>NC_133827.1:26927276-27235929 GCF_047830755.1 Zonotrichia albicollis | reverse complement strand
AGGGTTCCTTTTAAAAAAATAAGATGTGCCTGGATGTAGCATGTGTTTTTTTTTCTCAGTCATGCATCCAAGATATTTTCTTGGAAGTAATTAAAAATTCGAAAAGGGGAATGTGTGGTATTTGTTATGAAATTTAGGTATGGAGTGTAGAATAATTTAGATTGTATTTTAAGTTTGTTCATTTTTTGGGGATGTGTTACAGACATCAGACATATGGAACAAAGCAAACTTATGGTCAAATAGTACAGTACACACAATCTGTAGCTTGTGAACTTATAGAAGCATATTTGGAAGAGTTTGCAACTGTGCTGAGCAGTTCTTCACAGCTCCCACTTAAAATAAACACTCTTCTTGAAGCCCAGAAGTAGGAGCAAATGACAGACATTCAGCATATGCACAAATAATTCACAGTGTTAAGTTCTGTTTAAAGCCTTGCTAGAGATTATTGACTTGGGATTCTATTTGCATTGGAAAGCCAAATCAAAATGACTGTATTTTTTTGTTCTATGAGTACCAGTGAGGACCCAATATCTATTGCCAATTCACTAGTGATGTCAGAATATTGCTGTTGGTAAAATACAACAGATGAAGTCTCTAGAATTCTGCTGGTTTTGTATGCTTCTCTCATGAAGTATACATTTTAATTAGAAATCTCATTTTGTAAGGAATGAGAGACTGTCCTAGATTCTATTGCTTCTATTGGTTAATTTGATTCAAGAAAAATAATGGTACTACTTGGCTGGCTGAGCAGTATGTTTAGTGGTAAACCCTTGTTTTTGCTTCATCTTCTGAATATTGCGAGCCTTTTTGTAGGTTACACTGGAGAGCTGTGCCAGTCAGAGATTGATCATTGCAGCCAGCAGCCGTGCCAGAATGGGGGGACCTGCTCATCCCACCTCAATGGATTCAGCTGTCAGTGCCCTGAAGGTAACCAGCAAACTCCTCTCTAGTACCTCGTAGAAAGTGCTGTTTTTACTCTAAATTTTCAATTATATTGACATGTAGAAATGTATATTTTTTTTTAATTGTGCCTTAGCTTGTAATTGTAGGCAGAAAAGAAAATGAGATGAGAAATTTTGGATAATCAGCAGCAGGATATGAACTCTTGTAGGAGTTTAGTGTTTCAGTGTATATGTGGTGCAGAAATGTTCTTTATTTCTACAATAGAAATCAGGCTCCAGCACTGATGAGAATGGTGAATTTGAGGAGACTCAGGATGTGATCTGATTTTCATGTTGTCCACTAAATGTGTGAGAAAAAGATGTCTCCCTTGTAGTATTTGCACTTTTCCGCACATGGGTCAGTTGACTAAAATGTGTGTAAAAGTAATAACTAAAGGAATTATTTCAATCCCCAAAAGTTTTAATTAATTCTCCTTTCCATTTGGACGTATTCCTTTCTTGACATGAAAGCTTCTCACTGATTCTCACTGGTAAATCTTGTAAATGTGAAACAAGGACACCCCAATGCCAGAGTGTGCTTTCATAACACTGTGCTGACTGCAATGACAGATCCCTAAATTGCGCATGAAAAAATTATCATGAGTGGAAGTTTTCAATTATGAAGCCTCCTATTAGTTATTTATAATTAAGATTGGAACTTTGAGCTAATTATACTTCTGTCCTTCCTTGATCTGTGGATGTTGGTTTTGTTCTACCAGTACTTTAACGCTTGCTGTAAGGGTGTAAATCTTTGATAGCTGCTCTGGTAATATCTACGTGCTTAATAATGAAGATTATTTGTAGTTTCTTCAGGCTGATTCCTTGCTTTTCTAGAGTGCTATGCTTTAACACTTAACTGCTGTGTTGAAACTGACATATTGACAGCCATACAGATCCTGCATGTGGAAAATTCTTGGAAATTGTTTCCCTTAAAAATAGTAGTGAAATTCAGGAGAAAAAGTATTAGATATTAGACTTGGTCTGTAATTAACTTGCAATTTCCCAAAGAAATCTTTTAGGAAGATTCAAGAATCTGAAAGGAATGTTCAAGAATCTTTAAGAAAGCAGTGCAGGCCATGATCTTTCCAATAATGTTGGGAAGAGCAGCCACTGGGATTTTTGGTTGTTTTGTGTCTGCCATAGGTGTTTCTGTGTGTGGCTCATTAATTCTCTCCTGCTGCCCTGTTAATGAATATGCTGATCCTGGCCCAGCCTCACTCCTGGTGCCCTCAGGCCAGAGTCACTGCTGGGCTCAGGGCCCTGCAGGGCTGCAGTGCCAGGCACTGTTGCTTCTTCATTGTGTTCTGGAAGGTCTGATGTCAATGAGCTGAAGAATTCAGATATCTTGTGAAAGGAAAGAAAGTTGATTTAACGAAATGTATTGTCTAAGTTTACTAATGACTGTCCCTTGATCATTCTTACATCTTTTGAGGTGTTATCCTTTCACAGAGGCATAATTTGGGAGCTTTTGTTTGGGCTTTAATCTCTGATGAGATTCAGTGATTTTTGTACATACAACAGAGTAGTTAATTGAAAATTGCAGATGCAGTAACTTGCAAATTTCCTGCCAACCTCAAATTTTCTAATTTAAGTGAGGTTTCTTGCTCTGCTGCTATTCTGCTCTGCTTAATGGCAATCGCTTGTTGAGAAAAGGCTTTTCTTTCTGTCACAGTGGGGAAAGGTAACCAAGGAGCTTATGTTTGTGTAGAAACTACAGTCTGCAGATAGAATACATCTTGGAAAAGGATAACAAAATGCAGCAACTATCACACAAGGAAAAGAAAAAGATGGCAGATGAAGGAATCAGATGGAAACAATGAAGAATGATCTTGAGATTGTGCATTTCTTTTACAAACGAGATCTCTAGTTCATGAAAAAGCGCATGATAACTGACAGAAAGCTAAACCTGAGGCCTTGAAAAAGCAGCCTACCTCAGATGTGAACAGTTCTTGATGACTCTTTAGACAATTTTACTGTCTTAAGAGTCCTTTAGTGAAGAAAATTTCATTATGCTTACAGATTCCATTTTCTGTAGGATGCACTGTACGTTTTAATATCCAAAATACATCAGAAAATAAACTCTTATATGACGTTGTGGAATCACCTGTAAAGAGAAAATTGGATTTTATACTTGAATTTGTAGTGAAGAAGCTTAAGCAATACTGAAGACCAAAGAATTTGTTTAAAATTTTGACACTGTTGCTTTCAAAATAATGTTTGGATCTTGTACTTGCTTACAGTTGGATAGGGATATTTGATTGTTTTATTAATTTTATGTTAATAAACATACATTTAGTAAATATTAATTTCAAATGATCAGGCAAAGGACCTTCTAGACATTCTAAAACCCTACATGTAGTAAGCATGAAAATGAATATTTGAAATTTATATTCAGAATCATTCCATCCTTATCACTCTTAAATATCTCCTCTTGTTTTCTTCCACTTATTTTAGAGTATAACACACTATTGTATTGACAGTAACATTAATAGATGTTATTTAAACTGCTTGGGGTACTGCTCATCTGTTTACAAATTTGGTTATTCCATTTTCTTTAAGCTTCTGAGAAGTTATGTGTATTTCCAAAATACCCTGAAGTGGAACTAAATATACAAATAATAATTGGAAACAGAAAATACCCCTAATTGGTAGAACTAAATGTCATTGCATTAAATTAATAAACACATATTATTAAATAAATCAATGTAGGTTTTAGAGATGCTGAAGCTAGTGATCCTTATTTATGTAGTTATCAAATTCACAGAAATCTTTGTTGAAAGTTAAATAAAAAACCAGCTGTATGGAAATTAACTGATTGTGTGGTGAGGAAATGTGTTCCTTCCAGACAAAATTTTATAAAATTAGATAGAATGAAAGACTTGGTACTTGAAGGTACTTCACCCTTTGTGAATTTTGCTCATACAATAATACTAAAACGATTTAGTAGTGGGCTGTGGTTTAATACAAAGCCAGACAATAATGAGCAAAGTGCAGATCAGTTACAATAAAGAAATAAACTTCTGTTGCAAGATATTTCTGAAGTTCTGTTCCATGCAAATTTGATGTTCTGATGATAAGTATAGATTAACTGCCTTCAGTGTTACAGGAAAACATTAATCTTTGATAAAAATAACTTGCATTCAGCTGGCCAACTCCATCAAACTGGCCTGGATTCTTGGTCTCTTCCTGCATGCTTTATGTGGAGGTCACCAGCTTGGACAAATGGAGCAGAAATATTTTAATTTGGCTTAATATATTTTTGAAAAATGGCAGCAATAATGGATGTCAGTCACCCTCTAGAATAAAAGAAGACAGAGCAAAAACAATGCTGTGGTAAAGAGTTTAACATAGATTACTTGAAATTCACACTTTAGCATTGATTTTTAGTTTTGAGAGTTTCATTTGGGTAGCTGCAGGTAACTGCTGCTGGCAACACACTGAGCAAAAGTGTCCTGAAATATGTGCAGGCATTTCTGAAAATACTGGAAAGCAATAAATTTATGAATGCTCTTATAATGGCTTATAATGGCTTTTGTTTTAGAAAATGGTTTGACAGCTATAGAAGATGCTAAGTTGTGATTCATACGTGTTGATTTGCAATAGCAGCCAGAAAATGCACATTGTCACCATGAATCTTAATTGACTGGGAGAACAGAAATTATTTTCTGGGAGTTATAATAGTTTGAGTTTCAAGGTTTTCACTATTTTCTCTGCTTCATTGTTCATGTAAAAGCCATTGTCTCTTCTAGGACATCTTGCAGATGTCATTCTAACTTCTTTAGGTTTACATAGAATAAACCCATTTACAATCTTGATCACAGGAAACTGGGTCACACAGCTGTTGCATATAGATTTCCCAAGGTTACTGGTGATCAGAATGCAGAATTTTTCATATTACCATAAGAGAGTTTAATTTACCTGAAGAACATTTTGTCGTTAATTAAAAATTTTTATGGCTGTTTAGTTTCTGGTACTTTCCACTAATCTAATGTTTTTACCTGGCACCTTCCCAAATTGCTCCTATTTTTAATAGACTTCTCCTTAATGCTTGAATGGGTTTAGCCTCTATTCATCTTCATCAAGAACGACTTAGCTAGAGTGAATTTCAATCAAAATCTTACAGTGTTTTAATGGTTTCTTGATCCTTCTGATTAGTAACTTTTTTTCTCTCTACAGAATTCTGATGAAATACCATTTATTTCTATTTCCTTACAAGACAAATTTCTATAGGGAAAATAATAAATTGCTTGTATTTCTTTTAGTGCTTATCCCTGCATTTCAAAGTTAAAAGTTTTGTAGTCCTGAGCCCTTGCAATTCACAGACCTAATTTTTCACATACTTGTAATTATTGGAATTGGGTCTAATGTAACATTCAGACAAGGTAGTTGTTCTACAAGCTGTATGAAAGGCAGTTCTGTGATGTCTTCAGAAAATGTTTGACTTCCTTGACTTGCACATGACTCTTTTGCTTTCAGTAGCCAAATAATTAAAATCCCACTGTGGTGAGAAATTTGGATTTATTCAGAACCTTTCTGTCTCTGAAATCTGATCTAGTTTCTGTCACTGCATTGGAGGTCTGTAGCAATTTATAAAGCACATCTCTATAAATTTATAAAATATATCTCTGTTGTACTTCCTGACAAGTAGCCAAATTACTATCCATGTAAGCACAGGCATTGTACTGTGGGTTTTACCAGTATAAATATTTTCCATTATTGTCTTTCCCCTTTACCTTCTGTGTTATTCCTTGGTAGATTTTGTATTCACTTCTTTCAAATTACCACTACACTTTGCATTTCATGTCCCTTTTATGCCGGCAATGACCTTCAGGCAGGGTTGGGTCCATGTTAGCTGGTTGAAGATCAGTTCAGGGGATATTTTTCTGCAGATAAACAATTATGGTTTTTTTCCTTCTGGAATTTGGTTGTTTTCAGTCAATACACCTCTGAATTTGATTTATATAGTTGTTACTTTGCTTTCAACAATTGAACTAGTATGGTTTTAAGTGTACATTCAGAAATGCCAGAATAATGGATTTCCATATTTTCTGCTTTGAGTATTTTCAGATATTTGACTCATGCTTGAGATTTGAACTTCCAGAATCACCTAAATGCATTTCACAGTGCAGTCAAAGATAGCACAAGGGCAACATGTTTTGGTGTATTTTAAACCTGCATATGTTCTTGAAGTGCTTTGTCACTTGAAACATTAGCCATCTGCCAGTAACCTCCTCTTTGGAGGGAAGATTACTGCAAAGGTTGTATTAGTGTCATTGTGTGACCTCAGATCTCCTTAAACCTTGTTAATCTGGTTTCAGAGTTACTTGAGAGATTTCACTGGACTCACTGGCTGATCTCCTCCTGGTAATAGTTAAAAGTCCTTGCAGATTCTTTTAAATCTGATCAAGATTTTATTACAACAGTACAGGCTTTGTTAATTTGCTAGTGAACCATTGCTGGAATTACATCCTTGCTCTTGGGGTTTCTGTTCTTTGCGGTTTCTGATGGTTTAGTTATATTTTAGGCTCTCTCTGTTCAGCATTGCTGAGCAGGTGGTCCTGACAAAGCCCATGAAGCAATTGAAGCCACAGGACAGCAACATGGGGAGGAAAGAAGGCTTTTGCCTGTTCTTCATCTGTGCCCTGCCAGACCTGATTTTCTCTCCTGGTCTGTTGCAGAGTTTGTATGACAAAACTTAAAAGTCCAATCTGTAGGTTATTTCTTTTCTTTCCATCTTTCTAGCTACCTTTTTTTTTGTAAATTATTTGTAAATGGTCTGTACAAAAGGACCAAATACTTATTAAAAGATATATAATTGAATGGAAAGGACAGATGGTTCTGTTATTTGGAAGAGTTCTAGAATTTGAATATGCTTTTCTCACTTTAGGATACAGTAACCATGCATTGTGTTACTACATCCGTGATGTATGTGTATGTATAGATACAAGATGCAGTTACTGTAACTTATTAAAACATATTTCTTCCCTACATCTGATTAAAAGTTCCCTTGCTAGAATATCCTTTTCCTTATGTCTGTTTTTGGTATGGTGTTGCTTTAATAAACCATTGTCTCTCCTGCTAATGAGAAGTTTGTTCTTCTAAAAGATATTTCAATTATTGAAACTCAATGAATGCATGTTATGTTGTTACATTTTACATACACGTTAACAGAGGAAAAATAGGTCAGTTTGGGCTTTTTTTTCTTAGGCTAGCCAGCTCCTGATCTTTAGAAAATCTCCTCTACTTTTCAAGCCAGATTCACTCAGAAAGCAGATAAGCACTGTTGGTTTCAGAAAATATTTTTGCAATTCCCTGCCTAAATAATTTATAGTATGATATTAGCTGAAGCATCTCTTTTCAGAGAATGCTAATAGGCAAAAATTAGAGTTTATTGTGTAAGAAGTCTTTATTTTTTATAATATTCATAGAATTAAAAAAGAAAGGAATCTAGATCTCTCTGTGGCTTACTTTTGACTTGCTTTAGTTCTTAAAATTGTATGCATATCAGGATGCTTACTTACCAAACCCATTTATTTATTTTAGGGTTTTTAGGAACCACTTGTGAGGACAAAATTGACCCTTGTGCATCATCTCCGTGCCAGAACAATGGAACCTGCTATGCAGACAGACTTGCCTTCTCCTGCAGCTGTAGTCCTGGGTTTACAGGACCCACGTGTGCTCAGCTGATCGATTTCTGTGCTCTGAACCCGTGCGCACACGGCATTTGTCGCAGCGTTGGAACCAGCTACAGATGCCTCTGTATCCCTGGTTTGTACCAAGTTACATCCTCTGGAAATCTTCTAATATTTTTATATGTAGGTTCCATATATAGCTTAAAATGACTTCCTTTTCTTCTCAGTCTATAAAACAGATTGAGCAGATGTTCTGTCTGTTTAGAGCAGTGATAGGAATCTACACATTGCACTTGGAAAACCAAAAATTGCAGAGTGAGCACTGAAATACCCACTGAGATCCATATGGCTTGAGTGAACTCTACAGCTGTATTACAAAACTGAAGTCTGCAGGATAAATCTTTCCAAGGCAAGGCATCAGCACTGTTGGAATTACAAAATTTGGTAGAAAGAATGGAAAATTTGACACAGATCATTTGGGAAAAACAGACAAGGCAGCTGAACAGAAGTAGAGAAGGAAAAATATTGGCTATTCCAAAGGGTTGAGTTCTGCTGTGCATGTTTACACAAATTGTCTCTCTAGAGGAGATCCAGCAGGGCTGCTCAGGTGAGTCCAGTGAGGAGACTCAGCTGGGAACTGTTTGGCAGCACAGCCTGACATTCATGGGGTCTCTGTAGCAACTGGTTTAGCACCAGATTTTTTTCATCCTTGTACCAACATAACAGGATATTGGGGTGCTTATAGCCCCCTTTCTTCATGTTAGCAATGCTAATTAGAGGTGAAGTAGCAGTTAAAATGTCTGATAACCAGAGCTACACATCCCCTGCTGCTTGAGCACTTACAGAGTGAGCATCAATCTTTCTTTTCACTTGAATAATTTTGGCATCTTTTTTTTTTTAGTCTGTTCCTATGAAGCTATGAACTTGAAAACTGAAGAAATTAAGGATAAAACTAATTTCCAGTCTACAAGGGATAAACTAAGGAGTGACATTTGATAGTTAGTAGCTCTGCTGTGACATTTACATTGTTCTACACTCCTTTCAGAGGAATACCTTCTCTCTGCTGCTTTTCCTTGTTTTCTGAGAAACCAGTCATGATTCTTCATCTCTTCCATCTCAGTTTTCAGGATGTGCATGTATCCCACCAATCTATTTATGGATATTTATGAATATGGGGATTTTGTAATGAAATTAACTTATTCAGCATTTTTAGGTGGTGTCAGAATTTATCTGCTGTTTAGAGACATGAAAGGGACCATCAGAAATATTTTGGGAGGAACTCACAAATTACCAGAAGCTATGGACATTTGTTGTTGGAGCTGACAGATTTATAGTTAAATTACATACTCTTTTATAAAGGAGAAAAGTATGAAAGTGAAATGCTGACAATACCACAGTAATGTTATAATGCATTTGTTGACAGCACTTGTCATTCATAGTAGGAAAAACTAGACATTTTTCTTTCCAAGAAATCCTGGAAAGTTTTACTCTTCTTCAGCATGTTTTTTGCCTGTGGTTCAAACAAAGAAAAGCTAGTCAAATATTCTCAGTCAAATAAAAGCTTTTTTCAGAACTTTGTTACCTAAACCTGATTAGAATTCCATAGTTTGGCTTTTTCAAAATTATTCTGTCTCTCTCAGGACTTAAAAGTAATCTTAGAACTTTCATGTTATGAAAACATATTTTTATTTGAACAATACTTATGCTTTTAAAAGTTACAGATAAGGAGTCTTAGAGGTGGCATCCAGGACCGTATATGGCATTTATTTAGCTAAACTCTTTTGTGTTGCTCCATGTATTAAAAAAAAAAGATTTTTTTTTTCCAAACATTTTGTAGGGTGCTGTAAACTTCACTTTTAAAAATAACATTACTTGCTTCACATAGAGGTGAAACTAGAGGCAAAATTAAGTGAGCTCATCATTAATCTGTCAATAGTTTGAAAACTTGGGTAATTTATTTCAGAAGGTCATTTAAGAACTGCACCTAAGTGGCAGCAAGATAGGGGTAGACAGAATATTTCCTGCTTTTATACCTTTTATGCTTTTCATTATTATGAACATACCATTATGGTCTTTTATTAACTCAGAGCAGCAGAATTTTAATCAATTATTTTCACGTATTTTTCCCATAACTTAAAAGGATAGTAGACAATTGGCAGTCAAGTTCAGTGTAGATCATCATGTAGGAGGCTCTGTGACTTACACTTGCCCTTGGTTTGGGTAATTATTGAGTGTAAGGCAGGTAAGAGCAATTAGACTTGAGGATTCCTATGTTGCAATTGCTAAAAAAACCCAAACTAAAATAATGACTACAAATCATAACCTAATACATTTTTGGTATGTCTATCAAAAAGCAGTTTGATAGAGGGGGTGAGTAATGTTGTTTTGTCTCTGGGATGTTAAAAAGGTGGATTGTATTTACAGTTTTGCCTGAAGAGACCTTGACAGTATCTGTTACGTTACTTGTAAAGTGAAGGAATAAAATTTGGGTACAGTTTAGAAGCATTATCAAGGGTTAATAGAAAGATATTACCAGGAAAGAAATGGTCTCTGCCTTGTGACCTTGAGGCTTTCTGACTTGCAGACTCTCAACATCTGTGCCTGCTCCTAGATCATTGGCTTCTTTGTACAGGAGGCTTTCAGATATACCCCTGAATTCCTACCTGTAATTTTTTGTTTTTAGGTATTTTAATGGAAAGGCTGTTAAATGACATTTTAGAATTGTCTTCTGTATTGATTATCTGACATGTCTGAAAAACAGTTTTATGAAGTTTGGAATCTGTCACTTAAATTTTGTGTTTAGCTCTAGGATGCTGTAGTCTTTTTTTTTTTTAAGTATTTGACAGAGGATATAATTTTCTAATACAGAAACAAAGTGCCTAAGAGTTTTGCTTATATGTGTGACCTGAACACTGTCATTCCTTTAAGCACTGTTTTACAGTGTCAGTTGGATTTTGGATTTTCATCTGTGGTACTTCTGTCTCAAAAATTAAACAAGAGAGGAATTTTAAATTGTTCCAATTAGTCCAAGGTCTGTGCAAATCTCCTTGCTTGGTAGCAGTTTGACTTCCTTGTTTCTTTGGCCAGTGTACAGATTGAAGAATGATAAATGATAGTGGTTATACTTGCATAGCTGCACAATTTGCAGAACATGAACAACCAGACATTTGCTACTAATTCTGTGTGTGTGTGTGTGCTGGTTTTCATTGTGGGCGTTCATCTAATAGCTTGTAGAGGAAAGCTAATTTGTATAAGCTAACTTACAAAGCAGTCTAATATTTTGAATGCTCCTATTTTCAGAGTGGAAGGAAAAGTGTGTAAGTTATTTCCAAGATGAAAATACTTCAAATGTCTGCTGAGGGGCTCTGTGGAGCTCCCAAGCCTATGCAGCCATACCTGCTTTGTACTGTGTGTGTGATTTTTCAGTTGCACATGAAACCTTACCTCAAATCTGTATTTCTATGCTTACACACCCTGATTATTAGCACTTATCACCTCACCCTTTACAGGCAACAAAGAAATACTTAATGTTTGTACATTAGATACAGAGGTTGTTTCATGTTTTACTTCTTACCTCATATTAAAGAACTAATTCTAATAAAAGTTCCTGTGCTCTTTTGCTGGCTTCTCATCTAAAGTCTGGTTGGTGAAACTAGTGGGAACCCTTTGTGTCTTTTTGTAGAATGTTTATTTAGTCTCTGGATCCCCAACCAGTTTCTTCCTCCTGATAAACCTTTTTACTCTTTATATGCAATTGTTTTAATACAGCCACCATTATAAATTTCCAGTGCAAATATTTAATATAGTATTTTTAGTTTTGTCTGGTCCTAAGTGTAGAAATATAGCTAGAAATTGCATGGCTTAATATCACAGTAAGGTTTTGGATTTGGGTTTTTTAAAGACACAGATTTTGAAACTGCACAGCACATGTATAGACATTAACACCTGTCCTCCGTATAGATATATATGATGGCATATATAGAACATTTGGGAAAAAGAAAAGAGAGGAGTTTCAGAAAAAGTGCTGCAGGGTATAAAAAGTGACTGCAACTTCAGAAGTCGTACCATGGAGTATGTTCCCTTGATTTTACTGCTCATGCAGCTTAATAGATAGTTCTAGGAGCATAAGTTAATTTTAGTGCCTTTGCAGAGGCCAGAGCAAGATTTGTCTTGCAGCAGTTGCAATTTTTCTTTTCTGTGTCTTTTCCCTTCCCACATTGTGTAACTGGGGCAGGTATGTGAGCTCTGGAAGAAGTGACTTTAAGTTAATTCCAGTTCCTGACTGTCTCCAAGCCCATTATTGCTTCTGTTTCCTCATCTTGTTTCCACTTCTGCATTAAGACAACATTCCATGCAATCTGACCATGGCTGGTGAGCATGGCTTCCTACCTTCCTGCCACCTGGAGTATTCTTCTCTTTTATTTAATTGCTGTGTAAGCTCAGATTTAAGTGAGCACATTTATTTCCTGGCTATATAACATGCAGCTCTGTGGTAGTGAACAGCCACAAGTGTGAACTGATGCTGTTCCCTGCACAATAGAGCTGGCTTGCATTGTACCCCATTAGGCCTTCCCATAAAGATGGGATTTATGTTCTGCTGCCTTGATTGGGTGAAATGTTAAGTATGGATAAGCCCAGGGAGTCACTATTGAGGGGTTCGTGTCTAAAATGGCTCAAAAGATTTCAGCTTTGTTCTTTATTGATTCCTAAAGGAAGAGTAAGCTTTTGCCTTTCTTTTGTTAACCTGAGAGTGCAGATATTCTTGAGAGATTATTCTGCTGTATCTTTTGCTCTTGAAGGCTTTGACAACCCCCATGTCTTCTCCTCATCAGCCTGTGAGACACAAGATTGTGGGCTCCCTTTCCCATTTTCTCCTCTGCAGTTTTTAACAGCCATGTACAAAGACAGTGCAGTTCAGCATGTAACTGAAGGCCATACCTTGGCACAAATGGATTTTCTCTGTTCTTCTCAGATGTAGTTTTTTCTGCTGTTTTAATGATATGTTAGAAAGTGATGAGATTTTATTTCTATCAGGAAAATAACCTGCTCTCTTCGAGGCAGCCTTCCAGTTGCTGAAGAAAGAGGAAGAAGAATTTGGGGGTCAAGAGGAGAATGGCAACAAATCTGTTTCTGCTTTTGTAAAGCCCAGTAACAGTGGGCAGTACCAGTGGGATGGCCACATAGAGGGAAAAAGGGTTACATAGGGACATCTCTATTTTAGGGTTTTTTAGACTCCCTGTCCATTCCTCAGCATCTGAAGAGATCACATCAGAATTGAACCTTCATTTTCAGGTTCTGCTTGAGTTCATAAAGATTCTATTACTAAAGATTTTTCCAATTTCATGTGGCCTGGAAAAGTTGCCCTTTTTTGAAGCTGCAATTCCTCCTGTGGGTTTTTTTTATCCTGTTCAGGACACAGTATATGGAGAAGTGTTGTTAATGTAGGTATATTTTCTTTCTTTCTGAGTACATCCACAGAAATATTGCACACCACAAAAGATGCAAGGAGCTGCATTTGGCATTGGCTGGGAACATAAAAAGCAGCAGAATCATAACACTGCTAGAAGGAGAGGAAGCAGCTACACTAGAATCCATTACTCTGAAGTTATTTATGAAAAATGCTCCTTTTTCAATTTAAATTCTTCAACAAAAATGTATAAATTATTTATGTAGTCTTTTTGAAGATATCTGTATGAATTCAGTGTACTACAGGGTTTTTGTATCAGTATAATTTAAAAGCAGTAATACCAGGAGAAATGCTCATTAGGAATGACAAGGTAGCTCTTATCTCCCTGAGGAGAAGCAAGCCTTTCCCTCAGGTGGTCCCACAGTGGAATGTTCTCCATCCCAGCAGTTCCAGCAGGAGGAGGCTGCTGGCCCCAGGGTGAGGATGTGAGGGTGAAATTGTGTGTGGGTGAGACCTGCCCTCTCGTGGAGAGAGGAAACATCTTTCCCTGGCTGTGTGCAGTGTCTGGCAGCGTGGGCTGGCTGCAGCCTGAGGAGGTGATACCATCGTTCATATCGATTTTGGAAACCAGACAGCTATTTAGTCACAAATTCCCTTCGTTCTCTTGGAAAGGTGAGAAGTGGGAAACATTTTTCTGAGAGTATCTCATTACATCGGTGTTAAACACTGGGAATTCCCATCTGTTTTTCTGACTGATTCTCCCATCTGATTTTGGTGGGTTTTATGTGTTGGCTACAGATCTCACTACATCAGAATATTTCATATACTCATAAACTAGATAAACTTCATTGTAGGGTAGCAGGAAAACCCATAACATTTAGCATAATTAATTCTTTATTGCCTGGCTGGCCGCTTTGGAGAAAGTGGTTCTGAAATGTTTCTTAATACCTTACTAGCCCAACTATTTCCTATGAAAAGAGGATTTTTTGAGAATCATAATGGATGGTATTGCCTATATATCTTGACTAGTACCAACAGTTGTATCTTCAAAAAATTTTGTTTTGAATTATCCATAATAGGGAGGGAGAGGGTAAATGCAAATATTGTCTGAAGGCAGCATTTATCCTATTTTCTATTATTTTATGAGAATTTTGGGTAATATTTAGACCAGGATGCTGAATACAGATTGATTGCGACTTACTAAGAGAATATGCCCCTCTCTTTGGTTCTGTGTTCATGAAAGATACCCTCCTTTCATATCTGACTTTTGCTACTAACTAGAGATTACTTTAAGAAGTAAAATCACACTGGAGAATCTACACTTCATATTTTAGGCCTTTTTGCTGGCACCTGTATTCATGCCCACTGCATATTCATTCATTGTATGTTCATTAATTTAATTTTCTTATAAGTGTAATGAGGAAATCAAGCTTTTATAAGCACATGAACACAGTTCCAGTGCCTGGTATTATATCATAGACTACTCTAGGTCTGTAATTTTAACTACTGTTAGGGCTAATGATTGTGTGGCACACTAAGTAATAAAAAAGGTGCTGTTTTCATGTGGATTAACTCCTTCTTTCTTATCTCGCAGTACAAATTACTCTGTGGCTTTAACAGGCCATGTAGCTTTTCTCTGCTTTTGCTTTCTATGTTTACTTAATTGGCCCATAGTACCTGCCTGTGGCTTGGAAATACTGTAAAGATGAAAGTACCTTAATGCTTCTGCAGTGCTTTGACATTGTACAGCATTAATGCTAAAACATGTAATCATTCTAACTACTGTTATACAATTATCACTTCTTTGATGAACAGTGGCTTTGATGCAAGGATCCAAAGGAGCTGGGATACAGTCAATATTCCGGTATTTCTTTTAACAATCTGAGTGTGGGTATTCACATTGCTGCTTCTGACCTCTGCCACCACCCTCCATCCTTACACCTCATTATGGTTTATCACAGGAGCTAGGAATTCTCTCAGAATACTATGCTTCCAATATTTTCTCGGTAATTTTCACCTGGGGAACAGATGCCTTTAAAATCAATGTCTTAACAAATATCAGTTTGCACAGTGTATTTAAATAAACAAGCATCTGCCCATGGCCTATAGTCGCCTAATAGTTAATTTTTACTGCGAAGTGTTCCATAACTATTTTTGTTTCCCCTTCGTGTGATTTAGGTTACCACGGCCTTTACTGTGAGGAGGAGTACAATGAATGCCTCTCTGCGCCCTGCCAGAACGGAGCCACCTGCAGAGACCTCGTCAACAGCTACGAGTGTGTGTGCCTTGCTGAATATGAAGGTAGGCTGGGCTTTGCAAGTGTTCTCTGCAGTTTTTGTGGCAGGTTCTGTTACAGAGATACCATATCCTGAGCAGAAATATATCCCTCATGTAAAATTAACAGAGACAAACTTCAGTATTGATCCTGATCCCTTAATCTTTATTCAGATTAATAGTTAAGATTTAGCTCCTCTGTGAATAATGCATGTCCTGGTCTGGGCACAAATGGATTTTTCTCTGTTCTTCTCAGGTGTAGTTTTTTCTGCTGTTTTTATTATATGTTAGAAAGTGATGAGATTTTAAAAATCCCATAACTGTTAAATAGACTTTTTCATCAGTTGTTGTTGGAGCCTTTACACAGAGAGCTTTCAAATTATTTTTTATTTTCTCTAGTGAAGTGAGCTAAAACATAATAATAAAATATTAGTATTTGAAATAGATTAGCACAAAGGAGTAGAAATAAAAGCTTTATCTTCATTGTTCATTTAGAGGACTGTAAAGCCCAGAGAGGGTAGTAGGTCTGTGGCTGCTTTTCCATGTTAACTGCAGCTATTCTTAGATCTGTGTTCAAATGGAATCCAGCTTTGGCATTTTTGAAGTAATTTATAAAAGAGATGAGAATAGCGTTTGTTTGGGTGTACAAAATCTTTTCTCTCACAAGAGATTTCAGCTCTAAACAAATTAGCACATATCAGTGGTCTGTGACAAATCCTGTGGGGAAGGCTAAAGTGATACTTTTTTAGTGTGTTCTGTGTTGAATCGTTGAGGACATTTTGAATGTAATTTTATATGCTATTAGGATTATAAATAAATAAATAAATATTCTAACAGAATGACTGTGTTTTAAGGAACATTGCTCTAGCATTTTCTCATTAAGCATATCAATCCTTATCTGTGCTGATAAGTAACGCTCACTTAACAGCTGCTTGAGGCTAAATATGTGTTTCACACTGGTGATTGCACTGCTCTTTAACTATAGATGCAGAATTCATCATTTTAGAGGCCTGGTGAGGAAATGACCCTCATCTTTTCATGACAGTTTAAGCAGCACTTAATCATAATGTTCACCATAATATTCATCTTCTGTTCTCACCCGGCCTGTTGGTGGAGCTGCAAGCACTGTGTGCACAGCACATCGTGCTGGAAATGAAAGCAGGGAGCGCCTGGTCCTGGAGGCTGCTTCTGCTGATCACTGAGCTCCCATCATTGCAGCACTTGGGGAGTTCAGTGGCCCCCTATGTTTCGTCTGAACAGTAGACCCCAAGAAATAATGCATGCAGCACTGGCATTAGATTCTCTCTCCTGGTCCCTAGGTGGGAATATGCTGTGTTACATGTTTTGTATGCAAGGTGCAGCTTGCACTGTCTTCTGCAGGGCAAACCTGCTGGATTTACAAGGCCTACAATGGGCATGAAAGAGTGGCATGAGGTAGAGCCATCCAGTTATACATTTTAAACTATACATTTGAATTTTTTTTTATTACCTTAGTTATATTCCTCATTTCCAGCAACAAGTAATGAGAGGCATCTGAATGCTTATCTATGTTAATAAATAAGTTATTACATAAAATTCATAGTCAAAACAATTATTTTTGATGTGTTACTGAAGAATTTTAGATAACTGATCTGTTTATGCTTCATTACATGGTTTTTCATAGACCCAATAGTTCTAAGCAGAAATTGCCCTGTCTCTCCTAGCCCACAGCCTGTGGGAAGAGCAGAGAGGAGGCATGTGTGTAAAAAGTTTGGCCAGCATAAACCATGTGGCATTACTGCTATGGCATCATTAGCCCAGAATGACAGGTGTGGAGTCTGCACACTCATCCTGGTGAAGTCAAGTTATCACATGTACTGATTCCATGCTGCCAGTATCAGTCATGTCAATGGCAATTACTGATTTTTCCTTTTCAGGAAGGCACTGTGAATTATACAAAGATCCTTGTGTTAACATCAACTGCCAGAATGGTGGCACTTGTGACAGTGAAGGTCTGAATGCTACGTGCATTTGTGCACCTGGATATGCAGGCAAGTGATTTGTGTGTTACACAGAACACCTAGCTGTCATTGTTCACTGTGTCTAGAGGAAGACAAATACCAAGTAAGACTGTGTCTCTTCAAGAAATGAACCAATGTGAGCTTTGCTGTATTGTGAGCAGTCTAGTGACAATGAAAAACTTTTCATATTACTTACATCTGCTTTGAACTTTGTAGCAAAAGAGGCCTGTTACTAAAGTGACTTCACAAAGCTAACAACTATTTAACATGGCTTATGACCTTGCTACTTGAGACTAGACTGCATTTTAAAAATAGTATTTTGAAGATTTCCAGGTAACCCAATATACTAATGGATACTGTTGAAAATGAAAAATCTTTTAACAGTGACCTTAGTTTCTGTGTGCTCAAGAAACCTCTTATTCCATTATCTTAATAAGCAACTGCTGAAAGCCCTAAAGTACTTATTATGAATCAATTTACACTTTCAGAGTGCTGGCAAGAAACTCATTTAATCTTTTGGCCTCGAACTTAGACTGATGTGATTGGCATAATCCAAATATCTGATGTCAAGATAATTTACAATCTGATGTTCTGTTAGTCATGTAAGGTAATATCCAATGTGAGAGTAATGGGTAAACCCATTCATAGCTGGTTTATAGGTCAAATTGTGCTTTTTGATCTCTTCTAGTTAAAGGACATTCTTTGGAAAAGAATTAGCTTTCCATTGTACCCTGTCAGTTTCTCAGGCACTGATTATCTACATTACTGCATAGCATAACAGAATATCCATGATCGTCTGTTATACCACATTTTCTTGGGATGGAAATTATATTTAGAGAAATATTTAGAGAAATATATTTAGAGTCTGTGTGAGGTTAGTCAAGTCCCTTAGTCCTCAGGCTTTATTTTCACCTGGTTGAATAAGGATAATACTTTCTCCTTGGAATCCTTTTGATGTTCTGAGAATAGAGATGTATTGCACTATAAGGAGTTTTGCAGCAAGAGAGAAGTTAAATGACTGAGGATGTACTGCTACATCAGGCACCTGTCATATATGGTTTTGGTTTTTTTCCCCTATGTAAGGTGAAGACTGTGAAATTGATGTAAATGACTGTGACAGCAACCCATGTCACCATGCTGGAACTTGCATAGATCAGCCTGGTGGTTACACCTGCCATTGTCCTCATGGATGGGTCGGTGCAAACTGTGAAATACGTAAGTGTTGGAGTTCTCTAAGCATTTCTAAAAATTGTAAGTTATATTAAAGGAACTTTTTCTTTATCTCTAGATACCTATCTGCACAAATACTCCGAATCATACGTAAATGAACACAATAATGGTAAATTAATTTTATTTTTGGCCATAGCATTTCAAAAGTGGTTGTGAAAGTTAAAAACTTCTTTTTCTGGGCACCCTGCTTTGAGATGTGTCAGACTGGATTGTGATTGTCTCAGAGCTGGGCACTCAGTTTGCATTTTAATTGTGCTCATGCTTCACAGCCTCCCTGCGCACTTTGGGTCAAGTGTGTTCCATAGCAGTATAAGCACATTCCTAACAGGCTTGTATTGACTTCTGAGCACCTGCAGCTCTAGTGATGTCTCAGCAAAACAACTTGGAACTTGCTTACCTAAGGAAACTGGTGTAATTGTTCTGTAATTTGTGTATGCAGGCATTTAACAACTTTTTCAGGAATAACTATTCCAGCCATAGGCTAACTTCCATCAAATTTGTTAGATAGAAGAAGGAGTCCAAGACCAAATATTTCCAAAGTATTCAGTAAGACTTAAGAGAGGTTCCCCTGGAAGGAACGGCTTCAGTGTGGGCTTGTTTCTCATTTTAGAGAGAAACTTCACTGTAAGGGCATCCTTATGGCACAGTGGAGAGTCCAGGAGAGGCAGAATGTATGAAGTAGCCATGTGAAGATCTTTGTGCTCACTGTGAATGAGCTGTGAATTAACGAGCCGATGGGAACTTAATTCTAATCATCTCTAGATAGGCCATATCCAGCTCTTTTATAAACAGGGGGAGCACGTCTGAACTCACTGGAGACAATGACAATGGAGACCTAAGACAATGGTGCAGTGGAATTCTTTGAGCTCCAAAGTTTGAATCTATTAGTAAATGTGCTTCTGTTCATCTTTCCAGTTCTCTTTGCCATATTTATTATATTCAGCAGTTTGTACATAATGGTAATAATGTGATGGAAGTTAAACACTGCATACTGACTTTGTATTGGACCATCCCTCTGAATGCTAGAAAAAGACACAAAGCCAGACTTATCAAGAAATTGGTGTTTGAGTGGCATTTGACTAAATAAATCACATTTTATCCTTTGAGATTTTCTGTTACTGACCATGAAGGAGGCTATTGCTACTTAATCTTTTTTGTAGAACCACCCTATTTATAGTTTTTTCACCAGCTGGTTTAGCTGCTTGAAGTGACTACGTTAACAGGATTTCAGGGTTATCTTCTTGTCAGACTGTTCTTTTTAATTTCCAAGTGCTGTACGTACAACAAACTAGATAAGATGTACATTGCCTGGATGAATTGCGGTATTTTTTAATATCATCTTATGATCCTTACCAGTATTAGCAATTCCAATTAAATAGGATTAAATTGGTCTTAATTATAAAGAGGATATTCTTTCTTGCAAAATGAAATGCATTTGCCTAAAAAGTTAATGGAGCATTCACATTAAAAATGCTTACAAATGTCTCTTATGAATTCTCTAATGCCTGCTGGCTATTTGTTAATATCATTACCTTTGCCACATTTGTAATTATTAATGTAGTCACTGAGGTATGCCAAACCGTGTGGTTACTTGAAAACTGACATTATGAAGAATTTCTAGTACAGACCATGGTGTGCATTGAAATCTTATTCCTAATTAATTTTATGAACTTAAATATAACAACTGAAAATGCTGTGATTTTGAGCTGTCATATGCTATTTCTAATCTCTGGAGTACAAGATATTAATCTTTATATTTTGATATGGTGAGGAAAAAGGGAAGAAATTTTTCTCATCTTTGTCATCCAGAGATGGAAGACATGGAATCTAAATCAGAAATGTCTTGCCATATATCTGCAGACATTAGATCTGAATTCAGCCTAGCCTGACAGCCTGACAGAAACCACTGTGTGTGACAAATGTGCTGCAGAACAGAAATAGAAGCCCATCCCAAACTGCACAGAGCACAGCTATATTCCCTTCCTCATATCCTGACTGGGCGAACTGCAGTAACAGTGCTTTAGAAACATTAAATCACTGAATGATTCAGGCTGATCAAAACTTTTCTGACCTCTGAAGAAGATAAGAGAAATGAACAGCCAGTCCTTAAACTCAGCTCCCATTTGTGGACAAAGTCTGAGCACTCCTGAGCTGGGAGGTGCTCCAGGACAACTTTCACTATTGTGACAAAGAGCAGCCATTTCTCCAAACTCTGCCCAGCTGAATCCCACATGTTACAGCTTTGGCCTTTCTCACCACCTGCCTCTAAAACAGATTTCTTTTCTTTTCTTGTCCTTGTATGCTCCCTGTATTTCTGCTGTAGATTGAGATTTTATCCACTGCTGCTGAACTGGAGATTTCAGCTCAGGTGCTTGAATTATCTGCCATCATCAGCATCTTTGAGAGGTGGCTTCTGAGAATATCTTAACCTCCCAAAGCAGGTGCTTGGAAGCCCTCTTCCCAGCCTGTTTGTGATTGAGGAAAGGGAGATTCTAAATCAGGGCAAAGCAGAAGTACATTTGAAAAGGGAACAGGCACCTGCTAGAAATAACTTTTGCAGAGTGCTACATTTCTGTAGTCAGGATGATTCAAGTCTGTTCCCGTTTTGAAATAATATGAGACCATAGGCTGCCAAAAATGAACCCTGGAGGGAAGTACAGGTTAATTAGAAATATTCTGATCCATGCTAGAGAGAAACAGATCTGAGGACATAGGCAATTGATAGAAAATCTGTTTGGCATAGATATAATTTGGGGATCAGGAATATTTATACAGAAGATCTGGAATACATAAATACAAGAAGCCTCTTCCAGATTGGCTTTACTTTAAGGTCTGCTTTGAGAATCTCAGGGAAATTATGCTTGGAAAAAGACTACAATGGGCTCCTTACTGTAGGACCTTATGATGTGTCCCTTTTGTCCTTGAAATGCTGAAGTCTCTGCAGTTTGGTGGAGATAGGCATAAGAAAGTCTGTGTTTCAAATTACAAACTAAGTGTGCATCTTAAATAACACATTTTAGTGGAAGGCTTTACCATTGGAACAAACTGCATAAGAGAACTGGTTGTTTCCTAGAAGCTTTTGCATAAAACCTGCCTGCCTTTGGAGAGCCTGTAATATAAAAATAGCATAATGCAAGAATAACTTGATTTTCTGTTCCTTGGGTGACACAGGAGATCTAACTAGATAGGTGTTCCTATACGACCTTAAAAATCAACAGAAAAAAGTGGGTGAAGGTTCAGCATAGTGTTATTTAAATTTATAGCATGTCAGGCCTGGTGGTGTATTTGTAACAAAGCCTGGGAAAGTTCAAATTACCTATCTCCATCATTTCAAAAGTCTTAGCTATTGAAAATTCATATCTTAAAGTAGTTCTATACAGCAGGACGGATATAAATTATTAATTAATGGTAACCTTTTATTTCTTACTGGCAGATCTGCAGTGGAAGTCTGGGCACATGGCAGAGAGCCTGACCAACATGCCTCGTCACTCGCTGTACATCATCATCGGGGCGCTGTGCGTGGCCTTCGTGCTGATGCTGATCATCCTGATCGTGGGCATCTGCCGCATCAGCCGCATCGAGTACCAGGGCTCCTCCAGGCCCGCCTACGAGGAGTTCTACAACTGCAGGAGCATCGACAGCGAGTTCAGCAGCGCCATCGCCTCCATCCGACACGCCAGGTTCGTGCTGGGGTGCTGATGTCCTGGCAGCTGCTCTCAGGTGCCAGCCAGTCCATGCACACTGCACACAAGGGCTGGTGGCAGAGGCAGCGGGCTGCTCTGCTGGGAAAGCACCAGCCCTGCTCACTGCTCCCACCTGAGGTCATGTGCTTGTGTTCACAGGGACGAGGGAAGAGATGAGAATCTGATACACTCCATGTTTCAGAAGGCTGATTTATTACTTTATGATATATATTATATTAAAAGAAAATTATATACTAAACTACACTAAAGAATAGAAGAAAGGATTTCATCAGAAGGCTAGGAAGGAATAGAAAGGAATGGAATGGAAATAAAATCTTGTGACTCACCAGAGAGTCTGAGACAGCTGGACTGTGATTGGCCATTAATTAAAAACAACCATATGAGGCAAATCAAAGATGCAGCTGTTGCATTCCACAGCAACAACAGATAATTATTGTTTACATTTCATTTGAGGGCTCTCAGCTTCTCAGGAGAAAAAATCCTAAAAAAAGGATTTTTCATAAAATGTCTGTGACAAGGTGTGACAATACAGCAAAACTCCTCGAAAACAGAGTTATTCTGACTTTATTTGGAGTAACTGGTGAAGTGGGACAGATGCAGAGTTCTTAGCCTGTCAGATCTGTTAGGGATGTAAAGATTCTTTAACTGCTATGCACAAGTAATATGATCAGACAGGAAAGGCACATTGATTTTTGTGACTAATTTACCAGATTATTCAGTGAGAATCTCTTCACATCACTCATGTTTGTGCTCCTATTTGCCTTTCTTACTTGCTTTCCTAGAGACAGTAATTTTTTTACTTTGAAATTTAATGGAGCACTTGCAAGGCAGGGCATTGAGTGTCAGAATAATCCAAAAGCAGAAGTAGAAAGGATTTGAAAGCTCAAGTGTAAGCCATGGCACTAATATGGCATTAAATATACCTAGCTCCCTGCCAACAATTGTGTTTAAAAACTTCCAAAGGAGTTGAGTAGATTTAGAAAGGGCTTTACTAAAATTTAACCTGGATTTTCTTTGCTATTAACCTGGCTGCTTCTTTCTTACTGCTCTTCAGGCTGTCATGAAGGATAATTTACTGCTGTTCTTATCACTTGTATATCGGGTGCTGAGCCCTCCCCCCTTCTCTTATATGATAAAAAACAAACAAAGCAAAGCAACTTTTTTTCTTTCCTAGGTATAACTAGCCCATTCTTTCTGTATCCCCCCGCAGATCATGTCACCTTTCCTATTGCCTTCCTAGGACACACTCCAGATTATATTTATTTTCTTTTTCTTTTTTGAAGGGGGGTCCCTAAAGCAGGAAGTAGTTCTCTGTCTGAAGATTCAGGTGCACCAAATAAACTGAGTAATCACCTCCTGCATCTTATATATGGCATTCCTGTTCACACATCTGAAAAGGAAACTTGCGTGGTTTTTTGTTTTCTTTTCTTTTTTTTTTTTTCATTTCTAGTGGCAAATGACATACTTTTGTGACCTGTGAGACCTTTTCCTCATCCCAAGATCCTCAGTGTCATTTTGCTTCCTAGCCAGTATGGTTTCTTCTTTTCTTCTGTGTTTGACATCTCTCTTAATAGGGTGGAACTTTGATTTTTGGTGTTTCTTTTTTCCCATTTCTTCAATTTATCAAGATCCCTTCAAATTCCAGCAGAGTATTCATGTGTGTTACCATTAAAATGCTCTTAAAACACCTGAGGGAGACATGTTCCTGTGCACTAACATGGAGAAATATGTGCATGTTGGTTGGTGATTGCTGGTAATTTATTTTCTGAGTGCTCCAGTTCTGTTCCAATGAAGATGAAATACGTTAAATTGTACCACTGCTGAAGTCATCAAAATTAGCTGAAATGGGTGAGGCGTTCCCCCAGGCTCAGTTAATCACATCATAGCTTTGAGTAGTACCTCTTCAAAGTGTTCCAACTTCAAAAAAGTTCTTAGACTGGGATGGATAAATGATGATTTTTCAAATCCATATTATGTAGTTAGAAATTACATTATTGTCCATTGAGAGTTTCCCTATCTTGGAAAAGATATTTCTACTTAAAGCAAATGAAATGTTTTAATTCCAAATAATTTTCAGTGCCTCCAAGAATGTGATGCCTTATAAAAATCCAAGATGGAGCTGCCAAGTAGGGTAGTTCATGGAGGTTTATTGTGGAGATTGTTGTGTATATTTTGAGTTCAGAAAGATATAAACCACTGGTTTGGTCATTTCAATCCAGGAAAAGGAGCAAAACTTTTATAGTTATTTTTGCATAAATTCTTAAATCTACATATCTAAAGGTCTGAATTTTCAGAATTGCTGAATCTGAGAATTCTACTTTCAAATAACAGAAAGTTAAGAATTTTCTGAAAATAATTCCTTTTCACAGTTAGATACCGAAACTTGCGAGTAATTTTAGAAAATGGAGGCCAAGGGAAAAGGTAGTAGATTATTTTCTTTAAAGGGAAGGTTTCTGATAGTAGCAGGTGTCTGGGGCTTGTGGATGCCTGTTGCATAGTCAGTAAATTATTTTTAAATTACTTGTTCGTCTTTTCTCAGCATTTTTTTCCTAGATAATTTTTAAAAATAATTTGATCTTTACTAATCAAGGTATTTGCTGTAAGACAAAACCAATGTGCTTGAGGATCATTACTAATAAATGTCTACTTCTAGGGAATGTTCCTAAGGTTAGCAGATCAGAACTAGGTAATTTTCTGAGCAGAAAAAGCACAGTTGTCTTTAGCATCCATTATAGCGACCGTAAAGAAAAAAAAACAAAACACCTTTTGCAGACAAAAAGAATCCTTTTATGTTAAAATTTATACATTCTAAACCTGGAAGAGAGCAGTGGAATGAAATAGTTGGCTAATAGGCTGCTGGCTATGGCAGTCATAAGATGTCATTGAAATGGAAGCAAGATCTGCTATTGAAACAAAATGGTTCACTTTAGAAAAGCATTCACACTGAGTTCATGAATTATCTGGTGACAGACTATGCTGCAGTTAGTTCTGTGTGTGCCCAGATATCAGAAGCCTTCATGCACCACTTACAGTGTAGTTTATTTAATTTTTATTTTCACGTGCTGATCTGTCCTGTCTCTGTGTCAATTGAAGAGTCTGGTTCATCAGACTCTGATTAAGTTCTCTTGTCACAGCAGGGTCAGCTTCTCTCCACTGCATATTCTCCCCATTCCTGTGGAGCTGCCTGTGTCCCACTGTGGTGTTCTAAGCTTTCTGAATTGGATGAGCATCAGCATGCACTCATTTCTTACTGGCACAGATCTCTGTCAGCTGCCTTTTTGTAGAAGTGTGATCACGTGCACATGTTCTCTGGTCTCCACATCATCTATCAATTGCTTAATATATATCCTCTGCCAGGGTTAATTTTCTGGGATTATAGCTCAATTTCTCTAAGCAAGGCACAATTCCACTTGCACATCTGACCTTTTGTCTGAATAATGCAGAGGAAATAAATCTTCTCATTCTCCTCCTGTGGAATCCAAAAGAATCCCTTCGTTCTTTCAATGTGCGTTATCCCTTCTTAAACTTCTGGTCTCTGTCTTTTACTGCTCTTGTTTAAATTTTATTTGTGGGCTCAGTTTGCCAGTTGCTGGTTTTGAGCAGAGTAGCAACATGTTGTTGGTTTCTTAATTCTGTTTCTGGGTAAACTCTGAACTTCTGCATGTCCCACAGAAGTCGGAAGTTTCCATTTCCTCAGGATTCAGCTGTCCAATGTTCTCAAAAATTTGAGTGAAGTTGGTGAGGTTAATAACTCTATAGTTAGCCATCTCTTGAAATGTTGTTCTGAGGAAGTGGAGGAGCTGGACCATTCCAAATGTGAAGCTGATTTGCAGTGTCTGTCACAGACACGGAGCTGCCTTTGCCAAGAATTCCTACAATGAATATGTGCTATCCTCAGAATTGTCATGGAACCCTCAGTTTTTCTCAAGCTACACAGGTCTCTCTTGTTCAATGCTTCACTGCAAAATATATTTTCTGATTGTTATTTTGTATACTTTGTGATTATCTTTGTGACGTGTAATATTGTTATATACTGGTAAGCATGTCTGATGTACACATTGGAATATCACCATCCTCACCCATGAATGGACATGGCAAAGCTAAATGAAGAACTTCCCCAGTGCTACTCCTACACTGTTAAGCAACCCAAACACATAATTGTTCACAGTATGGTATTGAAGCTAATGTAAAAATTATTATCCATTGTATCCCTCCAGTATTTTTCCACACTCAGTGCTTCCCAGGATCGAGATTTCCCCACACAGTCTATACTCTTTGTTAGAGGAATAATCTTGTGTTTGGTGGCCCTGGAAAGAATCTTTATTCACTTGTTTGTATATGCTTTTGTTGTAAGCAGGCAGTTAATTGATCCAGAACACTGTAGCAAGAACCTGCAGCTTTTCACTATTGATTAGTCCTTGAATCATTGCCTCCTGCAGATCGTATTGATAATTGCTTTGTGTGTTCCTTTATGCCATCAATTCCATAGCATAGCATCCTAGCACATACACACCCGTTGAACAGAGCTCCCATTTTACACTTCTGTCTTTAACATAAACCTCTGAGGTTGGTGATAGCTCTGTTTCTTTGCTGCTTTGGGCAGAGGCTGCTTCTGAACCACCTGATCAAAGCAATGTGGTTGAGCAGCTCCATGGCTCACCAGACCATAAACACAACTTGCACATGTGCTGGGCTTTTTCCTCAGCCTTCTCTAACTAGGGGCACATGTCAACCCTGACCTCAAGGAGAAAACAGATTTTGTCCTGCTTCCATGTATGCTACAAGCCATGTGCTCTCCACTGTCAGAAAGGGCAGGTAGACTGGCTGAAATCCCTGGAGAGTGTTCACCATCATTTGTACCTCTGCAGAGCTCTATATTTCCTTTAAACCCTTGAGAGTGATGGTGAAAATGGGTGATTCAGAATTCAGTGCTGCCTCTGCTTTAGTAAGATGCCATGAATTTATTCCTTCATTCAGTTCTTGAAATTTTATCTCATTTGTAGAAAATCAGGTTTATCCATCATGATGGAGATGAGCAAATGTCACCTGTCTGCATTTATTAAAATAGCCTATAGAAGAAGGCAGACATTCATGCATGGGAATGAATCTAGTGTAGCCTTATGGATAGCTGAAGTACTTTGAAAAATGAAATTTTCACCATATATCATAATGCTTCCAGCCAATTCAGTTTTCTCTGCAATTCTAAATAACTGAAAACAGGCAAGAATGAAATTGAAAATTATGAACCCTCATAAAAGTCTTGGGAAAAAATCAAGTTTATTTTGGTTTGGCCTAATTATTATCCTCAAAATCTGAATTTTCTGGATTTTACTTTCCAGAGTACAGAATGTAAATTAATGTATGCTTAATATAGTCAAAAGTGCATAAAAATCCTTAGTGTGGATGACTAAAAAAATAATTCTGTTTCTGTGATTTCTGTACTGTTTTCTCTGCATCATAATAATAATAAGAAGAAAAAAATAATTGACCATTTTTGCCTCATTTTCCTGTGATTCTTTTGTTATATAGAGTTTATCTAAGCTGTCTGACTTTGTTTCTGATCACAGGCCATAAATCACTACATTGTTGCTTTGAACTCATTCATGTTTCTGTTTGTCACCAAAAGTTTTCTTTTATTTCCAGGTTTGGCAAGAAATCCCGACCTGCAATGTATGATGCAACCCCCATTGCTTATGAAGATTACAGCCCAGATGACAAACCTTTGGTTACACTGATTAAGACAAAAGATTTGTAATCTAGTGTATCTTTTTTGGATTATTTTTCAAAAGGATGGGCTACTAACCTAATTTAAATATTTTTAAGAAGAAAGCATAAGTAATTTAAACCATTAGATGCTTCAGAATTTTCTGTAGAATATTTAAGAACCAATTTTCTGCAGCTTTTAGTTTGGAAAAATATTTTAAAACAGAATTTGTGAACTTCATGATTTACATTTTAATGTACCTTGAGCTCTATAAATTATAAGCTTATGATAGTGTGTGCTTTTTTTCTTGGTAGACACTATTACTAAACCCAGATGAGTTTCTTGTGGTTGTTACAGAACAGAAAACAATAATTAATGAGGAGTTCTTTATGAAATGTCAGTGCCAGCTTTCTCAGTAGAGGTAGGAAAAATGTGAAGCATAATATGATATATAATATATCCATTAATTAAAAAAGTCTAAAATGTTTGTGTTGTGAAAAAGAAACTAGTAAAAATTATTATTCCTAATCTGAATGAATTAGCTTTTGCCTTATTCCATGCATGGATAGATAACCTATTCCTCCATTATTTCCTGAAAGTTGCTAAAACATACTCTTGAGTTGATGTTTGACATTTTTGTAATAGTTATTCAGGCTAGGCCTTGTATAATAATTAAAGTGCCTCTTGAGGCAAAGTAAGGGCATGATCCTTTAAACATTGAAATCAATGAGAGAATTTCCATTGAATTCACTGGATATGGGATTGGATCCTACAATTGGACTGAATCTATATTTTTCTTTAAAGGTTAAAGTTTTTTTATATTGTGAGTAAACTAAGCATATGGTTTGAATTGTTTGTTTCCTAAAGGTTGTTGATGTACAGTATTGTTTCATGAAATATTGTGTATTTCTCATAGTGCTTCTTAATTAGGATCAGTATGGGGTTTTTGTGGCTGTATTTGATCGCTTCTGGGCGTCTTAAATTCTTGCTTATTTCAGAAAATACTGAATAAAAGTTAACCAGTGAAGATTGCAGCTGTTTCTTTGTTTTTCTTCATTTCAAACTGAAGTGTTGTCTATAAATTTGAAAGGACATGAGCATATGATGCACTATAAATAATGCTAAAATATGACATTCCAGCAGTTAATCTGAAAAGGGAAAAAGGGTTTGTATTATCAGTGTAATCTCTCAAAAGTGAGATAAATGCAGCTCCAGAATAAAGACAAAGTCCTGAATGGTGCATGTGCAGGTTAGTAACACCATTCTGTGTCTGAATTAAAGAAATGCCAAATGCTCCTCAGAAATCCAGAGTTACCTTTCCTGATGTCCTGTATCTGCTACCATGGGCTTTCAACAATGCTGGTCTGAGACAGTAATAATTAAAAAGACGACTGAGGAGCTCAGATCCAAGTTTAAATTAGATTAATTCTTCAGGCATGGTTTTCTATGACAGAAGTTGTAAATTTGCATCTGGTGGCTGTCAGAGGATGCTTTTTATAATTGGTACAGTTTTCTGCTGTACCAATATATTGAAACTTTTGTTTACCGTGACTTCTAGGAGCCTTTTGAGAACCCTAAAGAAAGAAAATTTGAGAGCAAGCTATACCCTGTACCATTTTTGGTAACTTGAGCAGAAAAGGGGCACTGTTGTAATTGATTTGTTAATCAAAGGAAAGGAAATATTCATTCTTCAGAATATTTGGCCTTTTCAGTCAGTAAAATATTGGCATGCAAATCTATATAAAGAAGGGAAACAAGCAACTCTGTTGTTTTAGGGAACATACATATTCATGGTCCATATTTTACAAGAGAGATGTTGCAATGAGCAGCGGCCTTTCTGCATACAAATCACACCTTGGCAGCAATTCTTGACCAACCTATATTTCTCTCAATTGACTGACCTGAAGGATAAGTAATTTGTGAGGAGCTATTTTCCTGTCAGCTTGAAGCCTCTAGCTGCTGTAAATCATCCTGTGCATCCTGTGAATTGTGTTCTGAAAATTACTTTGTCTCCTTCCAATTTATTTTATTGAACTCTGATGGCATGTTATGCATGCACTTGTGAGATATTTGTGAGGCACTGCACTGCCTGCCAGATGGAGCTGTCCTAAGACCTGAAGGGAACAGACCCATCTTGTGTTTGTCTCTCAGCTATGAATCTGCAAGAACAACTTGGTTACTGTCTTTGGATGCCAGACTGTGTCCTGAGAACATACATGAATGTGGGCAAGGGACACTGGTTCTTTCATATTCTTTTCCCCAACCATGTGAGGTTTGCTCTGTACAGGGAGCAAATACAGATGTATAGCAAATACCACTTGCTGTTAATATGCTACACTTTTTCTTTTTATCTTTCTTTTTTTTTTCTTTTCCCCCTGTAAAAAATCCATCCAAACTCAATGTTGCATCATCAAACAGTGAAAGTCTCAGTGTGGTTAATCCCTTTGAAAACAATTGGATTTTAAAGACAATGTGTGTGATGTTTTGGGGGAAAGTGACTTGATGTTCCTAGACATCTAAAAATATACAAGATCTGACCATAGGAGTAAACATTGCTTGTTTTAGTGAAGTCTTGTATGGTGACGCTTCTGTCACGGAACTGATGTTTTCATCTTGTCTCAGCCTCATTTCTGGAAACAGCATGGCTTTTCTCCAGCAGGGCTTTGCTGAGAAATGTCTGAGCAGTTATGACATCCCTGAAGATGTGTAGTTTCTTCTTTGATAGCAATAGACACCTGATGAGGAATAAACTCAACACCTCTGAAAATTATTCTGTGTGAATGACTGAGAGGAATTGAAGAGCCACTCCTCACTTGTGTTGCCAGAGGGAACTTCTTTTCCCCTTCATGTGGCTAAATCCTTCTGTGTCCAAAATTTCTCAGAGATTCCCTTCTCATGTTGCACACAACCACCCAGCAGAGCAGACAGGCACATTGCATCAGACAGATGCACATCCAGCCTGTCCTCCCTTTGGGTGCCTCCAGCCTGGTTTCTGTGGGAGGCATTTGCTGTGTTACCAGCTTTGGGAAGCTTTTTTTCACTGCTGCCATGTTTTTGAGGTTCATGTGCTGCTCAGGGCAGCTGGGCTGGAATTGCTGTTTGTATGGTACCCTGCTCTTGTGTTCCTGACCTCACAGGGGGTGCAGAAGTACAGTCCCCCCATGGATCATGGAGGGCAGCTGAAAGCCAGATTAATTCAGAGAAGAGTTGAGTCTCTCATGCTATGCTCTGCTATGAATAGTTAAAATAATGAGTGTATTATCAAGAGCTAATGAGTTCAGACATGTTCTCAAAATAAAAAATGGGAGTCAGGGCAGTCCAGTGTGTGTGGTTAAACCTTCTCTTCCAACCTGCTGAGAGAGATATGCACTGGCTTACAACTTTGAGGCACCCTTTATTTTAAAACAAAATATGAACAAAATTCTTGTTTAAAATTTGTTTTCTCTCTCAGCATCCATTACCCTTAGGGAATGCTCTGCATGAGCAGGGGAGCAGTGAGAGAAGGGCAAAGCAGAGAGCTGGTGCCAAATGAGAGACATGGAGCTGATCTGCTCTATCTGCTCCCTGCAAGTTTGTCTTCTGTCCCTTGAGACTTTGCCTGAGAATTTGCCAAAACTCTGCAGTTGTGTGGGGTCAGGAGTGGTGGCATAAAGCAGATTTGAGACACTTTTATGTCCATCTTAAACATCTCATCGGGGAGATGAGAGCAGCCAGAGTCTGGCATCTGAGCAATCAGATGCTGCTGCTACCTGAGAATGCTGGAGGTTGCTGCCAAGACAGGCAGAGTGTGATGGGCTCAGCTCCTGCTCACTCTGATGTGCTGGTCACTGGAGAGGTGACCCTCAGAAATCATCTTTGCACTTCTTGACTCTCTGCTGTTTGCACCAGAGCTGATCCCTCTGGTGCAACTTCTGTGCTGCAGAATCCTCCCTGCAGGACCCAGCATCTGAACCCTTTCTATCCTTTCGCCCCCTCATGTTTTGGAACAGCTCCAAGTAGGTGAAGGTGATTCCTTCCAACAGGACATAGGTCAACCAGTGAAAACAAACAAAACTTCAAAGCAGCTATGCCACATCCAGCTTCATCTGGGCTCAGCTGGCTTCTTTTCTTCTGCAGTGCAAAATGGATAACAAATATGACCTCTCTGGAAAAGTCAGATTTCTCTGTTATTATGAATTCCACTTTCAAATCCTCCTTTTAAGACGTTTATGATAAGATGATTATTGTAAATAATCTTCCCCTTTAGCAAAGAATAAATCATCAAATAGGCTTTGTTTGGTGAGATCTTTGGCAAAGGAATGTAAATAAATAAGCTAACTGAATAAACTTCTTTATCTGATGTGCTGAGCAGAAAAGGCAGCAAAGTTAATCATTTAGGAAAATAAGCTGGACTGCTGTGCTTTCTTCAATAATAGACCAGTGTAAGGAAAACAATCTGCTCTATCTCGCTGAGCCGGGACTTTCTGCTGGCATCCCACAGACCATGAGAGATCCTGTTTGTCACTCTGGCAGCAGTGCTGTCTTGTCAAGGAGATGTCCTTTGGCCTAAATTTTTATTTGTTTCTTTTCCTGTGGACTGGTCTACTTCCTGTCAGAGGTAGCTCCTCACAACAGTTCAGCTGTGGCTTCTCTTCCATCTCCTGGGAGTAGAACACACACAGACAACAGGCTGGATCTGCAGGGTCTCTCTTTGGACTCCATTCATGTTTCCGTATGAGAAAGTTTGCATGTGACTCTGCATGGATCTCAGTCCAACACCCCTCAAGGAAATGAGTGTGACTGTTCCAATTTTCACCATGGTATTTTATTGACTTATGGATTTGAAGTAATCTGAAGTAAATCTGCCTGGAATCTGAGCCTATAAGCCAAATACAAGATGCACAAGGTAACAAAAATGCATGTAGCTTCTGTGGAAAAGCAAACAGCCTAATGCAATGGAGGTTATTTTGGCATGTAGGAGCTGCATTACTAATTAGTTTGCCAGCAGAATATTTTGTTCTCGTCCCCATTTGTAATTGTTGGGTATGTGATCACTGTTGGTACAATTTGGCCTCCTAGAAGCTTATTTTCTATATTGTATTGGGACAGAGAGAGCACAAATAACATGTTCCAGTTATGGTTCTTTCTCGCTGAGAACAGAGAGAAATATGATGGGTTACAGAGAGCAGAAAGCAGCACCAGCTTGCTGAAAAGGGTGTTGTAGATCCCAGTGTATGGCCTTGATATTTATTCTACAGCTCAGTCTGAGGTTGTTTGATTTGCTATGTTGCATCTGTCTTGTGAATAAGGCAACCAGCCAGTAATGTGTCATGATGCAGAATAATTTAATTCAAGGATTCTGTACCTAAAATTTGCTGCCCACAATGTCTTATTTGTGGACTGTACATGACACCAGTTCCTCCTATTAATTTAATTTGAACATTTATTTCAGTTGTTTTGCCTTTGTATGGCATTTGCTAGAAGGGTCTGTCAAAACAAAGCTGACAGAATGTCGTGTAACTGAGAACAGATCTGCTTTCCCATGTGCCTATTATGCCATTTCACTTTCATCTTGCCATGAATTTGGACTTGAGGTTGTTCTACATATGAAAGATGATGACCAGCTATTTTTATCTCCAGTACTGACCACATTGCTCCCCTCTTTCCTGGTGCCCTGTGTTGCCTGTGTGCAATAAGGACAAAGACAGGAGGAGATTCTTAGAGGGCTGAATTAGGTGTGAAGTTTATCAGTTTTCCTCTGTCTTTTGTTCATTTCATTTCAATGGAGAGAATATTTTACAATTCCATGGAGATGCCTTAATCCCTGAGAGATTTGAAGGGTTATTTTTCTTTAATGCATGTGAGATCTAAAATGAGGTGGTAAGCTATCAGTATTGACAGACATGTCAGGTTTAAATCAAAATGTCTCACAACTGTGATTTACTTAGTGATATATGTTGCTGAATTTTGGAAGATTTAATTTGGAATACATTATTCAATGGTTTAGATTATTGAATGGTAAATATGGTGATGCTTTAATAACGTTTTGGAGTTTCATGCAATAAACTACAAAATTTCTGTAAAAACTGGTTAATACTATCTAATTTTCCCTCACTTTAGGGGACTGCCATCTGCAGAGAAAAACCAAAATTCACATCAAAACTATTACCCTACCCTGGCATTTGGCCTGGCACTATCCATGTTTTTCCAATCATTTTTCAAGAAGCTTTGATTTTGCACGAGGAATAAAGCCATATTCTCTTTCCCCATAAGGCAGTACCTCTCAAAGAGGGCAGAAATTATGGGCAGAGAATTATCAGACTTTTAATTGGCAGTTAAATGTGGTCTTCATTCAAAAGCAACTCAGCCTTGAGATTTCTGAGAATTCATTGTCTCTCTCTTTTTTGTTTATGTGTTGCCTCTGACTTAACATCCCTCTCCTTCAAACTCTAGTGTCAAGGGTGATTTATGAGTGCAATTTTCTGTGTAATATTATGTAGCAATAGTTGGCAAATCCCTTCCCTCAGCAAGGGGATGTATTCTTCTTTGTCAGACACCAAAGAGACACACAACCCTTGAATCTCTTTAAAAAGATAATTCTTTTTGAAAGGACAAATGCAAATCCCATCTTATAACAACTCATAATTATTTGTTACATATACAAAAACTGCTCTGGCCACATGGAATTGGCATTTTCATGTGATGGATCCACTGGGAGTCCCTCTGACTGTCTCAGGTCCAGCTCTGTAACCAATCTCTTGCTCTTGGCTTGGAACAAGCTCTGCATGGTGCTGAGCAAAGCCTGGGAGACAGCTGCATTGCTGCGCTGGGCACTGTTTGTGATGAAATTAAAGCATAAGATTAATGAAGGACTTTGGATGTTTGTTAACTTTCTGTTATGCATTTTTGCCTATTCTAGGATTCAAATATTTTTGCATTTATAGAGCTCTTTGATTTGCAAGACTTGGTAAAACCTTATGTGAAATGTTGATGGCATCAGCCTTATATTTTCTGTGAGGGCTCTGCATTCACTCTGGTTCCCAAAAACTTAGAAAGGACTCAAGTTCGCTAAATTATTGTACACAAGAGGGTGATTCTTGTGCTTTTCTGGATGATTTGTAAATCTCTATTTACAACCTTTATGTGTATTTGCCAGAAAATCAGTTCACATCCACCCAGTGACACATGTTGAAATTCTTCCAGGTAATGAGTGTAGTGCCCAGGTTAGGGACAAAGAGGGCAGCCCTTTCCAGCTTACCCGTCTGCCTTTTCTTACTTGGGACTGGGGTGAATTGAAGTATAGTTTCATCCTCGAACTCTGCTCTGTTTCCTGTCTCACCCATTTTATAGTCTGTGATCACTGCAGAACAGGGAATATGTTCCCCTTGTTCAACAGTGGTCTGGGGTTTCTGCCCCTTTCTGTGCTTGGCAGAATAGAATAGGATTAGGGTGTTACTGGCACCGGGTGTTGGCTGTGGGACAGTGAATGCACTAAAAAAATGACACCAGGGCTGTCGCACGCTCTGCCATGAAAAGCTCAGCAGTGGAATTTGAAAATTACCTGGGTTTAGCTCTTGAACAGTGCTTGTGGGCACAGTCATTTCCAGGGAATTTGGATTGTTGCAGCGGGGCTCTAGGTTGCCATGCTCGAGGGGGGAAGGAGAAACATCTCCTGGATTGCCACACAGCTGACCAGTCTCCCTAAGCCCATTAATAACTGCTGGGGATGTGGCACTGAAATAGGAAGTGTGGCTTCTGGTAACTTCCTATTTTAATGGATAAAATTGGGTACTGAAATGATGAAATCTAGATGACAGATTGCCAAATCTTCTTCTTGCTATAATGATGCTCTGCAAACAAAACTTGTGATTTGAGACCGTCAAAAATCTCTTTTCTTGGCAAGTTTTCTTATTCTGAGGGAATATCCAGTACATGTAAAATTGCCCACAGTATTATTTATCATTTATCATGCTTCATGCATTTTTATAATTTCAGTCTCTTCAGTCTCAAAACCAGCTTATCTATATAGACATGATTCTTCTCTCTCTTATGTTGTTAAAAATCAGAAGTAATTTGAATTCAATTTACTGAATCACATCTGTGCAACTCAGAAAAGTGTCATGATCAGGAGCCATGCAGATGCCATGGATTTAACCCACTGTAAAACTGGTGTAAGTGTCATAAGGATCTCTGCACAGATTTGTGAAGGTACATACTTCTTTTTGTCACAGACAAATAAGTACCTAATAATCATTATGGGTAATTAACAAATAAGGACAATACAGTCAAAGGGGCACAAGGTGGACAAGGGTCTTAACAGGTCTTGTTTCAAGTTTTTCTGGACTAAGAGAGAACAAATCTGTAAGCATCTGGCATGTGTCAACCCAAAGATTTTCTGGCGTTCATTTTCTGCTGCTTACAAGATTAATTGGTGCATTAAGAGCTGGACTTGAGCTTCTTTAGATTGTTCGTGCAAGATTTGCTGTGGGAGGCTGCCTGGGAAATCTCAGCGTTCCTGCAAGGAGGTGTCTGGCCAGCAGTTGTGCCAGCGGTGACGCGGCGAGAGCGTTCCCCGGGGAGGTGACGGCTGATCCTCCTGTCCCGTGTTCCTGTCCTCCCCTCTGCCCTGCGCGCCATCACTGCCCCCACACCCTGGTGGGGTTCTGCAGGAAGCAGGAAATTCTCGGGGTTTTCCCCTTGTGCACCCTTGCTGCTCCTCTGCTCGGAGCGCCCCTTCCTCTCTGGGACGCTGCCTCGGCCAGGCCTGCTGCCCTCACCGGGCCCCACAGCCGGCTGGGCACGGCCGGGGCTTCTCCCCGTGCGCGCCGCCTCTCCCGTCCCCGCTCCCGGATGGCTGCAGTGCCCTCAGCCGGGGGTCTGCTGATCACATCCGACTCTCCGCTCTCTGCAGACGCTTTTCTCGCCGCCTGTGCGGCCCAGATTCCATGGCCTGAATTCCCCCAGGCCGGCTGGCGCTGCCCGCTGGCGCGGGGCCGCCAGGCACGGAGCCCAGAGGCCGCGGCCCCGCAGGGCGGCCGCTGCCAGCGCCCACAGACTCGGCCTTTCGTCCCCGGGGCTGGCCAGGGAAAAACAGCCTTGGTGCTGCTGGCCCGAGGGACTTGGCATCCCCAAAAGATCAACTCTGTGTTTGCTGCGAGGCTGACAGCCCCGCTTCCCTTGCGCACCCCGGCTCCTGAGGGGACAGTGGAGGGGCTGCCTGGCACAGGCAGAATAAACTTGCTCCCCCTTTCAGTATCGTGTATTTTGTCCTTCACAGAAGTGTTGTGCCCCTTTAAATGTATGCAAGACCTTTGCAGCAATCTTCCTTCTGCACTCGTTGGCCTGCCATGGCTTTGGTGCTTTATTTTCTCTGCTGCTGTGAGCAGGACCAGTACAGTGCCAACATGAAGGAAAAGTAAGATCAAATACCTCTCTGGTTTTCTAGAAATAAGACCTCTAGAGATAATAAGAAAAAAAGGGATATCATGTAAACATGGCCAAATACATCACTACCTATGCATTCCATGTTTTTATTTAGTCCATCCATCTCCAAAACTGAACTTTTGGAAGAGGAAGGGAAGTAGCTGTCCTGGTACTTGGGGAAGGTGGTGGGGTGGATAAAGCTGAAGGGGGAATCAGAAACACAAGCTCTGTGGCAGCAGTAAAGGTAATTAAAGACACCTGGTTGCTATGGGAACGCCAGCAAGGGCTTCCCCAACAAATTGGAAATCAGCACCTCATTTTCCCTGGCAAGCACAATGTGGATGGGTGGGAGAATATGGTATATCCACACCTGAATTATCTCCCTTGACTGGGATACGTACTGCTGCTTCAATTTCACAAATCATTAACACCACAGGGCTTCAGGTTATAGTGTCTCCTGATGCCGTTTAAAAATACCTCTAAAGGGGATTTGAGGCAGATGCATTGGGAGCAGAAGTGCCCTCTGCTGAACCACCTTTGGTGGAGCTGCACTCCCATGTCTGCATAATCATCTCTATGCACCGACACAATCAAAATGAAAATGATTACTAAATAACATTAGGGATTATACAGTGAGCAGGGATGTAAATAAATTTCCCTTTCAAAATATCAAAACACAATACTGAAAGGAAATCAACGGCCTTTGAAGATAATGTGGTCTGTACTTTGCCAGTATTTTAATGAAACATTCTTACTGTGAATTGCTGCTAGTTTAACAGTGACCATGCCTGAGGAGATCCCTGGCAAGGAACCAGAACCAGACCTTTAGATGCTGCTATTCCCAGCAGAGGGTGTATCTGTCACCACATGTACATTGAAGTTGTCTCTCAATAGCCTCTGAACTCTGCAAATGATTGAGACCCCTCAAACCCCAGGTTTCTGCTGGCAGTGTTTGCAAACTGCCAGTGCTCTGATGCTGCCCCTGGCTGCCCTTGCCTGCATCCCATGGCTGGCTGTGGTGCTGGAGCTGTGTTCTCCCCAGGTAATGCCCTCACTGCAGCTCCCCCAGGCCCAGACTCCAAAGTGTGCACCTGCCATGGGAATTGGAAATCTCCAACTTGGGTGTTGCCTCTGCCATATTTATATGACATGAAGCTGAGTCCATGCCATCCTATCCAGCTTTGTCATCTGCATGAGATGAAGTTCTACATAAAAATACATTTATTTTTATCTTGAATGTTAAAATGTAATTGTTGTCGGAAAAACCAGTTTGGATTGCTTGGATAGTGTATTTTGGGTTGCTTAAGCACTAAGAATTTTTTCAGAGAAATATCGGAAAGCTCAGATGAGGTGTCTGGTGCCATCTGTGCAGGGTAGGTAGCTGCATTTCTTCGGGTGATTTGACAAAGTGTTTAAGAGTAACAAGTGTATTTAGATTTTGGAAGTATGCTATTAATTACAGTCCTTTACAGACCATTAAATTTGCTAATTAGGCAAACTTACTCTACAAAAGCAAATACAAGGTAAAATGAATTAATAATAAAAAAAGGGATGTGTTTAATGAGTTCTGTATGCTTTGTAAACTTGCATAATCAAAAAGAGGATCTTGGAAACATGACTTGCAAAGTCTGCAAAATATTTGGGGAAGCAGCATTTAAATAACTGAATGACTCTTCTAGTTGTGTTTCAGTGAGAAATAAGTGCTCCTAAAGCTAAATTAAGCTTTTGAAGTCAAATAATTCAATGGGATCAGCAAATGGATGAGTTTAGTTAATTAAAAAGGCAATGCTATAGTTAAAACCAAAATAATTTCTTTTTCTTTTCAAATGCAGAGGAGCTACGTTGCTATAAAAACCTTAAATAAAATAATCCTTATTAGGGGATGAGATGGTGCAAAAGGAAGACAAGCCCAATAACTAGAAGCCATTAAAAGACAAAAAATATCCTGGAGTCACAGGAAATGCTTCAGATTTACTATCTGAATAAAAGTGAAATTGGTCCTAATGGATCCAATACTCCCTTTTGAAATGCAAGATCTCCCCCGGCTCCAGTATTTCTGTCCTGTGAGCACTGAAAGGAAGGAGACTGAGAGAAGTGATACCAACCTGTCTAATGTATTGCAGTCTTTGAAAAGAATTGTCTTAACTCATTCTGAGAAGAGAAACTCCAAAATTTGGCACAGTAAAAGGAAAATTAATAGAAAAAAAATGCTGTATCTTCTTACAGGCACATTCTGGAACACAGTACATCCTGGAAATAGGAATTCACACTATTTATTTAAGTGAAAGATCTCTGACTGGCTTGTAGCAGGACCTTACCTAATGCAGAACAGCTTAAATACCAAATAAAGAATGATGCTTGGATTAAAATATTAGAAAGTCTAGGTAGAAATGACCTAATCTTAGTGAGATTGTGACATGAACTCGCCCAAGTTAAATGAATCATTTCCTGAGCTGGGCTCTGGCTGGTGCCTGACCACCCCAGCAGCACCTGGCCCAGCTGAAAACCAAGTTTCCTGCAGAGGTGTCGTGGGGCATGAACAAAAAGGCAAACCAGCTGAATTTCCTGGGACAGCCCATGGTGCAGAGCACACCTGGAGACGAAACCAACTTGAATAGAAGGGCTCAGTAGCTCTCTCATCCCCATAGTGCCACTTTGCTGCCTTGGTGAGGGATAAGGCTTGGGGAGGATGATGGTGGGGCTCAGGGATTGCAGATTGCTTTCTAATCAACCAGGCGGATTTAAAAAATTTGCAGCTGAGCTGCTCCTCCCCGTGTATGAGCATATTCCTACCTTCTCATACAACTAAAGCCTGAAGCTTACAGCATTCATTTTCTCTTGTTTTCATATCCTTTTTTGAAATTAAGTAATTCATTTGTTCTCATAACGTGCCACCCATTTCGTAGCAAATGCAAATTTCCCTCCCCAATTGTTTTAGTTTGTATAAAAGTCATGCAAACTAAGAGAGAAGCTGCCTCCAGCCCCAGGGTTGGTTTCCTGCTAATTTCAGATCCTGAACTTCCTTTGTGTGCCCTGCTGCTGACAGCCTGGGTTGTGCCAGCTCCTAGCTGGTTCATGAAATGGTGGTGGGTGGATTTATCCATATGGGAAGGGTCGATGAAACTGCTCCAGAGCTCACTTGAGGAAGAGTGAGGCTTTTAGAAAAGGCCCTTGTGCAGGAGTGTAGGCACCAGTTGAAACAAACAATGGTGTGACAGGGACATGGTGTTTGGAAAGAGCTCTAGTGGGCATCTTGGCCAGAAGCTGGTGCAGAATTAGTGCTTCACTTCTTGGAGGGGAAGGAAAGGGGTGATGCATCAGGAAATGGAGATGCAACACTTGAATTGCTTTAATCAGACCATCACTGCCCAGGGACAAACTGGTGGAATCTTTCCAGAAACAATCTAAAAGTTCATGTTCATTGTGTCTTGCTCTGATCACATCCAGACTCAGCTGGATCCTGCAATGTATCTCAAGGTGTTGGTCCTTGAGATGGATCCTGTGGCAGAGCTGCCCTGCCAAAGGTCATGGTTTGTCCACAGGTGAGCCTGATGCCTGTTGTTTTGAGAAGATTCCCGTCAATATTGCTTTTCCTTGCTATTTAAAACACTGACACAGAAAGGATGCCCTGTGTCCCCAGGGTCACACACCCATGTTGTGTTGGAGCCTGGCTTGCAGCCTGTGGGATGTGGTGGTCAATGCTCAGGACAAGTATGACGTGGGCTCCTTTGGGTTGTTAACAAATCCTTCTGCATCCAAGCATGAGGCATTGCCCAGGCAGCCTCAGGTGAGCAGGGAGGGCCCGGGGCAGCTTTTGTGTCTGGAGAAAATGTTCCTTTGTGCAGCTTTGGAACCTGCAGAGACTGCTTTTCTCTGGCATTTCTGGCCTCCTCGGGGAAGAGCAGTGCCTGCAGACCTCTAGAGTGTGTATGTCTATCCTTGTGAGAGTCGGGGCACAGCTGGGATGCCCGACACCATGAAACAGCTGAATGTGGCCTTGATGCTGGTTTGGTGCTGGCCCCTCGGGGACCACCCCGGTGCCGACCGGGCAGGGGGGATCCTGCCCCCAGCTGGCGGCTCCCTGTGACCCCGCACTGCGAGCAGCAGCGGCCTTACAGAGCCCTCACACGTCCTACGTGCTTGGCAGCAGCTTAAGCCACCTGCAGAACCGGAGGACAAAGTTTCAGCTGTGGTGAGGCAGCGTCCCATGGGGAAGGCTCCTCTGAGGGGGGGCACCCTCCCAGGCAGCGCACAGCGAACGCCATGAGGAAACCGGCACCGCTGCCCCAGAGGCCGTGAGGGGCCGGGACACGCCGGGCAGTGGCAGCAGCTGGGGGAGGCGCTGTCCCGGTCACCACGGGTATCCAGGTGGGATAATTGCCGTGCCACGGGGGATGGAAGCCGTGCCCAGGTGGGATCGATGCTGTGCCCGGGGAATGGATGCCGTGCCCGGGTGGTGCCTTGTCCAGGTGGGACGGATGCTGTGCCCAGGTACGATGGATGCCATGCCCGGAGAATGAATGCCGTGCCCGGAGAATGAATGCCGTGCCCAGGTGAGAGGGATGCTGTACCCGAGGAATGGATGCCGTGCCCAGGTGGGACAGATGCCGTGCCCGAGGGATGGGTGCCGTGCCCAGGTAGGACAGATGCCGTGCCCGGGGGATGGTTGCCGAGCCCGGGGGTGCCGTGCCCGAGGACCGGCGCTGCCGGGCGGGTCCGCGCGTGGCCCCCACGCGTGGGCGGGACGGGGCGGGGCGGGGCGGGGCGCGCGCCCGCAGAGAGCCGCGCGCGGCCCCGCTCGGCAGCGCCTCCCGGCCGCGGCACCATGTGGCAGCCGGCCACGGAGCGGCTGCAGGTAGGGGGGCGGCCGGGCTCCGAGCCTCGGGGGGCGGCGGCGGCGGGACCGGCGGAGCATCACCTCGTACCGGGAGTTCGCGACAACTTCTCCCCCCGCTGGCGCGGAGGGCGGGTGTGCGGGGACGCGGGACACGCGCGCACACGCAGTGCGGGGCCGCTGCCCCGGCGGCATCCCGGGTGTCGCTGCTCGGCGGCTCCGGCGCTCCCGGTGGAGTTGGGTGCCGGCCGCGGGGCTCGGCGGCGGACGCGGCGCTCGGGGGCTTTTCCGGCGCCGCTCGGGTGAGGGGCACCCCCGGGCCGGCCCTGCCTGACCCGCGGCAGCGGGAGGGACCCTGGGTCCCTCGGAGCGGTGCGCGGGGATGCGGAGCCCCGTGGGGGTCCTTTGGCACCCCCCACGGCCGGAGGTCGGGATGTGGCAGGGTCACCGGGTACCCCCTTGCCGCACCCTCCGGCGGCGGTCCGGTGTGCGGTGCGGCTCTGCCGTTGTTCGTGTGGCTTGTGTGCGTGTTGCATAGTCCGGGGAAATCCGAGACAGGCAGAGAGTGAGATGAAATAAAACTCACTTTGTAGTTCCACTGCGTCAGTTTCGTGTAGTTTTCCAGGGCAAGTGTCGAGTGAGAGAGTTGGATATCTCGGAGAGATATTGGATATCTCGGATAAGAATCAGTGGGCACAGCAGATGATGAGAAAAGGTTATTACTACTTTTGCAATTCAAAATGGGAATTTGCTTTGAGATCATCAAGCAGAAAATTCAGCAGTTTGATTTGAGTTGATAGTAGAGCCAAGCTGAGAGATCCGTGAGCTTTAATCTTCACCAGCCAGTTATGGGAATAATTCCTGGTCTGAAAAAGCTGTACTTTTCTCTACAATGAAAAGCTTGATTTTTAGTGGATGGAAATGAGGTACCACATGCATAGTTGATGGATTCCAGGGTAAAACTATGTGTGCTTATTATTAGTTATTTCTTTCCCTGTGTTAGTCAGAAACCTCTCTGTTTTACACAAGTGGCAGGATGCCCTGAGTGAAGGAGTTAATGATCTTGGGTTCTGTGGAGGCAGGGGTTCCCTGGGGAGATGCAGGGGACAGATCTCAGGTGAGGCTGCACCCGGTGGCTGGTGACAAAGGAGAAGGTGAGGGAAGAGAAGGAGAAAGGGAAAGCCTAGCTTAGTACTCTGTGCTGGTCTGGATTGTACAGAATGGCTTTGTGTCCCCTTGTGGAATTGTTCAAATAACAAGGTGCTGTTATGACAAATATCTGATACTGCCTACAAGAGCATGCAAGGCTAAAGAGAACCAAGTGCTTGTGTTTTGCAAAATAAGCTTGTAACGTTGTTTAGCCTTGTTTAGCTGTATCCTGTGCGCTGTTAGGGGTATGGCCTTAGGGAATGGGTGGGAATGGCTCTGTGCTGTGGGGAACCAGGGCTGTAAGGAGGGGAAATGATTTATCACGGGGCTCCTCACTTACCTGCTGCAGCAGAACCCAAGCCTGTAGCAAGGGGAGCCTGTGCTCCTCCCTGCTCTTGAAAGGGAGCCACAAGCACCAAAGTTCTCAGCAGTGGCCACTAACTTAGTGCAAATCTACTTTGGTTGCTTCTGGCTGGAGTCTCCAGGCATCCTGAACTGATCAAAATGCTGAGTGCCTGTAAATTCACTTTTTGCCAACAGGAGTTTCTGGGGGAGTACGTGAATAACTGTAGATGCTCTAAAAAATAAAGAAATCAGGGGTACTCAAAATTGCAGAATTAAAGGATGCTTTGGACTTGTGCCAGCTTCTGAAATGGGAAGAAAGCCTTGGAAAAGTCATAGGAAGGCCATAATAATTCTGTGTTCACACAAGGGGCTAAATGACAATGTAGTGGTTTGTGGACAAAATGAATGCAGTGAGGGGAAGGATGCTGGTGTAACTAGGATGAGATCCTGTAACTGAAAGCTTAATCCTAATCCATATATATATGAGCTAGAGTTACATGGGTGATAAACTACCTCATAACCCCAAACCCTCTGAATCCCCCCCCCCCCCCCCCCAGAAAACCCTTGAGGCATGGTACTTTCAAGTAGTCTGATCTCCCCTTAACATGTTGTGAATCATCAGCCTGGCCAGAACTGCTGGCAGCGCTGCCTGGCCCCCTGAGGAGAGCTTGTGCATGCTATAAATGCATCTTTTCCCCCTTCTTCCTCCCCCTCAACATCTTAATTTAGTTTCAGGTGTCCCATGTTGCTCTCTTTGTCCCAGGCTCCCTCCCTCCCGGCACGTAACTGCTGTAAAACAAATGTTGGTGCTATGGGGGTGTTGAAGGGGGGCCCTCTGCCTGTCCTTGGCATCACTAGCTCTCTCTGGCTGACAAGCAAGTGTTGTGAGGCTCTGGGTGTGGGATTTTGGTTGTAGCAGAGTGGTTTGTGGTCACTGGGTAGAGTAGATGACGTCTTATGGTCTCTATTAATGTATTCTAGGATTACAGTTATGGCAAGTCACTACTGCAGGATATTTAGGGGATGTATAATGGCAGATACAGCCCTGTCTTTTACATCAGGCTGATGTATGGGTGCAGGAAGTGTGGAGCTGGCCCAGCTTTCTTGATGTTCTAATGTGTGCACAGTATGTGACTTAGTTTTGACACAGACGTATCTTGTGTCAATATCCAGCTGTGGGGAAGTGCAGGACTGTTGTTAGTCCGTGGTGTAGCTCTGTACTAAGTAAAACGGCAAAGAAAATATTTTCATCTCTCAGAATATTTCTTTTGGCCTGGTTCAGTAAGGGAAAGTATGAACTGCCTTTGGAAGTGGATGCCTGTTGGTACGGGTCGGTCCTGCCCTCAGAGCTAAGGCAAGCTGTGTGCATTTAACTGAAATGGCAGTGGCCATCGCAGTGTGAATGCTCCTGTCATGTTCTGACCAGCTGTGCCATGGTCCTCAATTGCTCATGGGCCTCCTTTCCCAGTCCCACTCAAAGGATGACAAGACTGCACATTCCTGGTCTGCTGCCGTTCACGCAAAATCTCCTGTTCCAAATGTGCTCAGTCCTGTCAAGTTTCATAGTTTGTGCTGAAGTTTTTGGCATTGACTGGATGGTACAATTCCAGTAGTGAGGTCAGCAGCAAAGCTCACGCATACGCAATAGGAATGAAGTGTCATCAGCAGCTGGGTTACAGAACACTGTGAGCTGGGGCATGAGCTGGACTTGTCTCTCCTGCTGTTGTAGCCATTTGCTGCTGAAAGCTTCATCTGCTGCTGAAATGTGCCCCCCTTCCCAGAGCCTTGGTTTCTGGCTTTGCTGGAATAAGCTTGTTTTTTAATTTGGGTTTGTTTTTTGTTTTATTATGTTTTTGTCAGCCTGTCTCTACTTCCCTCTGATGGAAGCTTTTCCTATTATGCTGCCATTTAATGAAGAAGCCTCTCTGTTTCTGGAAGATATATAGAATTGAATTAAATGGATTAGAAGACACCCTAGAAAATGTAGATATTGAGGTTTCTTCTTGAAAATATAATACAGCAAAGCCTGCTTTTGCTTTTTATTTCCGTTCACTTTTTATGATTCTTTCACCTATAGCAGCATTGAAGTTTTGTCTGTTTTCTCAAAAGTTAGTGGGACAGGCAGTTACATGTGAAATCCTACATCTGGGATGTTGCAGGAATATACCACAGGGATCAGCGAGTCTCTGATGTGGTAAGAAGATGATGATTTTGCAGGTAATACAGGATTAGCATTATTCACACTTAAGAGAGATGATCTGGGACTGTATCTGTTTATGAGACTTTTTCGCTTCTAATTTCTGTGGTGGCATTCCTGGCTTGTGTTCGGTAAAGTGCAGGTGAGCATATGGAACATGTGTGTACCTCCCAGTCTTCCCTGGAGCAGCAGCCAAGGTTGCTTCAGGTATTTAAAGGTCATTCCCCCTGCTGGGAATGCAGAGACTCCAGTCCTGAGCTCACTGTACCTGCCTGATCTGATTGCCTTGCCCTGTTTGCAGCAGACCTTATCAATGGTTATAAGCAGTGGGCACTGATTTGTGGCTTGATGCTTGTGGCATTGGCACTTGTTGAAATGATGCCAAAAATATTGTGAAATCTTTCTTTAAAACTATTTCCAAATGTCCCTCTGTGCCTGGTTCAGCAGCCCTTGGCAGCACAGCTGGGGTTTTGGAGCTGATGGTCTCAGTGATGCTCCTGTGAGGACTCTGAAGTGGTGTTTGGAAACAAGCAAGGTGTTCTCACAACCTGAGAGGTGGCTGCTATTTGCTCTGTAGCCTAATTTTTCCTGGAAGCTTGATGCCAGACATTGTTTCTAGATAATAAATCCCAGTGGGTGCATAGTTTCTGAGGCTGTGCTGTTTATAAGCCCTGCTTGCAAGTTTCCCTGCTTCTCTTGACACGTGTGGGTAACAGGGTAACATGTTCAAACAGCTTTTCCCCCAGAGCAGCGGTTCTGGTGCTGCCCAGCCTTGGGCTGTGTTGCTAAGTGTCCCTGAACTGAGCCATGCCCATGAGCCCTCTTTTTGGAGAAAGTCTCACTCTGCTTCTGTGGGTGGGCTCAGATGAGTGAGGCGGGGAAGAGGGGAACAGACAGCATGTGTGTCATGGAGCTTTGGGCTGGACACTGCTTGGCTTCATACAGGCATGCAGATGGCCAAGTGTTCACAGTAGGACTTCAGTGATTCTCTGTCTGCTCATCTGGAAGTTCAGTATTCTGATGAAAACCCACAGTTTGGGGCCATTTTTGGGCAAGGATTTATTAATGGATGGCTGTAGTGTATTGTTAGAATTTATTTCATAAAGCTCCACATCTCTCCTGATGTGCTGTGAAATACTGTGCAGGAGAGCTGTGTGTGGGCAAGATGAGATGATGTGAAGCAGGTGATGAAGGGCAGAGAGTTTCAAGTCCTTTACTGGGGCAGGTTGGATTTCCTGAACCCCAGGGCTTAATTCTGCCATCATATAACTTGTGCAGGTCCTCTGAAATCCATGAGAACTAAGATTGTGTAAGGTTGCTTTACCATAGTCTTTGAGTGGCTGCTGTAGTGTATTTCCACATCTTTATGAACAGTAAAACAACAGTGTAGCTGTTAATGGAAGTGAAAAATTGAAAGCAGCAGTATTGGGGTGTTGCTGCTCACCTTTGGGCTGCGCTCTGAGCACTGTTTTCCAAGACCTCATAAGCATATTCCTTTTTTTACAGGAATTTGTTAATATATCTGTAGCCTTGCACCTTCAATCTACTTTTAAATTTTATGATTGTAGACTGTTGCTAATTTCATGTATATTACATGCATCCACTACCACTAGTATACACATCAATTGCCTTTCATGTATAAGGAGCATTGAAAAGATTTTTCACTAAAGAGACGCGAGCTCTGGGTAGACCTACACATGTGTGATGGTTTCTGATCACAGCCACTGTGGTTTGGTGACATGTTTGCATGTGTTCAGCTGTAATGTGGTTTTAGGTGCTATTGGTGCTTTCAAAATGAGCTTCTAATCCTTTTCAATGTTCACATGCATATGTGTGTTAAAAATAACAGCATACAGTCAGTTAAAACAATAGTTTTCCAATTTTTAAAGCATATGGAAAGCCTTTCTAAGCCAAACACAAGCTAGCTGTAAGCACACAAACAGCTGTCTAGGCAGAAACTCCTGCAAGACATGTATAGCAGGACTGATACTACTACTGAACTCTGGTTTCATTAAATATTATGTCAGAAGGAAAAAATGGTAAGTATTTGAAATTTAAGCCTGAGTCATGTGGCTGCAAACGTCTGAAGTCTTACAGCCCGGTGTTTTGGCACTATATGGCTTCAGGATATCTTTTGAGGCATCAGAGTTTTGCACTCGTTTGCTGCTATGACTTTACAGCAGTCAGGAATCTTTAAAACAAAGCCCTGTGATTCCAGGAGGCTCATCTGGCACCACTTAACTCAGGCAGTTCCTTTCTTTCTACATTATTTATTCTTTGTAGAAAATGAATGTCTCTGGAGAAATGTTAATTTTGGGAAGCATTCTATGACCAAAAGAAAATCAAAATCAATGAGAGCTTTGTGGAAAGCCCCCTGGGAAATGATCTTCAGGGTTCACTTATAGTGTAATACTAGTTTCTGTTTATGAAAGTGCCAGCCTGTTTGATGACCAAGACAAAACATTTAAGCAGTGATTTCCTTGAAGAAAGGCAAGCTAAATAATTCAGTCTACTTCAGAATTTTAAGTGCCTGCTTCAGATTTTTTGTGTCCCTGGTGTCACCCAGCCGGACAGGACAGGACAGTCAGCAGTGGTGTCCCAGACGTTTCCTTCCAGGCATGGCTGTGTTCTCTGCAGACATGCCTTGGGTTGGTGCTGCGGTGTTGGGCTAGGTGTCCTCACCCTTAGAGCACTACTGTGTTTTGATGTATCTCTGTGCAGGCAAGAGGAGAGTCTGATTACCCAGAGACAGGTAAATGTGTAGCTGAAAAGTCCCTTTAAGCAATGTTTAGTACTTACAGTATTTTTTTCCCCATAGTGCTTTCATGTATAGGAATTGAACTTAATTGTATTTCGTATAATAGCTGGAAGAGTTACATGTGACATCTGAGCTGTTTCTGAATAAGTGTATCAGAATTCTTTGACCAAAGATGTTAAATGTGGATGATTGTACAAGTGTCCTGAGAAGACCTAATGTAGCATTTCATGATTTGTTTTTCCTGCTGACACCCTGAAAATACAGAGTGCAAGTATAAATCTTTGCACAGAAGCTAAAGGAAAAAAGAAAAGTTGTGTATTGCCAGTATTTAATTTTCTTTTAATGATGTTGCTTCTACGAAATTACACATAGCCGCAGAATGACTAAGTTGGTCTGGTAGCACTGACGCCTTGGCAGTTTGGTGACGACTTCAGAAGTGTTGGTCTTTGAAAAGCCTCCATAAGTGTTTTCATTGGGACCATTTAAATAAATGTCCCTTTCACAGATTAATGGCTGGTTTTGCTTCCAGGCAATGTGGGCAGGAGCATTTCTAACCTGAGTTGCTGCTGGTGAGTTTTGCTGACGGAGCTGTGCTGTGACCACAGTGCTGCTGGGTTTGGGACAGCACCGGGGCTGTCAGAGTCCTTGCACCATCACCCTTTGTGGCCTTGATCTGTGTTATGCCAGACAATTTTCAAATGTCTCCTCACATGAAAACATTTTCTCCAGATATATTTGATGGGAGCTGCCAAGAACACTGAGAGCAGATAGAAATGTAATTAAGTGTCCTGGTGCTCAGATTTGTGGCCACCTCTTTCTTCCCAAGCCAAGCTCCCTCTGGTTTGAGAGATGATTGTTCCATACATCTCATGTGAGGCTTGCAGGATGACCCCAGAGTAAGTTTACAAGTCTTCAGCTGGCTGTATTCAGCTTTGTTCAAGGCCAGGCTTTTCCAGACAGTGTTTTACCTGGTGGGCTGTGCTCTTGTGAAATCTTACCCACTCACTGAGTGTCTGGAGAGGAGTACTGATGTTCAGTCTGGTCCCACTGGTGAAGTCACTGCTTTGAAGCTCTTGCAGTGGGATCTGATCCAAACTTCACTGGGGTCAGTACTAACCCTGAGCCTCAAGAGCAGGGCAGGAAACCCATCCATTGGACTCTTACAGGAGATCCAGAGGGATTGTATAGTCTCATTTAAAATGAAAAGTTGTCTCTGCTGTGGAGCTTCTTGAGTAATTCTGCTGGCTGGAAGGCAGGTTTAGAGGAGTTTGGGGTCTGTGAGGGGCCAAGCCATTGTGATTGTGGCAACATCAAAAAAACCATCTGAACCTGCAAGTTTCTATCTCTCCTTTTCCTCCTGGAGTCTGGATGTTGAGGAGCAGGAGGGATGGTTGGATGCAACATTCCTTCTCTGAATGGCTACAGGGAGAGGCTCTCCAGAGTGACTCTCAGCTGCTCTGTGGCTTTCCTCAGAAGCCGGGGACCAACTTTCCTGATGTCAGGATTAATCTGTGCTTTCTGAACTGTTCATGGTGACACTGACCTGAAAATGGTAGTTTCTTGGGGAGAGAAATCACTCTTCCCTCCTTCCCTGTCATCTGCTTAAGAAAAACAGGCAAACTAAATATCTGTTAGTATTCATCAAAACTGTCCCATCCAAATTAGTATGCTGAACTTGGTTTCTAGTGTTGTGTTATGGAATTCTGTCCTTGGTTCTCTAGTATTCCCTTCTGCGGGGGAGAGGAGCACTGGGAATTGTATTATAGTGTGCTGGTTATTCTGGCTTTGGCTCTGAGCTGGAGAGTGAAAAGACAAGTGGCAAAATTGCTAGAAAAAAAATACATCAGACTTCGAAAACAGTGTTTTAATCCTTTTTCCTTCATTTGAGGCTATTTATTTAACCAAACCTTTTGCAAATTTTAGCTTTTCCATGTGGCATTTATTATATTTTTTCTGGTTTTTGACCAGAAAAGTACCTTTTGGAACTTGAGCAAACACCAGTTGGCAGCTCCCTGAGCTGCCTGGTTGTCAGGGGATAGTGTGGACCTCTGTCCCAGCTCCCTGCACAGTGTGTCAGCAGAAGACAGCAGTGAATTTTTTTCATCTTTCAGAAACTTGTCAGCTTAAGCATTTTTCTTTTTTCCCTAGTCCATGGGAATTTTCTGTGCCTGACTATAAATTTGAATCAGAAAATGTAGAAGCTTGAATCCTGTCCCAGTGCTTTTAAGAAGGAGCCCATACAGCTCAGATCTGTACAGGCTTCAGTTTTCACAGCTGTGCTCTGTTGTTTGGATTAGAATTAGAAGGAAGGATATTTTGAAAATTTTATGTCGGCCTCTTGATAGTGTGGCTGAAAGGCCCTATTGAGCTTGGTACTGTGTGTTTGAGAAAATCCTGATAGTAAAGACAGCTTTGGTGCCTCCTGCTAGAGTAGAGTGCTGGAGGGATGTGCAGTGCTGCTGAGGAGTGCTGGGTGCTGGCTTTTGCTGGTAGCTAACAAAGAAAAAACCCATCATTGATTTCTGAGACACCCAAAGCCCCGAGATGCTCCAGCCAAGGACGAGGCATAGGGACTGGCCAGGCCTTGAGCTGGGTTCAGGTTCACCCCTGCTGCTCTGGAACTGTGGATTTGTGGTCCTGGCTGTGCTCAGGCTGTGCTGTGCTGCCATCAGCAGTGCTCCTGTTGGGATAATGAGGGAGGTGGAACCCTCTCTGTGACATTCTTGTTGATGGAGCATCGGTGCTGAAGGCTGCAGAAGGGATGTTACTTTCTGAGATTGGACAGTTCACTTTGATAAACGAGTGTTAAATCACTCAGATTTAGGCATGCAGCCTCATCTCAGTGCATAGGATAGGCCTTTGAATCCATTAACTTTTATCTTGCCATTTGAGATGGCAATGTAACTTTTCTGTGGTTTATAAGGAATGTTAGGAAGCATTTGTTTGTGACTGACTTGTTTTGATCTGGTGTTTAGAGGCTCTTTTTTTCATTAAAGAGCCTGAAGCTTGGTGCTGGGACATGTAACATTTTCAAAGGGCAACGTTTCAATCTTGTACCCCTAAAATACAGAGTTGCTATGGAAGGAGGAGTAGAACAATTTGAAAGGTTGCAGGAGCGCAGATAGGATCTGCTGTTGCCTTTTCCCCACGGGTGGGTGTTGCAATACTCAGTTTTTTTTCTTGTAGCTGTTGAGGTCGTGTGTGACTCCTTCTGCCTGCCCTTCACAGTCCTGCAGCTTCTGGCTTGGGAACAAGACCCAGAGCTCCTGGGATTTAGCCCTCTCTGAAGTCTTGGGATTTTGTTTTCCTCAATGTCCATCATGCACAGAGCTCAGATAATTTCCTTGGGGATGTCCAGTTGGAAGTGGGGCTACCTGGTGTGGGAATTAGCCCTGTCAGAAATATCAGTCTGCTGCAGGGTCTGCCAGGGCACAGGGCAGCCTGTCTGGGCATTGTGGCCGGCCTGAAAGCCATCTCTAAATGAATGAGATGACTGCCTTTTGTAATCAAGGGTAGTGAAAAGCCCTGGCACTTCAAGACAGTGAAAAATACTCACTTATTCTAGTGATAAATTCTAGTTAGTGCTCATAATTCCTTTCCTGAAGTCATTCTCCCCATCCTGCTCACATTTAAAATGCTGACAAGTTTCAGGCTGCAGAAGTGGTGGAGCTCATCCCCCCTAAGGAAAAGTCACATTTGAAGAGATGCTGAGCTGCAAGTGTGAGCTGAAATGAGTCGTGGACAGATCTTCAATTGGAAAGAGCTGCAGCTTAGGGTTTTCACCCCTGTGACTGGACAAGCTTGAGAGGTTTTCTGAGCCTGGGACTGTGCTCCAGCAGGGCAGAGCATGGTCCAGCTGTGTGGGGCAGTGAGATTTGTATAGATTAAGATATTTACATGTGTTTGTCAGAAAGACAGAATCTGAGGAGGCTTTGAATGAAGTTAAGTGCTGTACATTGATGTAGTAGAACTTCTGAGTGTGGGAGGAGCAGGTCATTAGCTAGGGACTTCAGAGGTCCATGAGCAGCCTGGCATGGCTCAGGAGCCACATCTGCAGAAATCTTGCACTGAAATAGCTCACTTCTAGTTAGTTTAAATTACTTTTAGAGTGTATTTATATTGCTTTTTTCAAGTTGAGTTTTTATTTCTCTGCATCAGGAGTTATTCGTGCTGCTTACATGATATTTGAAAAATAGCCAGCTGCAGTGTGTGGCACTCACCAGGGAAGTGCCCATACCTTGTTTAAGTTTTCTGCACTGGGTCTGAAAGTTACAGCCTGACCTTTCATTCCTCTGTTATGGTCTGAGGGTGTTTTTACATGGATGTGGAGCTTCCCAAGATAAACAGAGTGAATGTGGTTTGGCATTTAAGTCACTGATGTCGTATCAAGCTAGAGAGTTTTAGAAGCCATTAATGTCTACAAGAGATGTTATTTTGTTCACTTGGGGATAAACTTTGCCCCTGTCTATATGTGGGTTTTGATTTTGGTCCACATTCAGATTTTTAGAGCATTAGTATAAGTCTAAGTGCCAATACTTATGCCAGTGGAGTTACACTATGTTTCTTTTATTATGACTGAGAAGCAACTTCATGTGTTTCTTTAAAAGCCCAAATGTTACTTGATTTTTTTTTTAAGAGTAGCTTTATGAGACAAGACTTAATGTCTAAGAGAGCTGAATTAAATGTTTCTGTACTCTCTTTTTGGAAAGAGAGTTGACCTGTTGTTGAGGTCATCCTGGAGCAGGCCCTGATGTTGTTTGGATAAGGGGCTGCTCAGTATCTGCCAGAGGAGCCTCTGTCACACAGTGAGTGCGCCGCCTGCTCATTGGGGCTGGGGGAAACTGCTTTACAGAGCACAATAACATCACAGCCACCCAGTTCCTTCCCTCTGTGGGGGGAAAAGGGACTGTGCCATAGAAGGATGGGAGCAGGGCCATGGCAGCTGCCTGGCACTGGGCTCAGAGCATCACCAGCCCTGGTGCTCCGTGGTGCTGCAGCTGCTGCCCGGCACAGCCAGGAGCCTGACACACCTCCAGAGCCTCAGGAAATATTTTCTACTTTCAGCCAAAACCCGTATTGCTTATTTGTGGATCCGGTTTGTTTCTGAGACCTTTTCTTCTTTTCGCATTTTCTTGTGAAAATGTCATGTATTTGTTTCTTCAAAGGGTGAAAAATACTCGCTTTGCTTTTTATTTTTTTTTTCAACGTTTCTCAGGAACAAACAAATGTTTCTTTTCCAGCATCTATCGTTACAAAACTGAAGTTAAAGAGCAGTCTGCCTCATCCTGGGAAAAGAAAGTATTGTTTTCAACATATTCTTACTCTCAAATCTATACATGTGCAGTCATAGTCTTCCTCATTTCCCAAAAAATCTGTCAGTTTTTATTTTTTTTTCTTGATTTTTAAACACTTTTCTGGGAGGTTTTTAAATCTGGTCTCCACTGAGCTCTGTAACTTGGTGTTTGCTTTAAAATGACCTTACAGTGCCGTGCCAGCACCATATTTGACTTCCCATGCTGGTTGTAAAGTAATGTAAGTTTGAGGGGTTCTAGATAACAGTGTTAGTCACTGCTAACAATTGCAGCTGTGCTGCAGAGCCCTCAGTCCAGACTGGTTTTTGGCTGTGCAACAGTTTCCAGAAAAGTTAGTCTTTGTAGTATCCCAGTTAGTAGGTCTCATAGGCAGCAGTAGTTTTATTTAAGGTAGAATTTTATTAAAACCTTGAGTTGGAACTCTCTGGCTAAAGGAGCAGGTAAAGGCTCCCTTTGCAATGCCAGTGGGATGGACTGGCCAGGGAGGGAACAGAGCTGTTGGGAGCTTTCCAGGAGGATTGGGGACTATTTTGTAACAGGAAGTGACGCAGCACAATTTGTCCATCTATTGGAGGGGGAGGAGGAATGACTTTCAAGCATATCATCGCCTCCTAAATGTAATCAGTTTTACTACTGGGAAGAAGATGGTTTCAGTGCTAGCAATGCCAAGGTGACTGGATCCTGTGTGCTGTATGGGGACATTTCCCTGCTGAGCAGAGCTGCCTGCACCAGAGTAACTCCCTTTGCTTTGCCTGGGTGATTTATAATACTTGGCATTGTTGTTGCACCCTTTGGCCCTTCTGATTCTTCCTGAGTATGGGTATGAACTGAGAACAGAGATGGTAAAGTCCAGATCTTCAGTAGAACAGGAAGCTGAGCTGGCAGTGCTCACCATTGTGCAGAACTATGCTGTAATCTTGTCTAAGTTCTCATAGTGTGTGCAGTAGTTTGTACAGGTCCAGCCTTGGAAAAAGGCTTTGGAAAAAGAATCTGGAGGCAGGTGCCTGCCTGACAGTGCCATGACACTCAGAGACCAGGAGCTGAGGGTTTGTGCCATAAACACTGTGTGGTGACTTGCTGCTGTGGTTGCTTGAAGCCTTACTGCACACTGCCTAAAGATCCTGGGTTTGCTTTAGGAAATACTTACTGCTGTTCTGCTTTGTACACCTGGAGGTCAAAAGGAAATGTGGTTTTTCTAGCTAATCATCTCTTGCCAGCTAATTGTAAGTAAAATAAAAAGGGAAAGCATGGAGTCTGGCCAGTGCTTAGTAATGTCTGAACCAACAAGTCTAATGTGGTGTTGCTTTTCTGACTTTATTGAACTTCTGTGGGAGTTTGAAGTTTTACCCTGAGAAGCTTATCTTCACTTTCACTGTATAGTTGTTCTTTAGGGTTTCTTTTGATTATTTTTTTTTTTTAATTCCTGTAAAGTAGTGGGTCAATATAAAGAATTGCTTGGGACAGTGGGTGTGAGATGGCTAAAAAAAATAATGGTTGTTGCTACCAGTACTTACAGATACTCCATGGAAGTTAACAGTAAAGGGTCTAATGGGTAGGATGCTCACTTATAGGGGTCATATTTACAAAAATCTGGAATATATATCTCCACACCCATGCAGTGTTTGCTACTGGAGGGATGTGTCCTCATTTGGACATGATCCAGAATCATCAGGGCACTTTGTCTGCTGGGGAGGCTGCCCACTCCTGCTGTGTCAGTGGGTGGTTTCTTGATTTTCTTCCTTGACTGTTTTGCCCTCTTCTCCTAGAGCATCCAGACTTTGGATGCTGTGTGTCCATTTGCTGAGATGCTGTATGGACAAAGGCTGGATCCTTGCCTGAGGAGCTGAAGAGTACAAGGAGAGCAAAATTATTTCAGTTCCCAACATATATGATTCAATTAACATCTTCTTAACCCTGTGTTAATGCCTAACAGCATGTGGTGACTAGTATAAATATTTATTCTTGGTATGTAGCTAGCAGATATGTGGTAGGATTAATGCTAAATTGTTAGCACCCAGTTTAAGTAAAATCAGTTTGTCAGACTGCTTCCTTTTGTGTTTTGTTGTTTTGGATTTTTTTTTTTTAATTGGCAAGAGAATCCACAAACAGGGTTCAGATGGCCAGAGCCTTTAGAATCTCATTACCTTAATTGAAAACTGTCACCCTTTGACATTCATAAATGATTTAGCTAGTACTTCATTTAGTCACTGGGGAGAAATGGAATTGAATGTTATAACCATCCTTCACTTCTAGATGCTAATGATAAACTACAGCCCACAGCTCTGAAGAATTAATAGCTCTTGGTTTAGAACAATATTTTTGTATAGTGGAACATCTCAATTCCATTATATTTGGTAACATTTCATTCCAAAATACCTTCACTTAGAAAAAAAACTAGAAGATGCTCAAAGAACATCCTCTAATGTTGCTCTTCAGCTTTTTACACCCTGCAAATGTGTTGCCAGTGATCTGCATCTTCTTTAGAAAAAAATCAGGCTGTTTTGTTTATGTTGGCCTTTCCTCTCTCACCATAGGAAATAAGTTGTTTAGACAATGTGTGGGGATTAGCTGTGTAATGAACTACCACAGTAAACAAGTAATTAATTCTCATCAAAACATATACTGTGCTCTGTGCCTGGGTTTTATGGTGTCTTCTGGAAAAGAAAATATTTTTCTGTCTAAAAAGCATTTCCTACCCAGTGACTATCTTGAAAGAAACAGCTTGAAAATGTTTCCTGGCTGGAGGAAAGGATCAGTACATTCAGTTTGCCATTGTGGTTAACATCACTGTGTGTTTTTCTAGCACTTCTTTTCCTCAGTTTTATGTACCTACTGTTAATAAATATAGGTACAGAAATTACAGTCTGTCTGAGCAAACTGACTTGATCTTTTCATTTGCTAATACTGATGCTGGGGTTTTGCAAAGGATAATCTGAGGATACAGGCTTGGCTTTGCTCCTGTTTGAAATCACTGTTAAAATATTGAAAAGTTTACTGCTGGATCAGGGGCCAGGGGGTCATGCCTTTTTTTTTTTCCCCTTTTCTTTTCCAAGAACTAGATCAGTGGGCAAAATACAGCACTAGTGTGTTGAAGGAGACAAGTGGTTGGTCAGTGCTCCTATTGGAGCTCTGTGAGTGGAGTGTGCTTTGGGCAATTGCAAGCTGGGGTTTAGCATGAGATGTTTCAGAGCACAGCCAGTGACAGATGGGTTTTGATGACCAGCTTTTGCCTTTAGAAACAAAAGTGTAGTGTTTATTTCAGCTTCTAAACCAGGTTAGTGAAGAGATGTCAGCAGTACCAGGTGCTGTGCAGCTATTTGTTTGCAGAGCTTAATGTTTTTTATGCTGTCCGCAAAGGAAAGGTGGGTTCGGAGGTACTGATATTTCCAGAAAATGGGCAATTGAGGTAGGCAAGTACTTATGTCCTCAGGATTTCTGCTCAGCCTCCCTGTTAATTCAGGTTTTTCTGCTGTTGGCTCCTGGCTTTGCCTGTTGCAGTTCTCCATGGGCCAGCACAGGGGTTTGGGCACTCTGCAGGTGGCATCTCACTGGCATCACTCCCTCTTAGCAAGCTGCCCTGCAAGCTCTCTGATCTACCTGTAACTCAGGAGGATGAAATTATTTCAGATTGCGAGTATCTTCTGAGTTTTCCAGTACTCCTTAGTTGTTTCCGGTCCTGCAGTTTCCCAGCACTGCTCAGCAAGGTCGTGTGTGTGTTTCCTAAGCAGGGGCTTCCTGGGCTGCTCTGCAGCATGGTGGTTTCCTTGGGTGACTTGATGCTGAGGTTTCTGTGTCATTTGGCTGTTGTATCATACTGCAAATGAGTGATTAACTTGTCTGGTTTCCTTGCTGATTCCCGGCAGAGCTGTTTGCCTTCTTTCAAATCATGTATCACTTTAGTCTGACCTCCTCCATAGTCTGGCATTTCTGTAGTGCCTCATTTACTATAGATGTGTGATTACATGCGATTTTCTGTCTTAAATTGTTGCTTTTTTAAGAGTTCGGTTTTATCTGTTACTGTTCCAGACAACATCTAAAACTGTGATTGAGGTGCTCAGAAAACTTGTAGGCAAATGAGAAGATGCCTAAATTTATTCACCCCTTGAACTCCTTCAGCTCTGATGGTTTCCATACTAACAGATACGTTGCAACTTTAGGTGATTGGGGTGAAAGCAAGAACTTTAGGGATGGTGAGCTCTGTGATACCAAAAGCCAGATTAGACAACCCCTGTGTTTTTTCAGTAGCTGTGTTCTCTATCAAAAATAAGTCTGAAATGTTTTCAAAGGCTGGGTACAGAGTGAGACCCATAAATAGATCCTGTAAACCTGCTCTTCTGAATTGCAAAACAATCCTCAGTAGTCGCACCTAGAAATGGTGAGCCCTTCATGCTGCTATACTCACATGTGAGGGTACTGCCATGAAATTATCACAGAACTGGAACTAAAGCAAGCTGAAATGGAAAAGCCATGCCAATGGAAATAATAAAAAGAGGAGTCATGCCCCTAAAAATACTGCAATGTAATTGCTATGAAAATCTGCACGTATTTACAATAACAAAGGTCTCATTTCTGCAAAACTTTGCCATATGCGTATTTTTACATACTCTGAGCAGCCCCCGGCGCCCACAGGCCTGTGCACTGTGAGTTAAGGGACTGAGGCCTTGCTGAGTGCTCAGTGTTTCAATGCACATGGATCTTTTCCGGAATTGAAAACATCTTTTATTCCCCGGGCTGAGCTGGCACCGGCACAGGAGGCAGTCTGCTTTATGTTTATCAGGCCGGGAGAAGCCCAGATCTTGTGAGCCAAGAACGCCAATGGTAACTTCACTATCTTCCACCCTCTTTTAATCTTTTTTAAAAATTACTTAAATATGGCCATTCAGGGAAGCATTTAATTCTTTAAATGTGGTGAGGAAGGTATTAATGAATTGACAGTGGAGGGTTTAACCTCGTGTCATCCAGAGCTTTGCTGATGGTTGTCCATTGCTGATGCTGTGTGAGGTGCTGCGGGAGTGTCCTTCCTTGTGTGGACCAGCTTCGAGCATGGAATCCCACCTTGCCAGGCTCTCCATAGCCCTCAGCACAGTGGCATGCTGTTTTGGGGTACCTGCAGAGGATTCACTTGTGGACTTTTTTTGGGGAATACTGCCCTGTGCTGTCATCTATGTGGAGTATATTCAGAGAGAACAAGAAGCCTGGTCCTGATGCATTCATGAAACTATTCCATTCATGTTAATTAGTTAATTTAAGTTGTGGTGTAGGTATGTAAAAATGGCCTTGGTAATTTTGGGCTTGGCTGAAACCCTCTGATCCAAGGCTATAAATATACCCCTGGCAGTCAGTGAAAGTTGAAAGGTTTTCAGAGGGTCTTCTCAGATGATTCTTTTGCCCATGTGTGGAGAAATGGGGATGTATGAAAGGTTTCTGAGTAGCTGAGAAAAATATAAAAGCCTGTATGGTGTGTTTTACCTTCAGAGTCTCTTAGTTATTAGAGTTCTAGGAAGAAAATTTCTTTCATCTATTTTGGCAGCTCTTTTCACTAACTAAATACCAGGTTTATTGCTCTATGAACTTGATAATTAGTTTGTAATCCATGTATAGGCATTTCATCCTGGTGGTTTTCTTGCAGAGAATAATTTGCCTTTTATTTGTTGAGAATGGTTTTTTTAAGTGAAAACAGAGCTCCCATTCATGATGGGCACAGCAAATGTAGTAAAACACTATCATAGCTGGGATTTGTTGTACACTATGGATTTATGTCAAGAATGTTAATGATTTGTTTATGAATAAGTGAGCCTGTAGTATTGTGAAACATTATCTGGCAGGGCTGCTGAATGGACATTTTGAGAGCAGAGGATTCTTCCACTGAATAAACTGTACATATTTGTGTGTCTCAAACTACTCATAAGTAAACTTATGTATTTTAAGCAGAAGTGTTTATTTAATGCATTATTATCAATGGTGCTCATCTGACAGATATGTATGGGCCACTTGATAATAAAGAAAGAGGTGGTTAAGTACTTTTTAAGAGCAGTTAATCTTCTTTTAGTGGGCTTTAGTTTAAAAATAAGGTTTTCTTGCAGAAAGCAACACAAATCCTTAAACAGAGCACTGTGATGTTTGCAGAGTCAGACTGGATCAGCAAGGTACTTTGATTTTGCAGTGTCTCACTTGAGTGTAACACCTAGTTCAAGAGAGCCACTTGAATTTACTGATAAAGTCACCATTTGGTTTCCAGTATGTTGTACAGTCTCAAACACACACCTTCCTGACAGAGACTTGGGGTGGGTTTACTGCTTTCTTCTAATGCCCATTTTCTTGGAAGAATACCTTCTGATGGGCAGGGGAGGTGGTTCATTACCATCTTACATGAGTCCAAAGATCAATAATTATCTCCCGTGTGTTGGTAGTACTTGACAGAATAGAACCACAGTTCCTCAAAATAATAATTTGGGGGCTAAATTGAACCTCATCCAGGTAATGGTTCCTTGCATTGCCTGTTACAATTTGCAAAGTGAAGGTGTTGGATCTTATCACTAATAGGACAAATCTATTGACCAACATCCAATGTCCAACAGAACAAAGTGAGAGCTCTGTCCCTGTTTTGGACTCCTTAGTCAACCTAATGTGGGACTTTCCATGCTAAAGTTAAAAAAATGATTGCAATATTTATCTTCTCTCCAACTATCTTTCCTCTAAGGAGTTTTATAGCTGGTTAAATGGGTTGTCACTCAAGTGAGATTCATGCATTTTTAAATGTTGCTAAGCCTCTTGAAAAAGATGATGCTGTAGCAGGAGGCTTTGCTGTGTGACTTCATGCAACATGGGCAGCTGAGCCCAAGGCAGAGGGATTCAGAGCTGGATTCAGAAAGTGTCAGAGGCAGTTGATGTTGTGCATCCAGGCTGCCGTGTGCAGGGTGCCTTAACTCTGCCTGATAAATTATGACATTTCTTGAAATAGTGCCCTGTACTTTTTAATGAGCTGGGCTATCAGCTCTGCATCAGTGGATAGTTAAAATGAAGCAAGAATTGCTTTAACATTAAAACTCTGCCTGGAGGACTTCTCTGAGAAATTGCTTATGATTATTAAGTGAATATAATACAGTGAGACAGCCTTCCTTCTTTGCTGTTCTTTTTTCTTACCAAGTACAGTTTTGGAAGTTGAAAAATGTACAGATGGAAAGTAATGTTTAAATGGGAATGGCTTTGAAAGCTGTGCAGTGCTCTCTCCCTTTGAATGGGAATAGGGAACAGAGGTAAGTCACAATATATTGAGATGAAACTTTTATAGATGAATTGGATTACCTTTAGATATGGTTTGATCATGTGCCAAACAGAAAAGAGGCTGAAGCCAGAGCACTTCATGTGCTGAACTGGAGGAGAATGTCTTCCAAACCCAATGGGCTGGGCCAAAATGAACCTTGCATTTCTCATTCCTTCTGCTGTGCATGCACACTTAGAGATAAAGAAATGGAAAGCCCTCTGTGGGAATTGATGAGGCAGCTGTGGGGCTCAGTCAGGCTGACTGCAACATAACCTGCGACAGGGCAGCAACACCCCAGGGTGTTTTATGCAGCCTGAGGCAGGTCAGAGGCCTTGCCATAGGTAGCTCTGCCAGGTTATCACTGAGATTTACCCCTGTCCTGCCTGTGTTATTTCTTCAATGGTGAGCATCTTGCTGCCTCTGTTTTCAGAATTACTTCCTGTTTCTTCCCCAGAATCATCTCTGAGATGCTGTTTCAGCAAATAAATAGCCCCCAACTCCAACCCAGCAGCACACATTCAGGGATGAAGGCAAAGAGGGAAACTTGGTGGAAGCTGATGAACTGATTTGTTCTCTACATAGACACTTGTGCCCATTTTCAACTCGGATACCACACCATTAAACACTGTTAAATATTGGCAGCTTCTCAGTAAACTGCATTTCTGATTTCTCTGCTGTGTAAGCAGAAAAGGCAATCCTAAATCTCCTTCAGGAATGGCTTTACTCTGCCAGGTTGGGAACATCAGTGAAGCCACCAGAGTCTTTTAATTTCTGACTATAATGGTGATAAAAGATGAAAGTGGAAGTGCTCATGTTGTTGAGCATGAGTTGGAACTAATCAGCTTCCTACAGATGCTACAGGGAAAATAGATCATAACACATAGCCCTGTTTCATGTGCTGGTTGAAGCTGTTCCTCTTTTAATCTTTATAGAAGGAAAGGAGCACCTTGTATAATATCATGGTTTTCAAAGGATTTCTAACATGTATTTAAAACAAATTATTTTTTAAAAAAATCTGTGTTTTAGCAGATGCCCTTGTCATTCATTTTTTCATTGTGTGTCAGTAAAACCCACGGTCACCCTCTGTGGATAACTGTAGCATACACTCCCCTGGCTTGAGCAGCAGACAGTGGTGGTAGTTTGGGTTCCTGTTTCTGCAGGGGGTCACTGTGGCTGCAACCTCTGATTTTCTCTGTTGTGCTGTGGATGACACTGAGATGCACATGATAGCCAACGAGTGCTTCAGGACAGGGAAACAGCAAAACTTGGAAACCTTGAATTGTGGTGGTTGCTGGATTGTACCCAGGAGAGAACTGGCTTTGTTGCATGATCAAAGGTCCCCCTCGCTCGTCAGCTGCTGGGAATGGAGCAGCCAGATGTTTATGTAGCCGATTGTCTTGTAAAACTGTAGAATTGGCTTGTGCAAATAGCTGTGCATGCAAAACTTGACTGATGTTATTTCAGAGGCTTTTCTAATGTCATCTGAAAATCTGTTCCAGTCAGACAACCTGGGATCCAAAATTGAAAAAAATCAAACAAGGATACCTTCTGTTCCTCAAGCCATCTGACACTAAAAATAGTATAGTTGGATTAAAGGTTGGTCTGTAGGAGGGGAACTAGTGGTGATTAATTGATGTGGAGTTAAAGTCCCCTCTGAAAAATCTGCGACTTCAGTTAACAACTTGCCCAAGACTTTCCACTTTTGAGGTTATCTGTTTCAAGCTTTGCTTCTGGACTGAAATGGCATGCTTTCTTTAAAAATGAAAATATTTTACTTGTGGTGGTCTCCCAAGTAACTTACCAACAGTACAAACATTTTTACAGACTTTCCTCTAAATAATGGTAATACTTGGAAGGCAGGAAAACAGCCATCTGTCATCGAGCTCAGAATTACCCCTCAGCAAGAGAAATGTTCATTTTGAGCGTTCAGCTCTGACTACTTTTTGACTTCCCAAGTGGAGACCTAGAGGCAAAGCCTTATTTTGTGCCCACGTGAAATGTTTTGTGCTGAATGTTCCTGATAAGGGTGTAGGCAGAGCAGCTTTGCAGTGGGCAGTGTTTGGGATCTCAGCAGCTGTAATGAAGCTCTGGGGGAGGTGTGTGGTGGTGAGGCACAAGTCCTGTGGAGCTGTCACGTTGTGCCCTGGCTGCTGGGTGGCTCTGCTGATAAATGCTCTCCACAGTGGTTCCCTTCTGAGGATGATGTTCCATCAGACTGGTTGGTCTTGATCATCCCAGCCGTGGACTGGTATTCACTTTAATTGCTTTCTAAATGACCCTTGCTTTACAAACGTAAGAAACTGCATTAAACACTTGGAGGCAGAGAGTTACTTTTAGGAAAAGTATTTGTGGAAGAAGGAAACTTCAGAGATTCCCTTGAAAAGTCTTCTGTGAGTTTTTCATTGCAAAATTGGGGCTGAGCAATAGAGAAATGTCACTAGAGATTCATATTGAATCCCTGTGTACATTCATCCATCTGCCTTGTATTTACACTTTACCTTTAAATGATTATTTTTTTTCTTTTCTTTTGGCTAAATTACTGTCCTTGACATCACTGAGTATGGCTTGGAGATCTTTCAAAGAACTGTATGGCCATTCTATATGCAAATACCTTAGATAAGCAGGGGTGAGAAGCCATCAGCAGGGCTGCAGCATGAAGAATTTAATGAAAAAAATGAATTATAAGATTGATGACCCTTGTGCTTAGTGGTCAGAATGTAAGTAACAAGAGCTGCAAATCTGGGCAGAAAGACATGCTATAAAAAGTATTATCTCAAGATTAAGCTATAGAGGACACATTTTTGCATGATAATCTGCTGGATTTATTTTGGCACTTATTTATTTGTGGTGGTGGTGGTTATGAAAGTGGAATTTTTAGCAGTCTCAGTATAATTATAGAGGTCTGAATTTGTAAAGCTGCTCAAACATTTTGCATCAGAGTTGAGTATTTTCTTTCAGCCAAATATATGCCTTTTCTTTATTAAAAGAAATATATATATCTTGATACTTTTTTCCTCAGAGGAATGACTAATAGGTATTCACAGGATTCAATACTTTAATATTTTATCAGAGCCCCCTAAATTCTTTTATTCCCTTCTCTTTCAGGGTAAATAATTTAGATTTCAGCTGCATCAAATTTGATAAAAACCACTCTTTTCACATCTGCAGAACTACATCTCTGTCCTCTTTGAGGGTTGCTGGAATAACTGCATCACTAATGTTTCAAAGTTAAATTGAATGGGGCAGAGGAGGAAAACAGTTGGGAAATGGTGGGCAGGCACTTAATTTATTTTAATTTTGTTGGTTCTTTCGCATCTGTTGAACTAGCTGCCTGACACAGGCAACAGGGGTCTGTAAATGTAGTGGGTATTCAGAATATTTCCATCTTGTACTATAGAAATATATTTTAGATCTGTATCTAGAGAAACTCAGGGCTGTAACATCATAGGTCCCTTTCCTTGAAACTTGATGTTCTATATTACTTCATTTGTTCTAAGCTTAAAATATGTTAAAACACTGCTTGCAATAATTGACAGGATTTGCATGAACAAACACTAGATAATAATAACTCCTCTCCTCCCCCCGAAACAACCCTCTCATCTACATTCCTGTTTCTTTTGCAGCTTCATTTCTCAAAGTTGAGCCCAAACTTGAAAACACAGGTTTTTTTTTTCTATGCAGAACTATTTAGATTGTAAAGTGGCTGAGATGGGATCATGTTTGTGGTGGTGAGCAGTCAGTGGAGGGGGGGAAGAAAGCTGAGATTGTGCTGAGAGTAAGGATGTTTCTCTTTGTTGCTGAGTGGAATTCTTTATTTTGTAGGTCTTTTGCATGTAGAAACTTGTAAGTCATTGCTGTGTTGAACAAAGTTTGGAGCAGACTGGACAAAAGTGAGAGTATAATTGCTGGAGACAGAGGAAGTAGCTTTCACAGCGTAAAGAGGTTGAATGATGATCCTTGTACATGCCTGAAGGCTTCCAATTCTGGCCTTACTGGAAGGGAACGCTTGGATAGTTTCAAACTTATCTGTTTCCTTTAGTTAAACAATTAATGATTTCCATCATTCAGCACACTTAATTTCATTGGCAATGTTGAAATGTAAGACCAAGACAGTTACTTCTCTAAGGAGTGATAGTAATTCTTCATGTGGGTGCAGGGAGTGGCACATGTAAAGCAGCAGTGAAGATGAGGGTAGTTCTGTTCCTGTTGAACTTCAGATTGTTTTGCCAGAGATTTCTGTGGAAGCAGGGCTGTTTTTTTCATGGCATATGAGATTCCTAAAGACTGGGATTTGGTTATGAATGAGCACGTGTTTCCAGAATGGAATTACTTGGAATGAGTTTGTTTAATGGATTGTGGGTTCCTCCAGAGTGACGCTGCAGCGCCTGTGTGAGGAGTTAGCTCTTTTTAATTGGTCCCATATGTGCTGGCAGATAGTATATTAACCATGCCTGGAGGGGATAAGGGCATCTGGTTGAATCTCATGGTGCATATTTTATTTCTTTTCTGGAGGGATTTGCTTTTTTTTTTCCATGGTTCTTTTCCCCCCTCTTTGTTCTTAGAACTGGAGATATGTATATATATGTATAACCACTAGCATTTTGAAACTTAATACTCAGCTGAGGGATTAGTTAAGTTTCTGCAAAATTATCTGAACTTTGCTGACAAGTAAAGAGGAAGAAACTGAGGTTTTATAGAGAAGCTGGAGTTTCTGAGTATCTCTGAGTTTGAATGACTAAATTGCAAGAACTCAGAAGCTTAATCTCCGTCTTGTCAAGTGCTAATGATTTGTTCTTTGAAAACCAGAAAAATGGAAGCATCAGAAAAGATGAATTACTTTTGGAAAAACCTTGAAAAAACTATGCAGATTTAACCTTTCTATCTGGAGGATGTGGGTATTGGAAGGCTGTCCTAGCCATGGGCCCTGTTGGCCTTAACAAAGGGGAGCACCAGCCTCAGCCTTTTTACTTGACTCTTTCTGAACTGTACAAAGCAGTGTAATTTTGCATCTGGCTGTTTTGGCTCAACTTAACAAGTAAGGTAGTTGCAGGAGAAACAGGAATGTAAATGAGTTGGTCTGATTTTTCTTTTGTAAAGGTTTCTTGGTGCAAATGCTGTCAATTATCCAACTGTAAAGTTTTGCTGAATTAATGAGACACTTTGTAGAAAGGTATTTTTGATCACTTTCTGTAGAATCCCTTATTTCTGATTTAGGCTCTCTAGCGTACTACTTTTATTCATGGCTTAAAGAAGTGGAAAGACCTACTGTGTGAAGTTGCCCTAGGATAGTGGTTGTGTATCTGCACTGCAGTGGGACCCAATTTTTGTCTATATTCTGCATTGTGAGCTCAAAGGTTTGTGCAGCTTTAATCCTGGCAGAGTTCCCCCAGGATGAAGAATTTGCTGTTGGAGGTGGGAAAGGAGCAGGGCTGCAGGAGATGAAATGCCTGTGGGTGCAGTCAGGGCTGGGGAGGTTCCTTGAGACGGGGCAGTGGTGCTGGCCAGACACAGCTGCCCAGGGGTGCTCTGGGGCAGGCACTGATGGTGCTCATGGGGCTGGGTGGCAGCAGGGAAGGCTGAAGCCCCCAGGCTGCTTCTTCATCCCGTGCAACGGCTGAGGAGGCACACCCTGGTGAGGGCTTCCCAAAAAGGCTGACTTGCCAAAGATGCAGGTCCATTCCCTTGGAAGTGGCTTGTGTCCATGGGAAACAAGAGGACCCCTTCTCAGAGACCCTCAGGAGTGCCAGGTGTAAATCTTGGGGGGGGCTCTGACCTGGAAAAGGCACTGCTGTGCATTAGCATAAAATCACTCAGTGATAAAATAGCTTTAGAGGAAGGAATGGATTCTCCTTATTTTCTAGCTGTAAAAACAATAATTAATTAGACCAGAAATTATTTTATTTACATTTAGTAATATGTAACCTTTTTTGTCCAGAATTTGTACACTTTGTTTCTCCACAGTATTAAACTGTGTTACTTGTAGCAAATAATCAGAGCAGATTCCTTGTTTGTAGCACATGCCTTTGTCACCCAGTCCCTATCCCTGTCTCAGAAAATAAGTTAGCAAGGCAAGAGAGGTGTCACTGAACTACATAACTGCTTACCAAGTTATTGCTTTATTGTAAAAAATGAAGGAGAAGAGTGGCAGAGTGAAACACTGGCTTTGAAAGGGCTGCATTGCAGAATGCAGTGGCTGTCTGGCAGGTATTGTCTGAGATGGGCTTGTTGTGCCAGGCACTGAGTGAGGATAAAAAACTTTTTAAAGCATCCTCTGACACAGACATTATTGGAAAGCCTCCAAGGGCAAATTGAAAAAGCAACAGCTGCCTTCATGCTGCAGGATTCCATTGTTTTAATATTGGGCCAACTATACCAAATAATACATGTACTGGAAACTCATGTTAGGACAAAAATATGTTGGAAAGCAGCTTAGGGGTCAGCTCAAAATCAAAGTGAATGAACTTGACATATCTATGCTGCTGCGTGCTCTATTTTGTTCTTTCTCTTCTTGTCAGCTCCTATTTCTTTATTTCTACTTTTTCATTTTCTTTTCTTTTCTTTCCTTTTCTTTCTTTCTTTTTTTTTTTATACCATTTGCTTTGTCTTGGACTTGTATTTTGACTGGCATTTGTCCTGAAAATTGCTGGAACTGCTAAATTCTTCTGCTTCCACTGAGAAATTCTAGTATCTTTGAAACTGTAATCTAGTTTAAAATTCCAGAACTAGTTTCTCACTAGTTGTGACAAAGTTATTAGATTTTGAGAGTTAACAGTAATTTCTGGGGCCAAAATTTTGGTGGTAGTTATTTATGAGAGCAGCTCTGTTGATATATTGGTCAAGATTTTTTTTATGCTTTATTTCTATTGATGCTAAAAAAATGTTCTTTTATAAAATATATATGTCATGAACACCAGGCATTGGAAACTACAGCTTATTTCAAAATATATTTTACAGTCATCAGTGGGTAAAAGACTGTAAAAGCCCAAATACAAACAGATATATTTAGATGTTTGTCTTCTATCCAACATGCCTAATTTCCACAGAAATATTAACCTGGGAATTTAAGCAGTGTAACATAGAGACTGGTGAAAGAACATTTTACTGTGGTACTGTGACTTTTTTTCCCCTCCTCCACTCATGTCCTAGGGACGTCTCATTTTATTTTCATGATTTTGAGTGTCCTGAAATATTGACTCCTTCCTTCCTACTTTGATGTGGATCTCTGTGGTGAGGCTTTATGTTCTGAGCAGTTGTGACTAAACTGGGAACTTGATCTCTGAATATCTTGTATGCTTAGATTTGTTTAGGTTGGGGTTTAGTTTAACTGATGATAGAGAGATGTTAGAGGATCAGTCATGAAATTCTCATCTGGCTCTGAAGTTCCCTGCAGTTTGGAGGGTGTTTGTATCTGGGACTGTTTTATTTGGGCAGCAGTCCTGCTGATTGGAATCACATAAGCTTGGCAACAGAATGGGGGCATTCAGCCAGAGCAAACTTGAAGTACACAGGGTCTGAGAACAAAACGTTTCACATGAATTAAATTGTGAGGAAACAGAAATTCTTTAAACTTGTAGGAAAACAAGGCAATGTGAGCACCATCACACAGGCAGCTGTGTGATCACAGCTATTGATAAGGAGTGCCGGTTCTAGTTATGAAATCTTGATAATTTTGTGTTTTTAAGAGATATGTCTTACCACCACAAGAAGAAGAATATTCCCAAGAAGTTGGTGTCAGAGTGAGATGGAATAATTCTCAGTACTTGCATGCAAAGATCCAGTAGCATCTTCACTGGAAGGCTTTCTGACACTCAGCTGATTTAGGTTTCCTATGTACGTTGTCATGCTTTTCTGTCTGCAGTCTTGTGTCCCTTTCCTCTATCTATTGTTTCTGTATACTGCAGGTTTTTCCATCAGAGCTTTATCCTTGACTCCCTTATGACCCTCAGTAATGGCAGGAGAAGTGCAGGAGGGGCCCTGCCTGGCAGCTTTGCTTGTAGCGCTGCCTCTCCTGGTGCTTTCCTTTCCTGAGTCTCATGCCCTGCTTGCTTCGATGCCATCTTCCTCCTGCTCTTCTGTCATAAGGATTAGAGCTTATCCTGCCAAATGCAGATTACTCCTTCCTGTGCCCAAACTCTCTGTGCCACCCCATCTCTCTCCTATGCTGTCTGCTGGGGAGGGTGGAAGGAGCAGGAGGACATGAGAGGGGAATGGTGGCAGGCACTGGTTGAGTCTCTCATGTGCAACCATGTGTGGTCACTGGACGTATGGAGAGGGGGAAGAAGTTTGGTTGGTTTTTGTTTTTGTTTTGTGGAACATTTCCCAGATATTTTGTCCCAAGATTCTTGGGAGTGCCATGCCCTCAGCCCACTGAGTCATGACAAGTTGTGCCATGGGCCAGTCCAAGCTCCTCTACTTACAAATTGTATCACAGGGTGCCTGCAGGCAAGCCTGTCTTACCATTTCCACATGTTGCCACTTCTTTATGATTGAAAGGTGAAAATTCAGATATAATTATATGATTTTTCACATAAATAGCATCTGTTATCTGAAAGAAATGGAGTGGATTTGTGTTGATAGGCTGGAAAAAATATAGGTCTTGAGATGCTGGATGAGATAAGCTTTTAATAACCAGATTTCTGGATTGGTTTCAAGGAGGTTTCTTGGGATGGATACCTTGAGTATAGTTGTAATATGGTCTTGGATTTGTGCATGCCAGTTTTGTGTTACATACCAGGCTGCTGATGGGATGATTTCTGACTTTATCATGATAAATTGCTTCCATCCCTTCTGTAGTGAGTTTTATTGCAGTGTTCAGTACAATGTTTATATGAACTGCTACTAAAGGATAAATAAATAAAGCACGATATAGTTTAATATGGGGGAGGGAAAGCATTTATATTGTATTAGCAGTATTTGTTTAACAAGAAATGGATCAGAGATGACATTAATCTGTACTGGACAGATTGGCTTTAAACAAAACAAAACCTTGAAATGGATCAGTTTTCATATAGATAGAATTCTTCTTTCCTTGCTGAAAAGCTGAAGGCTTGGGGTTGGGTGGTCCTCAGCTCACAGCTGTGCTGGTGTAACTCATGGGGTAACCATAGTGCTAAAGGACTGTTGTGTTGTCATCTCCTCTTGTACCTACAGACTGGACATGCTGGTAGTCAAATTCCACTGGGAGCAGGCAAAAAGGGACCTTTGAACTTTCTAAAATTCTCTTGCAGTTCAATTCACTTGGTTGTGTCTTTCCACTCCTAGGCTGCTTTTTCTTTGCTGTAGGTTGCAGTTGAAAACTTCTGGGTTCATTCAAGACTAAACGGGTTTCAGAGGTGGAGAGAGGTATTTCTGCTGAAATAGTCAATTATAGATATTATTTTTAATTTCCCTTTATCTTTTGCTGTTGCACTAACATGGATTTCATCTGGGAATTCCTCTGTAGGTGCTGTAGAAGGATGAATTATCCAGAGGATTGCTTCTTGCTCTGGCAGATCCCTCTTTCAGATTACACTAATTTACAGTCTCCTCTTTCTTGACATTTATTTTTAAACCCCAATATATAACCCTTTCTTAGATTTTTGAGTTTGCGCCTTTATTTCCATCAGGAAAATTAAAAGATCCACTAGGCTTGGCTGCTGAATACTCAATATTGTGAACAGCAGTGACTGTTTTGTCAAGACCTGAAGATGAAGAGCATTATTATTACAAATTTCAGTGCATAATTTTCTCCTCCAAGTCATGTTTCCTTGCATGGAATCATAGTTATTTTCTCCAAGATATTTGGCCTGAGTTCTCGTGGTGACTGTATTTTTGCTGACAAACTAAACTAAAACCCAAATGCTGTTAATTTTTAGTTTTAACTGCAACAGAAATTGTGCCTGAACTAAATATGCAGCACGTAAAATTTGCAAGTTGAATGTTCTGAGCTAGTTATTCTGGAGCTAATGTGTGACTGTTGAACTGATAACAAAATATATGTTAAACAACATAGAAGTTCTTGATTCTTACATTCAGTTAACTGGTAGCTAAGTGTGTTAGTGATGACAGGGTTTTCACTGAAATAGAGAGCACTTTGAGGGTCACCAAGGAGGAAAGAGGCCATACCTCTGTTGTGACAGTCTTAGCCAGTTATGGGTTTGGGCTGCCAGTTATGCACCGTTTGGTTTTCTTCTGCAGGGGGAAAGGATGCCATTAAGATGGATAAACTAAGCACAGTAAACTGATGGAACTTGAATCCTTGAACAAGCAAAACTATGGTTTTGAATTAAGATAATTGTCCAGTGTTATTGCCAGCATTACTTAAATTTTGCTCTGAATGATGTAATGTTCAGCAACTAGCAAAATACAATGCTAATTACAGGACTAATGCTTTCTTTGGCATTTAAGGTATTTTCATTTATGTTACTCCTTGTATTTCTTTCAAATTTAAAGTCATATCAGTAGCACCATCTAAATGGATACAGAATGAGCCATGTGTAGTTTTGAGCTGTTGGTATAATCATGCCAGCTAAGAAAATCTTCTGATGATGAATTTCAGTATAAGAGCCACCAAATGAACCTAGTGGTTCTGGCACATGAAATGTGAATGGTACAATGTTCCCTGAAACTTTATTCACTGGATTGCCAAAGCCATGCTTTTCAAGAACTTAGTGAACTTAAAGCACTTTAAAGAAATATTTAGAGTTCACAGCAGTGGAGAGTGAATGCCTTTTCTCAAAAAATACCTTGGCTACTGTTATAGATCAGCTTTTGCCAACAGTTTCTGCAGGAGATGCCAGTTTGGAGTGGAAACCCAAGAAGTGGGTTCAGCAAAGCACTTTATCCTGTTCTTGGCTTAAAGCACATGAATAATCCCATTGACTACCCACGTGTGCTTTACTGTGACTGCTCACACAGCGAAAGTCAGGCACGTGTTTAAATAACCTGTTTATCTGGGGGTTCCCTGCATGATGTCTGCTGGCAGAGATTTGATTTTCTCATGGCAGCCATCACATGGCCTGTGCAGGAGCCCAGCGTGGTCTGCATTAGCCCTGTGGGCCAAAGCAAAGGCTATTTCTGCCTCCACCCCCAGTCCTTCCTGCACTTCTCTGGCAGCTGATCAGCTCTTTGCTGCCAATTGTGCTCTCGTGTTTTTGGCACCCAACTGCTCCAACTTGCTGCTCATGCAAGTTTTGAATTGCCTTTGTAAGGCACAGAGTAAGCTTTTCCTTGTTTAAGATTGTATATATGGTTGTTACAACATGAAAAAAAAAAGATAGATCATTGCTGTAGTTTTCTTCATTTTGATCAAATTGTGCCCTTTCTCTCATTGAAGTTTATAGAGATGTCAGCAGAGTAGAACAACTATTTTGCAGGTCCAAGCTCACTGCTCAGGAGGGCTAAATGGAGTTTTTTACATCTGTTGTCTAATGGAAGCTCCATTCTTTGCTGGAGAAGCCCCGTAAACTGATCTATGGAAATAGAGCTCTTTCAGCACTCAAGGGAGGGAAAAGTTAAATGCTAGAAGAGTTTTTTCAACCTGATTATTTCACACCATTATCTCTGTTGATCCAAAACTGGCTCACTTGGAAAATAGCATGACTTAACCTTAATAGTACATTTTCTCCATCTCTGCCTAGCTCTCCCATCCCCCTGCACGCAGAGGACAGCAGCAGAAAGCCCTGGAGGCAATATTTCTCCAGGCTTGAAAAGGAATCATACAACCTCAGCAGCAGGTTAGCAGACCTGGAGCCTATAGGTAGAAGCAAGTCACGCTGTAGGAGACAGCAGGGAGTGAGTGGGACCAGCCAGCCCAATCAATGACGCTCCTTCAAACATAGCATCTCAGACCTTCCACTTGCTTTGTACTCACCATGGCTTCTCAGCCTTTGCTAAAAGTTCCACTGGAGAGGGCCTAGGAAACTCCAAATACAAGGCTGTCAATTGCAACCTAAAGGTAAAATTAGGTAGGTTTTCTCAGTCAGTTTAGTAATACTAGATGTCAAAGAGGTGTGTTATCTTCAGAAACATGTCAGAGAATATTCTTTAATGTATAATCATCTTAAATGGAGTACATTTTTGCTGGAGCTGTGTTTGGGGGAGTGAATGGGGTAATGTGTAATATGAGGATATGAGCAGATGAAAAGTAGTATGAGTAGAGTGCTTCACTGGGATGAAAACTTGAATGCTTGCACAAACATCACAGAGGCCCTAAAGGATTGCTGTTAACAGGGTGTAACTTCATGTGTGAAATAGGTAAACAAGTACTATTTTCACAGACTCTTAGTGTATATGCCTTGAACATATTTCTAAGAGTGTTTGAAGTGCTGTACTTCCAGTGGCATAACAATTATTAGACCTAAACACTGACAAACTAAGGACTGGACCGTTACAAAAGTGTATCAACAGGTTTTCAGTTGGCACATGATAAAGTATTTATGATCTGGTAGCAGGTTTATTTTCAAGGGAAATTCATATCCACAAAAATCCACAGAAAACCAGCACAGTATCTAAATAGTTGATTCATTCCCTGTGTATAAATAAAATGTTGAATAGCCACTCTCTTCATCTAAAGTACAGGACTGAACAACAAGGACCTGTGTTGATATCTAGCTCTGATAGAGACTTCTTGCGTGGCTCTGGGAAATCACTTAGCATCTCTTTTTCTGCAAGCCAGACCCTGTAATGCTTGTCTGCCTTGCTGGGGTAAAATGGAGACTGAGAAAAGGGGTGGCTGCAAAGCAAGTTAAGGATCTCCTATCAAGTCACAACAAATGGTTTAGTTTTGATGAAAGTAATCTGGAACCATTGCACATACGTCTAATAACTGCTTCTTGGTAAGGGTCAACTTATGAATTTTTTATAAAGTCATATTTCTCTAGACAATGCTGTGACATGTTATTACCTTGATTTAGTTCATATCTGCATTTTTTCTCCTTTAGATAAGTAGTAGCATGTGAAAATGTTCAGTTTTTCAAATAAAGTTCCATTCAAGGAAGCATCGAAATATTAAAAAATTTCTCTTGACTTCCCTGATTCCACAAAATTGCTTTGGAAGTCTTTTGAGGATTGACTTTACTAACTCTAAGCAATTGCTGAGAAACTTTTAATTTGGTGATTTTACTGTTCACTTGGATAGTTCTTCACCCCTAAGCCTGGGGAGTCTGTTTAAGAAAGTGACAAGTTTTGAGTGACATCTATTCATTGGTACCAAGAGTGACATTTACATTGGAGGCTACAGGAGCTATTACTTACAAAGGAAGAGAATATAAAATTCACATGAAAAAGGCAAACCAATGAGGGATTCAGCTCAGTGGGAATGGTAACATCTACAAAGGTCAATGGGATGAGATTTAAGTACAGAGGAAGGAGAAAAAGGTCTTTTAGTGGTCTTTGATCCCCTGTTCTTCCTCCCTGAGGAACTGGGTCCATAACCAGCTTTATTATACTTGCAAGTGATCAGAAGTTGAATTTAGACTCTTTGTGGAGCATATGGGAAATGTAATGAGTTCTTTCACTTTGTGTATGTCTTTTTAATTAAAAGTAGCCTCCACATTGCTGATAGTAATGAATGCTCTTAAGTCATAGAACTTGGTAACTCTCCCCAGGAAAGCTTGTAAGGCATTGAACAGCAAGTGAAACCTGCAGACACGTCCAATTTTAACTCTCATTTTTTCTGTACTAGAACTGAGGGTAATTTCTTTTCTTTTTCTGTTTAGCACTTTCAGACCATGTTAAAGACTAAGTTGAATGTCCTAACTCTTCGTAAAGAGCCGCTCCCGACAGTGATCTTCCATGAACCAGAGGCCATTGAGCTGTGCACCACAACTCCCCTCATGAAGACCCGGACTCACACTGGATGCAAGGTACTCAGAAGTGTAAACTGAGGGAGTGGCACCACTGTGGAGGTGTCCCATGTGATTGTGAGAACTCTAAGGAGCCCAGAGTAACCAACAGCATTCTGGAAGTTCAATTGGCTGCTACTATTACTATAAAGTTTCTGAATCAAAAAAGTCATTGAGCATTTCTGACCAGAAATTTTGGTTTTCAGGGGGAAATGGTTTGAGTTACATGTCATGATGCAAATTGTGGAGGATTTCTAATAGACTGTGATCAACTGGTTGTAAACACTGCTGGTTGTAAACACTGACAATATTTCCATAAGGACTAGTGGGGTTTTTTGTTTTCTTTGTTGGTTTGGGGTTTTTAAGATTAAAAAAAGAAAAAAGCGAACCAGGAGTCTTACTTCTTCATTTGGTTAAGCAACAAGATCAATCTGCCCTGTTACATCAAAGAAGAGCTTCTGCAAAGGCTGTTCCTTTTAAAAAGTTTAATGGCTTAAGAGCCTCGAGTGTGTTCTTCTGTGGTAAGAAACCGTATAAAAATAGGAAACAAATCTGCTCTGTTTGCATCTTTTCTTGGAGTCATTTTCCTTGATGACAGAGCTCGCCTGGCCTTGCAGAGCCATGGGCAGCCTTGCAGACTGAGCTGGGTACCAGTCTGGCCTGTGCTGCCATTTGGGGCTTGGCAACCAATTCCCCTTCACCCATCCTGGCTGCCATTTTTGGGGAGTGTCCACCTGCCCTCCAGGATCTTGGTGAAAAGGGAGAGAACTGGGCTTCAGACTCCCCTGCTCTGTCAAGTGTTAACTCCAGGAGAACTGTTGCTGGATGCTGTGCGTGCTGGATAAGATCCAAAGCGCAATTAAATGTTCCATGCCACAGTGTGTACACAAACACGTGCACACAGACACTCTTCCTTGCAGGGGGATCAGATGTGAGTGAAGCGGGTGTTGTAGTGTGTTCGTTAAGTTCATCTAATTCCTCCCCCATTTTATGTATCTGCTCCCCCCCATTTTGTATAAAATGGTTCTGCCCTCCTCAGTTTTCCCGCCACAGCCCTGCCAGTTCTATTGTCAATCTCTTAGGTTATATAATCCCTCCTCCCCTTTTTCCCTTATATGTATGCTTTTTCTCCTCCCTGGGACAAGTCAATCACCCCCCCACTCCACCTAGTATTCCAGAAGCTTCTCCTCTTTGGGGGTTGTGGTTGGCTGTGGTCCTGAGGCCCCTCCCATACCTGGTACCTATTGGGCTCTCCACTGTGTCATTTGTGTTAAGCTCATCCCCTCTCCTCCTCCTGTTGATCTTCTGTAAACCCCTCCCGGATCCACCCCTTCCCTTTATAACCCTGAGACACTTTTTGTTCTGGGTCATTCGCTGGTACATCAGGGGGTTCCTCCCTGGCTGGCATCGTGGGCTTTCCAATAAACCTATTTCGCCCCCAGCGAGTGTCCAGCTCTTTCCTTCTTGTCGTTTAGCAGCGATCCAGTCCGCAGCCAGCACAGCCCGAGGCCTTACGACACCGAGGGGTGCTGGCAGGATTGCAGCTGGGTGTCGGCCTTAACCTCAGCTAGCCAGACTCTGACCTTCTCTGCCCTTGAAGGCCAAATACACCTCTCTGCAAGTGGGGTTGGGAGAAATTGCTTTCCCCTGCTTCTCTCTTGGCATACTGTACTTGGGCACCCCCAGGCCTGGCACTTGCTCAGCAAAGCTTCTTCTTGGGAAGTGTCACTTCCAAAGAGTTTGATTCTCCCTGTCACAATAGCCAGGAACAGGACTCTGCTGCTGGGTGTTGAAGCAGAGCTGCCGTGTGCCGATGCAGAGGAATGCAGAGGAAGCAACCCTAATGTGCTTTGTGTGGTAGCTCACAGCATCTGCTCTTCCATGGTGCTGCTTTTATCCTTTATGTTGACATCTAATGAATTTTTATAGAATGTTAGTATGATCAAAATGGTTCACAAAGTATCTGGCTTTCACCCCCAGTGAGAGAGGTCAGGCATAATAATGCTTTCTGAAATCAGTTTATCTTTGTGAATGTGTATAGAATTTAAATGAAGCTTTTTATTCAACTTGCAGTCCTTCAATTGGAAAGGAATTGCAGAGAAATGTTGAACCTCTCAGTGAAGAGAATCGCATTCTATATTTAGATCTCTTTTATTTATTCATTTATTTTTCCTGTAGTATAGCATAGTAGTGCTGACTAGGGAGCATCTACCACAACTCCTGTTTTCCTTCTTGCATTGTTTCTCCTTCTCCCCTTCCCCTGTAGCTACTTTGCTTCCTGTCAGTGCTGGTTTCCCAATGGTGGTTTTGAGGTAGTGGCCAGGCTCTCCTCAGGTGATTCAGCTGTTGTGATTTTCAGTACCTGCCGCGTGTATGTTCTTCCTGTGGCTAAGAAATCCTCTCCTGTTAATAATTGAAAGGCTTCAATTTTACCCAGTCTCTGTATTCACAACCTCTTTCTTTTCCCCCTCTTTTTTCCTGACTAAATATGTTCTTCCTGACAGCTGTTAATAGGTAATTAACTTCCCTGTCCTCTTTCCCCTCCAATTACTCGTTTTTTGCTGACTGGTACAACAGTAGTGCTGCCATGAAAAGCTAGAATTTTATAATTTGATTTTTTGCTCTAGCTGGTCTGATCAATTCCTATTATTCTGGGTGTAAGGCAGGAGATGCTGTGGTGTTGCTGGTACCACCAGGCCTGTCTGGTTCTGAGACTTGGGCTTTTCAGGCAAGAGCACAGCATCCAGTTTCTGCTTACTTTCATGAGTCACACGTTTTTGATCCTTAATCATTTTATTCCTCTTGACTGAAATCCCTCCAATTTTTCTATGTAATCCCATTAATGAGATAGCATCATTTGTCTGACAGAGGCTCCAGACATCTAATTGTATTGCACAGTTTTAACATAAGCCTCAGCTGGCACCATCTTGTTATGGGAACTTGACACATGCAATTGCTTTGCTGTTTAGAGGTCTGGGCATTGGTTTTCTGATGTGATTGCTCTTTTACTTGTCCTTTCATCACAAGGCAGGCTTTTCTTTTTGCTTTCATTTGCAGTTAGCTGCTGAATCTTGAAGAAAAATCCTTTTTTGCTGAGATGTAATCTCATTTAGTAATTCAGTGGGGTGGTTTTAAGAATAGCAGGGAAATGTCTAGTGTAAAGTGATCTAGGGGAAACCCCATCAAATCTGGAAAGTTAAAGAGTTGAACAAATTCAGAGAGCTTTTCTTTCTTGTCCAGTTCCACATCTGACACAGCTTTGTCACCGTTGTGGTTTCTGAAATATATTTATTCACCTATGACAGAAGGCTTAAGACTCATTTCTTCTGTAACTGCATGTCTACACCTTTCTGCTTGGGTCTGATGTGCTTGTTGTCATTCCCACCCTTCTAGACTCATGGACATGGTCTCCCCAAGCAGGAGCAATGGATAGTGTTAGCACTGATTTGCAGAACAGAGCTTTAGGAGCACGCATTTGGGAGTTTGTGGTGCTGGCTCCTCAGTCAGGTGGGTTGGCCTGGAGCTGTATCTCCCTAAGGGCTCCTTCTTTCCTTCTTTCCCTCCTTGCCCACCAGCCCTGTTTGCAAGTGGGGAGTGACAGCCCTGGGGTCAGAGTGGTGCAGCCCCACGCAGCAGGCAGCCTAAACCAGAGCAGGATTCTGGGTACAGTGAAGGACTCAGCCTCTGCTTTCTCCTGGGTGTCATTTCCTTTATTTGAGCTGCAGTGTACAGTCACTGCAGGCAGGTCTCTGGCCCGAGGAGCTGCAGCTTCTCATCCTCCTTCAGCTGAGGATGCCAGGGCAGGGCACTGGGGTGCAGCTCCCAGAGAGCTGCTAATTCTCTGGGACACACAGCTGGGGACCTGTGTGCCTCCTCCCTCTTCCCTGCAGTGGGAGGGGCATTTATGAATGCTGCATCACCACGGGCTAAGGTCAGCAGCTGCTCCAAAGAATGAGAACACCTAACTGGCTTATTGTATACCTGGAAATGGTAAGCCTCAGCTTAAGGTAAACCCTCCTTTCCTGGAGAATGACAAAAAAGAGTGGGAATAACTATTTTGTTGGTAACTGGACCACAGTTTCAATCCTAGGTTCTGATTTGATTTTATTTTAGTAGAGCATTCATTCGGGTAGGAGTGTAATTTAGATGTGTGCATAGAAAAAAGCATCTATTCCTCTTCAGATCCTAAGGCTTTCAATGAGACTGTGGCAGTCCTGCTTGTAGGTATTTCCTGTCAAATGGGCACTCCTGTGTTGCAGCTGGAAACCTGCTTGTTGCTTATCCCAGCACTAAGTACCACCAGATGGAAATGCAAAATCTGGAGTATCTCCAGAAAATAAGTTACTCTCTACTCAGAAATGCCTGCCTTCTCCATGCCTTTTAAATGATTTTGTTTAAGTTCTGCATGGTTTGTTCTTCCTTAATGTCCTAATCGGCTTATATTGATTCTAATGTTTCTTGATTTCTGTCCCTCTGAGCCATGGTGGTGGCACGAAGGGAACTGCCTAAATGACTTTCTCTCTCCTGCTGTAGCTTTTCCAGGCACTGGTGCAGTAATGCAAAAGGACAGAGGTTAAAAATGCTGTCTGCAGTTTTTAAAGTGGTGTAGTAGGTTTCATTTTTTTTTTTTCCTTTTTATTGGAAGACTCTTCAAAGTGAAGTCAGTGCTGAATAATCAGCACTGGGTCAGGCAATCTTATTCCTCCAGTTCCCACCAGTGGATGAGCTTTTCTCAGCAGCCTCAGAGGCCGAGAGGCGCACAAACGGTGCAAATAGTTGTGTTTTTAAGAGTATGCTTTAATGAAATAGGAAAATATATTTTAGTGATATGGTACTTACATGAATGATACTTGTTGCTTGCCTGTCTTATTGGATTGATTTTGTGAGCTTATTAATTCAGGCTCTGTGGAAGGTATGATGTGGGAACCTCTGTGATGGTGTATCTTAATTTAAGATGGATGAAAGTCTTGTTTAACAATTTGTATAAATGGCATTTGTGGGGTAATAGTGTTTAAAAACAAGTCTTGCACATACTGATAGAGATTTAAAAGTAGACAAGAAGTAACAGTAATAAATAGAGGTTGGTTTCTCAGAACAGCTTAATAGCTTCACTCCCAAAGCAAAAAGGAAGTGTTTCTTGTCCTAAGCTGGCTGCAGGCTGGTGATGACAGTGGGGCCAAGGCCACAGCTGGGCTTCTGTGGCACCAGTGTAGTGTCAGCAGTTACACACCAAACTTGACTGGTGTAATTGATGCTGCTACATGTTTGTCAGCCTATGAACTATGTTTGGGTGTTTTCTGGGACAGCTGGGCACTGCCTGAGATGCCCTGACCTGTGCCTGCCCTCCAGCAGCAGCTTTGGCCCCTTCAGCAAAGCCACAGCCTGTTGCCCTTGTTCCTGCCTTTCTCCTGGCTTTGCTGGCTGCTGCCAAAAGTTTTAATTTTCCCTTTGTCTCTCTGTCTTTCTCCCATTTTTCTTCTTTTTCTCTCAAATGTAGCTTTCACCATTAGAGACAGTTCCATCACGTGTGGGCCCTACTAATGAATCTCCACACACATGAAATTGTCCCATGTGCTTTGAGCAGCAGGATGTACAGCAGTGCAGCAGAGACTGGAAGTTTGGCCTGCAAGGGCTAAACAGATAAATGGGGACACAATTCAGCATCATAAAGTCACCCTAGGACATAGGGGAAAGCTCATAATAAGCTTATAGGATGAATAGAGAGTAAGATTGATCGTGATTTAATTGTGATCTTTAGAATTACAGTTTCTCATTGGGATACATATTAAAAAACCCTGAAACATTGCCTTAGAATTGCCCTCCTTGGTTTGTTTCTAATTCCTTGTGCAAGGCTGTCATTTAGGAATAATGTCTTTTCAGATATTACTGCCTATTTTTGGTTTTCTGCCTTGTTAATTTTGATTGCAAAGGCCTTGCAGCAGGACTGTCTCTTATTACATACTTGCAAAATACCCCATTTCTACTGTACCCTATGTGCCTCTGTAGCAAATTTAGTAATTCTGTATTGTTGCTTTTATTGGTCTTTGCATTTTTAAACTCACAATGTTGTTGCTTTTTTTCCTGTAGACCAGACTTTCCCAAGCTGTTTTCTCCAGCATTTCTGGCCTATGCAAGCTCTTCCACTGGTGTCCCATCCTAATCAGCTCAGCCTGTGGTGGCCAAATCCGTTACCACTTCAGCATTCAGGGGTACAGCATCTGCTGGGCCTGGAGCTCCTACAGCATCCAGAAAATGTTTAAACTGATGAGCCATCCTCCCAGTTTCAAACAGCCCATACAGCATGGTTTTGGTGGTGGCAATTTCAGCCTCATTCCTCTTCCCCTTCATTGGTCCCCAGTGCCTGAGTTTTAGCTCTGGGTCACTGAAGCATGGGCAAATGGCTTCCCTCTGCTGCCCTGTAATTGTGTTACTGTTATGGGTTGGTTTTGTGTCTTCATCCTGAATCAGACAAAACTCAGCAAGAACACTGTCCCTCATGTCAGTACCCAGAGCCCAAGGTACCCTTTACTGGTTTAATGTGCTGTTGACTCAAATTGCCTGAAAATGCATCCATAGCCTCTCTGGGAGGGTAAAATCCAGATGACATAAATGGGTAGTTAAAAATCTTATGTTTTACTTAAATTTCCACAAATAATTAAAAAAGCCTACTCCTGTTGAACATTTATTGCTCTTTTGGCTACTGAAACCATAGCAAATTGGAAGCTGCATATATTCTTAAAACCACCTCACTTTATACTTATAAAACTTAATAAAAGTGTTCTCTTTGCATCTATAGAATGGCAAGGATGATTGGTTTGAGTGCAGCTGTAACTATAAGTCCCACTAGCTGCCTGGTCTTCATTACCAATTTGTAGGCCTGTAATATTAAGATGGCCATTAACTTTACTAAAGAAACAAATAAAACAAGTGAGAAAATCTAATTGTACCATCACTCCCCAGCCTGCTGTTTTCCCCCTCATCTTTCATCTGAGTCAGAAGCACAAAGGGTTATTTTCTTCTTGCTTTATTAAAGGCCTTCTACTGTTATCCTTAACCATTGCTTCTTTGGCATTGTGAACTGAGAGATTGTTTTTGTGCTTTTCTCCCCTCATAAAATGACCCAAAAGGACACACATGACTTCTTCCATAGGGCAAAACTTAGTAGCTTCACTGTATTTAGATGTAGATATAGTGCTGGTTGGTGAGAAATTCAGAGTCTGTGATGATGTGTTTTCCAAAGGTGAAGTGCATCAAATAAACTAATAACCCAACAAGTATGTTATATAAAGATGAAGTATATATATTTTTTGTTTAGTGTTATAGAAATAAAAAAAGATGAATCCTGAAGCTATGGAAGAGTAAATTGCTTGCAGAAACCTTGAAATATTACTTTATTGGCTGCATCTTGTTCTGACATTGAAAATGGAGAGTTGCATGTGCTTATTTCTGTTTCAAAACATGCCTCTGTGGCAAGGTCCTACCTTGTACCTGCCTTGTACCTTGAAGCTGCTGAGTTCTGCTATGGGCTCTGCTGTGAGCAAGGTGGGATGAGCTGTGCAGGAGGGCAGCAGCCCTCAGGCAGCACTCACTGCAGGGTGTTTGACACTGGCTGCTCTCAGCTTAGGAAAGAGTCTCTCTTGCATATGATTTTTTTAATTACATGCATGGAAAACCCATTTGTGTCAGTGAGAATTTATACTTTAAATGAGTGCAGAGGATCTAATAGAAACATGAAGGGTAGATGCAAGTGCAGAAGGTTGTTAAAGCATCGTAATGCTTCATTTCCTGATGTCCAGCAGTCTTAGGTGGAGAATATAAATTGGGTAAAGCAATTGAATTAATCTTTAACTGAGCCTGCTTTAAATAGTACCTTCTGCAGTGTTCAGTTTTCTGTGTTGGATGTATATTGGCATAACTTTATTTGCTTACTGCTAAAGTGGCATTGTAAGAATAATGTATACTGAGAGTGGTGGACGTTATGTCTTATGTCCTGTCAGATATGTTGGTGGTATTTGTTTTTTTTCTTAGCATTTGCACTGGTGACATTTTTCAAGCAATGGTTCAAGTAAAGGGCATCTTGTTATTGAGGAAGTTCTTACATCCCATCTAAAAATGCTCATATATTGCAGTCAGTTTCATATTTCTGCTTTAACTACCTTCATAGCAAAAAGTATGTGTCTGTTTTCTGCATATGGTGGAGCAACCCTGCTCTGAATATATGTATATTAATTAGAGGAAATCAGTTTTGCCTATTTCTGTTTCCTTTTGGATTTTCACTGAGAAAGCATGTCTCAAATAATTTTAAAGAGCTCCATGAAAAGAATAAGACCATCACCTGGGGAGGAGAGCTCTGGTGACAGGCAGGATTTCTGGGAGCTGCCCTGCATGTCTGTGGCCAGCAAAGGGCTGGAAGTACCCTGATTGCAGAGCCTTCTTCCTGTGGTTCCCCTTGGGTTTGCTTCCAGAGGGAGGGCGCTCAAGGCTGGGTGTTGCCAGGAAGATCAGCCATGAATTGAGTTTCATAGAGATGTGTGAAAATATGCTGGAAATAGCTCTGTGTGTGTGTGTGCGTGTGCACACTCCCAGGAGGACTGGAGGATTGGAGTCCCTACTTGTTGGGCTGCACTGAAGGCTTCCAATTGCTGTGGACCCTGCAGACAGACCAGGCACCTGGGAAGAGAGTCCCCCTGCCCCAGTGCAGCCAGTTTGTGTTGAGGAGGTCTCCTCAGTTCCTCAGAGCAAGGCTCAGGGTCCCAGGCTCTGTCTGGACAGAGCTGTTCCCAGCACTGCTTTGTCTTGCATGAGTAAATAAGAGCAGAAAGGTTGCACTGGGTAAGACAGACTTAGCTCAGATATATGCGTGTCTGAGCCCATTTTCTTTGGCAGTAAACTGTAGAAAATAACCCCTAAACAATAAAATCCCCTTGAAAAAGCCAAGGGTATACAAAGTCACAGCATCCATTTGCATGTTGTGCTTTGCTCCTCCCCTTGGTACATGTATTTCATCATTTGCACAACAGTTGTGTACATTGCATTTCTTCTTACTGCTGTAGTTCTGCCCTTGTAGTGGATGCATTGGGTCCCAGTGAAGAAAGTGGGTGACAATGCATGATATGGAGCCTGGGAAACTGTTTTTAACTTAAACAGAAATCCCTTTGGTTGGAATCTAGCACTTCCTCTGGCTTCAGAGTTTTGACATTATTAGTTGCCTTTGATTCAACAAAAGCTTGAATGGGAAGTCATCGACCCCCTTGATTTTGTTAGCAAATGGTATTTATCAGCAGAAGTCATCTAAATGAAGCCTTTTAGTGTAAAACAAGGCACTAAACAGTTTATATTTCATTCAGTAATGGAAGAGATGGTGATTGGCATGCAAAGAGCACTGTGTAAAATGCCACCATACAGGAATTAAAAATGCTCTCTGTGACTTGGTTAGGAACAAGCCCTGTCCATTCCTGGATTCCCACCCTTGCTTGTTAAAGCAAAGGGAAGCTTGGGGGTACTGAGGAGGCCAGACACTGTGTGCAGGGGAATGCCCAGTCACTCTTCACTGAGGGAGATCTGTACATCTGCAGTATTTCTGAGCCAGAAAGATCCCCCAGCCCCTTCTGAACCAGCTCTGTTGTCCCCTGCTGTTCAGCTGCTGTTCTCTGCCAGCAGCCCTGTTAGCAGAGGTCAGATCAGCTCACCAGAGCTCGGGGGAAAGCTGTGTGGGCACACTGTACTGTGGATAAAATACACAAGGGGAAAACTGAAAAAGACGATGAGAATTAAAATGCATACTTCTATTAAGTAGTAATGCATTGAATGAAGGTACTAAAAAGCAATATATATTAATGGAATTCTTTTGATGCACAAAGCTCCACAGAATACTTCTGTATCTTGAAACACAAATGTGAGTTGTTTTGTCAGTTATAGAAATACCACTTTTCAGGGTACTTGGAGCTGTTGTTTAATTATGGCCGTCTTTGTAGGAGATAACCAAAATAGTTTTCTCTGAAAGAATATTTAAATTTCAAAACCAATTTAATCTCTCTACAGCAGGAAATATTTAAGTTTTGAAATTCTAAATTTACCGAATACCTTAGGAGATAATCTTCAATTATACATATATACAATGTCATACAGCTTATGCCAGTAATTTCCAGCTTTTGCAATCTGGCACAAAGCCAGGAGACCAGTGTGAAGCACAGTGGCAGTTGCAAGGTCCTAGATAGCTACAGATGTGTCAGGGTATTTGTTTTTTATGTTGCAGAAAATACTGCGTTCATTGCAATTGTTCAGGCAAAGCCTTCTGGTCATAGGAGCTAATTGCTTCCATAATAATTAAAGTTCAAGTATTTAAGACCTAATAGCTTTAGACATATAAAAATTAAAATGAGATTGAAATTTATTATGTTGGCTAGGCTGAGCAGATGCTGCAGTCACTGTCAATTGTTTTGTTCTAGTGTGTCCTTGAGAAATGTTTCCATCTTCCTGTGGCTGTTGCAAGGTGAGGATGGAGCTGTGGTTGTGATGCTGGAGAGCACAGGAAGCTGCTGCTTCTCCATGGCCCTCGGGGCATTAGGGACACTGCTGTGAGCTGGCTCTCAGGAGGAGGAGGAGGCACCCTTCCTTCACAGCACACGAAATTGTTCTTCAGCAATCAAAAAAAATTCTGGTTCTGCAGTTGTTGCTCCCTGGTATTGTTGAAATGGGCCCCTCCCCACTCACCAGCATGAAATGTGCTGGGAGAGGTGATGGCAGATCTTTTCAGATGTGCTTTTTCACAACAAAGGCATGTGTGCTTATTCTGTGAAGGTATTCTGTGTGGCTCTTCCCCTGAAGCCATGGATATTGTTTCTTTGATTTCCATTAGAATACTGCAAAATTTGCATTTGGCACTGGGTACCCACTGCTCAGGCTAGTTTGAGCCAACACGAGCCTTCTTGGGAATTTGTAATCTCTGGTTACAGCTGTACCATGCCCAGACTCAGCAGTGCTTATTTTGGGGCCAGTCCTGAGTGCTGAAAGCTTCCCACTGGAGCAAGCGACACTGGCAAGCAAGGAGCTGAAATTGGATTGCAGATCCATCCTGTGGCAGATGAGGTGCCAGTGGCTGTGTCTGTAGTGCACGGGCTGCTGGAATGCAGATTAATGTTGCAATCCAAAATGCTTTATGTCATAAGAGAAAGGAGGATCCTTTGTGCCACCTCTGTTTCTGTTAGTTCCAGAAGTAATCCTGTTCTCCTTGTACTATTGCAATATATTCTGCAATGCAGTGTGATGTATAAATGTGTTAGCTCAGAAGAGAGAAATTTTTCCATTCCAGGATTTGTATGTCAGTGTGTGAGACTAATAACTTCTTTTATTTATTTCATTACAATATTATTTTCTTTGCATAGCTAATTAAAAGTTCATAACAATAACCATCACAATGCTTCTGGGCAAGTTGAACACCTGATGCATGCTGTCTATTGCTGATCAATTACCTTTATTGTAAGCTGTTGTGAATATTTGACTTGAGACTGGTGGTAATTCAGTAAGCTTTCTTCTCTGGGACTCTAGGTTGTATAGGCATAACAGGGGCAACAGAATTTTGGTGAGTTTTTTTTTTTCTCTAAGAAAGGATACAGATCAAGTTTAAAATTTACAGTCTGGTTTGGAAAATGAGTAAGTACTTCTAAGTTAAGAACTTCCCTTGTATTGCTAACCCAGGAATCTCTGATACTCACCTATAGCCCTTTCACAGCAAGATCCTATTAAATGATACATATTGGCACAGAAGCAAAATACTGAATTTCACAGCAATGTAAATTTGGAATTAAGTTTATCGTGTTTTATCAGTGAATGAAAAATATTGAATTGGTAGTACCCTGTTAACTTTGATGAAACAGAATTACCACTGAGGCTGTGGTCCATCCCTTTTGGAAGATGATGGTTTTTTGCCTGGTAGATATTAGGGTTGCTTTTTGAGTGCTAGAGCATAGCACACTGAGGAAAAAGAGTTACTGAATTAATCATCTAGGGCATGATGATATTTTGATTAAAGTGCTCTCAGGGTTTAAATGGCATGGCAGTGACCTGCACTTTATAATCCCAAACTTCAGTGGTAGATAACCTTATATTTAATAGATGTCCATACACAAACATTTAAAGTAGAAGGAAGCTAACTTAAATGAGCAAATTTTGGAAGACTAACAAGTTGAAAGAGTCTTTATAAGTGTATTTTCTAAAGTTCACTGAAGATTCATTGAACTGTTTGCTGAGAAAGATTTATCAATGGGCAGTTATTCGATGGAATTTTTTTCATCCTTGGGGACTTGTTTTATTTCAGTGTTTGTTGTGGATCCCCTATCCCCCAATTTATTTTTCAAAAGGGTGGAAAGCAAACTTCAAGTCAGAAAGAGATTTAAATTAATATCTCCAAGATTAGAGAAAGATTTGCCTAAAGTCTGGTACAATTGAGTAGTAAACTAGAAGAGATGATAAGGAAAAATAGAAAACAAAATAAGATAATATACGTGTGTTATGATTATTTTGAGACTATCATTGAAGTGGATTCTGAGTGTTCTCTGGGACAGGATGAACAGAAAACCAAACTGGTTTTAGTTCTTTATGGAAGCTGCTTTTTTGACTGAATTATCTGTAGGCTGGGAGTAATTCCCCTGTGCTGATGTCTGACTCATTCTTGCAAATAGTGCAATAATACACTTCAGCTTTGTCAGCTGTTTGTAACCACGGTGGCCAGAATCCCCATGGGAATTATCATTAATGGGATGCAGTTTTTGGGTTGGCTTTGCTATGGTATAAATTGGCATACTTCCTTTGACTGAACTGCCATGCTAAGTTATAGCATTGAGGAATCTGGTGTTCTAGTTTGACATGTGGCTTGGAGTTCCTATTGACTGAAAGCAGTCTGTTAATAAAATCAAAGTAATTGAATACAGCCTATGGGAACCAGTGCTGTTTGGCATTTGTTATTAGGCAGAAATGTTAAAAATATTAAGTAATTCTTGAAATTATTTTTATGAAGCAGTGCAATAGTAATTTAAAGAAAGGTGTGTTTTCACCCCAGAGCTTTGCCTTGAGTTACATTTGCAGGCCTTCATACAAGGCCAAATAAATTGTGTCACTCTGCATTCCCAAATGGGACAAATTATATACATCTAATATGTATTACATATGTAATTTAGGTTTGGAACTGTTTACAGCACTTCTTTATAGTGAGGATAAACTGAATGACTTTAATTACCAGTGACTTACTGATGGACTGCTGTAAGGTTTTTGTTCTGCACGACTTTCCTTATCTGTATATAGGGTTTTATTCGCTGTTATCAGTTTCATGCAGACAGCATGTGTCTTCAGGTGCCCAAAGCAGGGCCTGGCTTGGCTGTTGCTGTGGCAGTGCCCTGAAGGGGTTTCACAGGGGTGCTGCCTGGAGCAGGAGGCGCATCTCTGGAGGCAGCCCCGTGCTGTGGTGCCTGACGATGTCTGTGCGTCCCAGCCCTGCCAGTAGTGCTGTGCATTATTTGGCACGGTGGTGCCTCTCATGGAGCTTCTTTGAATGGCTGCAGCCCCCAGGACCTCACTGGCCTGCCCAGCCCTGACTCCCCAGGCACAGCTGCTGCTGCCTTTTGCTGCTCTGGTGCTCCACTGAGTGCTCCTGGGCACGTTTACCTCAGGTGCAAATGTGGCCACTTAAAAAATTGTTTTGTTTGTGGGCCACTAAATAAAAGGAAGACACATGGTGGATTTTCTGTGTCCTGGTCCTGCTCAGCAGCTGCGGTTGTGTCAATTTTTCAGGTTCTGTGTGTGGTACTGTCATAAGCAAGTGAGCTTGGGTTAAATAGGTAAATAAAGAAATAAATTGGAATTGATCAGGCTACAGATTTGGGATATGGTGTACCTCCCTGGGAAGCTGACTGCATCTGTTGGTCACAGGGCTGCCCCAGGCCCAGCATGGCTGTCACCTCCCAGAGCCATCCCCTGGGCTCTGGTGCAGGACTGTAGTGAGGGTATCTGCTGTTTCTTGGGGGCTGCTGGCCATTTTCAGCAGAGTAGGGATGGTTTTTGTGTGTCCTCTACCTTCAGGTGACTCCATCCTTCAGGGCCAGGCGGCCCCTGCTGCCATCTGGGTACAGAGGAGAGTGAGGACATGTCAGGTTTTGTCCTGGGCCTCGAGGGCCCTTCCTGGCCACTGCTCTCTGACTGAGGGCTCTGACCCTGGCAGTGCCCCCAGCCAGGGGCCAGGGCCACCATGGAGCAAGTCCCAAGGTTCCTGTGTGTGCTCCCAGGTGTCTCACCTCCCTGAAATGGGCAACCCACCTGTGCCTGCGGGCTCTGGGGTGAACACTTGCAAATTTTCTGAGCCTTTGTCATGCTGGTGACCTAAACCAACAGGAATAAGCCTTTCCTACATCCAAAGAGAAACAGAAGAAAGCAAAAGCTCTCTGGTGTGGCTTTGGGTGGAGGGTTGGCCATCCCAGTCATGCCATTCCTTAGATCCCCCTTCCTGTCCTTTTTAAGGACACTTGCATTTGACAATAGGCCTGAAATCAGACATCCGTGGCTTGTGGCCCTTTGAAATATTCTCAACAAGAATTTATGCAGTGGGAATTAAATTCCTATCATTTTTGGACAAAAGGATTGCAATTTGAGTCCTTCACTGTGGCACTAGAGGACTCTCAGGGAGTCCAGTATGCAACCAGAGATGCTCAGGTGATTTATCCCCTGGACTTGGTAGCGTGAGCCTTGTGAGCTATCACGAGGCACTCTTGCTGTCTCTTTGGATTTGTTAATGTGCCCTCATTTTGCAGTGAGTCCTCATGTGCTGCCTGTGGCTCAGCTGCCTGATGGGGCATGGTGAGGAGCAGGGAGGGAGGAGCAGGCTTGGGATGGTCAAGAGCCCTGCTTGATATGGCACTACCTGGCAATTGGCCAAACGAGGGGCATCTTTCAATTAAATATGATATTATTGCAAAGTATTTCATAGAATTATTTTTGTTCAGGTAGCTCTTCAGTAAGGTAATGAATTTTATTTTGAAGCGAGACAATGATTACAGAGATCTTTGCATAATTTTCCCCCCTCTTTGAATTAGATTGCATGTTTGTTCTCTGCTGGCCATTACTTTCATGTCAGTATAAGTACAAGAGGTTATAAAAGTTCATGATGTTTCTCACATTGTAGCAGCTTTCTGCATACCAACCCCTTTGCCCTTTCGACTACATGAAAAACTATAAATGTGTCAAGCAGGAAGATTTAAATAAGTGCTGTTAAGGTCCCAGACACTCATTGCAGAGCTTCGATTTCTTAAGGGCTGTCTGAGCTTTGCTTTATGTGCAGCCACACGGTCATGCCGACTAAACTCCTGCTAATTATTTTGGAGACATTTTTGTATGATGTGTCTTGAGAAAAGAGTCTGAGCATCTGTGAAACAGATGAAGTGAAAATTCCTCTGGCGTCTATCAGCAAACATAGGCAGGTGGAGCATGTCCAAGTTTGTGCAGCTGAGGGAGGGGCTCCAGGAAAAGCGGTTGTTTGCAGCACAGAGGGGAAATGAAATTAAAAATAATTACTTATGTATCTTCATTTGTCAGATAAGGCCAGTTCAGGAACAGCAGATTTCTGCTTCACTTCAGGGGCCATTGTAAATTGACTGTCAGGTTTTTCTAGGAAATGAACAGGGAACTGCAGACTCTAAGATGCAAATTGCTGAATCTAGAATTGAGACTGCAAATAGGGCTCATATCTCAGTTTGAAAGGTGTAAAGTGTTTACACTTATTGCCTGTGCAAGGTTAATCAAGGTAATTTTTGAAATACATTGCTGTATCAAGCTCCTAATGGAGAATTCCTGAAAATCAAATGGTTTGTGTGTTTTAAGGCAAACCCCAGGAATTTAGAAATAAAAAAAATATGCCGCTGGTGCCCACTAAAGGAAATGTGTGTGGTAAGAAGCTGTTTTTGCTGCCCAGAATGAAAGGCCAGCTGGCATCAATTAGCACTTTATGCACATGCACTTTTATAGAAATAATTTTTAGTGAGCAGATTTCAAAGCCTTTCAGTGCCACTTAGTTAATCCTCCTAACAATCCTGGCCAGAGCTGCCCCATTATACACATGGGCAGACTGGAAATTGGGGAGGTTTAAGTGTCTAATCTGTAGCTGCAGAGTGAATCAGTTCTGTCCCATCTTATCTGTCTTTGCAAAGCAGCACTACCTTTTCTCAGAAAGGAAACAAAAAAACAACATACAAGTTACATGTGGTAATGTGGTGTCATTTAGAATATCTTGTATAAGGCACTGCCTTTAAGCAGTGTTTAGGATAGAAATACAATTTGTTTATTACATGAAGGACAACTACAAAGGATTAAGTCATTTGTACAATAATTGACTTCTCTCCTTCAAGTTCATTGTTTGTTTGTTTTTGTAAAACTGCATAGACAACGACATTTCCCAGTACATGAGAGAAAGCCTTGCTGTCTTTTCAAGAAAGAGAGCCTAGTTTTTTTTTTTTAAATAAATGCTTTCTTCTAAGAGCATGACTGTGCAAAAATGCAGGCATGCTGAATTTGACCCAGGGTGTGAAATGAGCAAATGTCCTTCACTACTTTCTCTAAAGATTGCATCCACTTAAAACAAGCTGCTGCCTGTTTTCCACTGTAGTCTTTAAAGGCCAAGAAAGTGCAATTAAAACATGCAAATATGTGGTTAACCCAATAGTTCTTGGTGGCATGATTGGAGCCTTGGATGAGAGCTTGGTGCCTTTCTTTGTGACTATTGTGTGTGGGTTGTTGGTCCCTGTACCATGTGGGGTGAGGAGGAAGTGTGAGACTCTAGGCTGTAGTTGAGAGGAAGGTGTCACAAATGTCATCCCTAAAGCACTGGGTCTTTTTCTATGAGTTTGCAGGGTGATGAGGAGTTTAATTTTTTTTTCCCCTACAACAGGAAGGTTGTTAAAAAGGAAGCAGGGAATAAATAGAAAAAAAAGCTGCCTAGCTCTCTAGTATCTCATGCTGCTGTGGAAATCAGACAGTAAATAGACAAATTATCCTGTAGTCATGCCTGACTGTAGCCTGAAGATATGAAGTGTTTCTTTATTTCCAGCTGACAGAAGGTATAAATGAGGATCATCACTGTGAATGAGCCAGAGATGCCCTGTGGTTTAGCCTGCATTTGGTTAAGCTGGTGTGTTGGTTCACATCTCAGGGCTATCTTTTCAATTAATTCTTCCAGAGCTGATGAGCTGAATAATGTGAAATGTATTAGGGGGCATGTGCCAGGTAATGGTGAAAGTGCTGCCTGATTATACAGATATTAAAATATATTTTTAATAGAGTGCTGTATATTCATAAGCAAATTCCCTATTCATTTTAGAGCAGTACAACTGTACAGCAACTGCACTAAACATGCAGGGTTGCTCTAATATCCCCCCACTGCAATATAAAGCACAGTTGTAAGTTCTCCAAGATGAGAGGAGTGTTGCAAATAAAGCCAACTACATTTTGTGTAATATAGGAAACATATTGTTCATATTCTACCAAGTGAAATCTGTTTTGGATTTCTTTTGCTGAGGGTCCAGATCATATAAATGATTGTGGCCTTTGCTGTATAGCAAAAAGCAACCCATGGTCTTTTCATGTCTGGAACAGTTTGACATAATCAAAATGTATATAAGATATTTAAGATGCTTGTTCAGCATATAAAAAAGCTATGGCTCAGGCTGCTATTCCCAGCTGTAAAATTCAGAGATCTTGGTAGAAAATGAAACCTCCCAAACCAGCATGCATTCCTCACAGTTAATATATATTAACTTTATCCAGTGTTTCATTCTCTCCCTTCTAAACATAAAAGAAAGGTAAGATAGCTTTGGTCACTGTTGTTCTGATCTTATAAAGTGTGAATAATGCCTATATCCTTGACTTTCCCCTGGGTCTGGTTACCTTGCACACCGAGTAATTTGGGCAGGAGATGGGTGTGAGGGTGGTTAAAGGTTTCAGTGTTAAAAGTGTGTCCCTAGAAATCTTCAGTGCCAACCACCTCTTAATGTTTAGATTTCAGATTTGGATTGAGGACGCAGACCCTGGACATCTCTGAATTATTTTGCAGCACTGTACAGAAAAACTAGGAGAGTGATTGTGCTTGGCTCTACTGGATAGACAGCAGAACATGCTGGCATTGATACCATGAGTAAATCCTCATGCTTTCCCTGTGGTGAGAAATGAAGTTAATTCATTTTACCAAAGTTTTGGTGAAGTGGAATGGATTTACCTGGTAACATGTAGGGGTGACAAAAGTGGACACTAACCATCCCTTCCACCCCTTTTTTATTTTTTTGGTAAGACAGACAACATTATATTTACCCTTGCCTACACTTAAGCACAAAGTTTAATCAGGTTTCATGGTTTTTCTGGGGGTCAGATATAAAAGTGAGAGGTTGTATGCGCACAAGAACAAGTCCAATTTACTAGGTGATATTTTTAGCATCCTTCAAGACAACTGAAATGGGATTCTGTCTCAAAGCAAATCAAGAATGTTTTTGCAGGGATGTGAGCATGGAATGCAAGTAGCATTGGCTGGAAATGTTACTTGCAAATTCTTTAACAAGTTCTCTAAAAGATTGGCTCAAACAAACAATTTTCCAAATTATTTTATTTAAAAAAAAGCAAAATAAATTCCAAACCTTATAAGGATTTTTTTTTAAAGCCCACAGAATTAATATTATCTTGGGGCCCTTTATTTCCTCTTTGCAGAGTACCGTGAAGAAAATCCATTCTTGCCTTTATTTTGCTGTCAATTACTTTAGATTGAGCAGAGATTGATTGCTTCTCTGTGATATTCTGCACTAAGAGCAGTGGAGAGTATGAAGCAATCAGTTTAGTCCTGATCTTGGTTGTCAATGAATGCAGATTAAATTTAGTAATTTTATTTATATTTTGTCTTGTTCATACAGTCAGTTCCTCTGCTCTCTCATTGTCTGAAAGCTGCTTTTTTATCCATACTTTTAGATATGATTTTTAGTCCACTTTAAAGTTCATGACAATTTCTTTGGCATTGGTAGCCGTTGGATTTGGCTGAAGGGTACTATTGCATATTATGACTCTTGTTTGATTTTTTTCCTTTTTTGTCCTTTAAATAGCATACCTTTGACAAGCAGATTGCTGACCTTGGCTTTTTTTTTTAATACTAAAAGAAAAAACATAAATAGCTCATCAAAGTTGTTAAAAGAAGAAGCTGCAAAGCAGAGAAAGGCAGTTAAAAAATTCACTATGACTGGATACTTCTTGTGGTACTTAGTTCATTTTTTGATACTTGTGTGTGCAGAGAGGCTCAACAGGCACAGTAGTGGTTGTTTACTGGTGGAAATTCTCCCTTGCAGTCACACTTGGGGTAACTGTCTATACAGGTAGAGCAAATTGATGTTTGTGTATTGCATGTCCTGAGCAGACTGTGCAGCAGAAGTTATAAAAATGGCATTTAGGTGTTCCTTTCCAATGGCTTTTCTCAATCAAAGGAAATGTTTTTGTTCTTTTGTTGTATATTATTCACTTCTTGGCACTCAGTTTCCCATAAAATCAACAACTATGTTTAAAAATATTTTTCTTGAGAGGTTGTCGTAAAATGCATATGGTTGTGATGGTATTAATTTAAAATGATATGTTCCAAAAGATCCCACAGAGGTGAACTCGTTTGAGAAATAATCTATCTCCATACAATGGAACATATGTTTACTTCACGAATGTTGCTAACTCTGGGGATGTTACCAATGATAGAGGCAGCAAAAGTGAATCATTCACATTTGGAGGAGTGCTTTGGGTTTGGTGTAAGCCTGTGGTATGTGTTTGAGGTACATGGAGAAGTACAAGTATTTTGGCTAGTCCAGGCTTGCCTCCCCATTACTTACATTTGTCTCATCTGCACTTTGCTTACGTGGGGTAAAACAAATGGACCTTGATCATCATCTTGTTCTCTGTTTGACCTCCAGCAGCAGATGCCTTGAAGAAGGAGAAACTGAAAAGTAGATAAATTTGCACCTGGCTGATTGCTCGGTGTCTAAGGGGTGTGGGATAAATCCTGATCTCAGCTGGTGATCATCTTATGAATCCTCTTATCCTTCAAGCATGAGATTTGATTACCTCAGGTCTTTCTGTTCATGCTCACATAGCTGTAAATATAACACCTGCTGTGTTACCTAACTCTGTAAAATTACCCATTTTATAACCCTTTGACCAAGGAAGTACACTTGGTTAAAACAGGGAGCCTCTTTGTCTCAGCCCATAATGTCAGGCCAGACAAAGTAAAAGTGATTTTTCCTGCTGTGACCTCTCCAAAAGCTCAGAGACTACATCTGCTATGCACTCTTCCTGAGGCAGAGGTGTTCTGCTCTGCTTGTGCTGTTCCCAGTATAGTATATGATGCATACATGGCAATAAAAATATATTCAAAGTTAAACAGACCAAAGTGACTGCAGCTTCTGGTGATCTTGTAAATTGTTCAGTTGTGCAGTCTGGCAGGTGAGTCTGAATGAGAGGTGCACTCAAATCAGCACTGAGATATTTGAAATACCTCTGAATCCTCTGTGATTAGCAGAACATGTAGAAGGATACTCTTGACCATAGGAAATACCTCCTTGTTCTTACTGAGGGCTTAGATTATGGGTTACAAAATAAACTTTAAATCCTGTGCATTTAAAACCTGATTCTCTGTCTCTCCTTGAATGTAATACCTACAGAAACTGTCATGTGAAATGCAAGGGCAATTATAAAGTCTTGCTTGCAAAAGGGAATGTTGTAAATTATTGATAAATGACTGTAGGCACATAGGCTATAAACACAGCAATCCTTACTGCCAGTCCTGAAATATAGCAGCACAGTTCAATTGTATTGTGCAGTAAATTTATGCAAATTAATTGTCTTTCATACTGATGAAAGCTGTTTTCACTCTGGGCAGGATGACACGACTCTGACGTCTCATCCTGTTTTTTCCTCCCCTTTTCCCTCCACCCTGATCTCTGGGCGCACACTCTCATTGTTTTTTTCCTTTTTTCCCCTCCAGTCCCTCTCTGTATTCCAGACAAGGAACCTGTTTTTAATTTTCATGTGTCATGTCTGTCTCATAAAACACACACACTGGATCATATGACTGTTGTGCAATATTTGAGAGCTGTTGAAATGAATATCACATAGAAGGCCTTGTAAAGTCATCTTGAAATAAACTGTACCAAGTTTCAGTTTTGAAAGGGGCAATAATTCCATGCAGATGAGAGAAGTAGAGAGACGCTGAAAACTAATAACAAGTACATTTAAAAACAGTCCTTGTAGCTTTTATCCCTGTCACATGGGCAGGTGTGTTAGGGGGTGCTGTCTCAGCCCCTCACAGGGAATATGGTGGGGTGGCTCTGCTCTGCCATGGGCTCTATTCAGCATCGTGGTGGCCCCTGTGCTGTGCATGGAAGACACTGGCCAACCCAGCACTGACCCAAACCCCATCTTTCGATTGCAGGCAGGGTCCAATTATGAAACAGCTACAGATAAGTTGTGTTGTTCTGCCCTGTCTTAAGGCTCTGTGTGACTAATGGTTTAATAAGATTTTATTTTCTACATGCATATGCAGGCATAGCTTTTTTGTCTTGAGTTCAGTAATGCAGTTTCAGGAGGTCTGTGGGAATCAGGCAAGGGAAGAAGATCCTTGGTGGATGTTGGCTGTAGACTTCAGTGTGTAAGGCTTGTGAATGAAGGACGCTGCTGTGTAATTCATTCACTTTTGCAGTCAGTGCTGCATGTTTTTTGAGTGGGTTACAGCAGGAATAAGCACAGGAGTTTTAAATAAGCAGTTCAGATGAGAGCATGGTTTTGCTCCTGGTCACTTGTACAGTAATGCACTTCTGACATGAGACCCCAGAGGGCCATCTTATGGGTACACATCTCTGCTAAGTGGAAAACTGTGGGGATTTTAATGATGGGTGTTACTGCTAAGTTGCCAGGCTGATCTGGAAAGAACTTTTTTTCTTAGGAGTCCTACAACATCAGCTCCACAGCACCTATTGCAGCAGGACCCAAACTGTTTTCAGGTTCTTTTCTCTGCAAAGGGTGAATTGGAGCCAAACCCAGACCCTTCTTCTTCGCTCTCTTCCCTGCCCCTTAGCTGAAGCAGCGCAGGAAGGAATCAAGCTGATGATGAAGGGTGAAAGAACAACAGAAACTGTAAAACATATAGGATTTATAGAAGCAAAACCCAATCTTTTCTACCTAAGTACGAACCTGTTGTGCAAGGGCTTTAGATACACTGCAGAACAGGAGTGTAGCTATTGAGTGCCCACATGGAGGGAAAGGGCTCTGCAGCTACATGGCAACTGACAGGACATTGTCATTTTGAGATGACTGTTTACTTCAGGATAATTTCATATTCCTGCCCTACAGAATATAAATAGTGGCAGGAAGGAGTTCACAGAGAAGTCTGTTAACCTAGAGCACATATACACAGTCTCTTCTTGTTACTGCTATTATTGCACACATCTGTCTCATTTGAGAAAATGTCCTTTCCTTTTCTCTTGTGCTTTGTTTCTTGATTTGCTGTCATCTGGGTGTGTTGAATTATAGATGGCTTTCGTGAATGGAATAACAAGAGATGGACAGCAAGGGCACCCATGCTGTCACATTGCTTCATTTTCTTTCCTGAGTTGGCTTTCATAGTATTGGCTTGGGTAAGGCCTGGAGGGGCTGGAGGTGAACAGAATATGCCCTTTACATCTGACATGCCTCCTGAGTTTTGTTTGGCTCCTGTATTCTGACAAACTCTTGCTTGATTAAAATGGCTGCTAGGCCATTCCTTCCACCTCTCCTTTGAAGATTGTCTACTTCGCTTTCAGACTGACAGCAGAGGTATGAAAAGTGCCCTTTACTGCTTCCAGAAGCAAGAGGAACATTATGACCTTCTAAATTTGTTTTAAAGGTTACTCATTTGGTGCAGAATTGCAGCCCTGTGGTACCAGGGATGAGAGCATCTTGCAGTGACACAGCTTGGAGAGCTGGGGCTGCCTGCCCAGTCCATAGCTGAGGGTGGCTGTTGGTGTGGGCTTCACTTTATGGTATTTCTTCCTGGCTTGCACCAGCCAGGAGGGCTGAGCTGTTTGTCTCCATGCCTGTCCCTGCTGAATACTGCATTTGCCAAGGTTGGCACCCAAACAGACTGCGGGGGCAGAAGCAGGAGGTTTTTAAGATCATATCTCATGGTCCTGAAAGCTTCTTTTAAAAACACTAAATTTTTGGTAGTTCTTGCTGGGCAGCCTTTTAGGGGAGAGAAGTGCTCAGTGAAAAGTACTGTCTGGGCAGGAAATGCTGATTAAAATACAGCTTGCTTTATGGAGCTACCTTAGTAAGGAGGAGGGAGTCTTGGTGTTGCTCAGTGGAAGCAATTGTTTGTCAAGAATAAGAGGTTCTGCTTCTTGACATGCAGCTTTTTTTTTATTTTTAAAGAAAGACTTGTGTACTGTGCTCTGAAAAACCAAAAGAAGGGTTGTGACTGTCTTTTCCCTCCTCTCCAGGTTCAGGAGAGGAGGAGGGAATGCAGCACACAGGTTTCCAACCGATCAGAGCACGGTATGGCAGCTGCAAACACTTGGCTGCCGGGTGGAGAGGTAATTTCAGCACTTCTGTGTGCTGATGTTTTGCAAACTGCCGTTGTTTCAGAGGCACTTTTTCCACATGTGCATACTTGGAAAAAGCAAAATATTTTTACTTGGGATTCTTGGACTCCCCTTTGAACCTCTCATGTTGTACTGACATTCTTGGACTTCTTCAGGTTTTTGTAGTTTCTTTGCACTGACTCAGAGGAAGATTTCATATATGTGGTAGCAAATTATAGTCTGATAGGATGGTAGAAACCTGGAGTTGTTCCAGCACAGTAACTGAATCAAAATCTGAAATGGAATTACACTGCTATTTCTAGATTCTTTTCATGATTCTGTTCTAATTTGCTTTATCTTGCACTGTGTTATGTTTTAACAATGCCCAGAATAAAACAGATTTGTTTTTATTGTGAATATTTTCAGAAAAAATATTACTTTGGCTAACTATTTTTACATCTGGGTCTGTGTTACATATGTAGTACTTTCTCCATGCTACACCTGTATATAGCCAAGGACAGGAGTATGGACATAGTACCATGGCCATGGTGAGAGCTGCCCACAGACAGAGCATCTCTGCCTATTCTTGGGAGTTTTCTTCCATTTTCTCTTGTTGTGGATTTTTGCTTTGCAGTATAAGTGGCCATCATATACCCAGAAGAGGTAGTGTTTGCAGGCTTTGTGTATCTGAGGTGATGCAAACCTGCAGAACACCTTTTTTTAGAGTACCTTGTACTATTTCTATTTCAACATGTTCTGGCTGCTGCAAAATGCAGGTTACAAATGTGAGCTGTCAGTTCTCAGTGTTCTTTGGCATTCAGTTTTGAATCATGGTAACTAACCAATTGCAACCACATTTAGAACTGTCCTTTTTGTACTTTTCCCCTTTTCTTTCCTTTCTTCTTGTTTTATTTCCCCAAGCTGTGATTTAAGCATTGCCATAGATTACAATGGTGTAGTTGCTTCATCCCAAGTCACTGGGATGATGCCATTGGGTTATCCAACAGAACAAACTCTGGTTGGCTTGACTGTAATTTTGCCTTATTTAAGGAGCAGTTCCTAAACAAAATACTGAGAGTAATAAGTATCTAATTTTAATGTTCTCTTAGTCTCAGAAAGTATTAAACCCCCTCTAGAGCTCTAAAACCACTGTAACTAGAATGGTGGAGATCTCTTCACTCTCAGTGCAGGCTGAGATGAGCCCTAATTCCTGCAGGGGCCTCTGCAGTGCTGGGGAAGGCAGGTGGGTCCCCCCTTTGGGTCACTCTTTTGCTAAGGTGACAAGTGACTGTGCTCAGCCCACTGGCTGCCAACACTGCTGGAGGGGGCCTGTTGGTTTGAGGAGATGTCCTGCAGTAAACAGTAAGGGTGTGGTAAATTATGTGGCAACTTATATTTCTATTGTTGTATTTCAAGATGAAGAGGAATATGTTTCTAATATCAGGATAGGTGTTGTCACATATGCCACAGATGGTTTGCTGGCTCACTGGCTTAGAAAGGACGTAGGCTATCTTTCTTTCAAAGGATTTAGAAAAAAGAAAAGTAGGAGTATTTAAGAAATGAGCTGAATTCTTGAAGAAATCTTTAAGTAATTAAAAAATATATATTTACTTATTTTTTATTTCTAGAAAATTACTTTATCTTTTGATAACAATTCAGGGACCCCTTTCCAATTCTCATGATTGAGAAAATTTGTGGTAATGCCTGATTTTTAAGATTTTTTGAAAAGATGTGCATTTGTGTGTATGTCTGTATATAATATAAACATTTAAAACCTGTTTCAATGGCATGAAATAATCTTTTGGTTAGTGATTCTTCCATGCACAAGTCTCCTGCTGAAGACAATAGAAATTCTGTGCACAGACCCACTGGGGGCCTGGGCTGCAGTGGCCTCAAGGAAAAATCCTAAATTCTTTCAAGATTACGTGTTTTGACTATAATGTTTCAGTGTTGTCTTTGTAATTTAGCCATTCTTACAGTAAGTTAACAACGGGTTTTCTGCTTGGATCTCTATAATGATTTCTGCAAAGCTCAGTGAATTTGCTTTCCTATGTGGTTGTGTCCCATGTGGGGTTTTTAATTTTGCCCCAAGCTCAGCCTAAATGACTTCATTTAAATTCATTTCACATCAAAGTCATAGCAAACACAAATGTTTTCCTTGGTTTTTAATGACATTACAAAACTGGCAAAACATTATTTGACCCTGGACCAAGGTTCCCCCACCTAAGAAGAGTTGCTATCAGTTACCTGGATTTGCAGAACCTGGTGGACAAAATAATATTGTTTATGGAGATGAAAATGAGAAAAGATGGAGATTTCAGAGACTAAATTCATCTGGGGAAAGCTTTAAGGCCTTCTTGAGGCACCTCCTGGTTTTCTAATCCCTTCTACCGACAGAGGTCCTTTTGATGCACAGTAAATGATGCTTATCAATTGAAATGGAAATCCATTATTTACCTTAGGGGCTGGCACTTATCAAATAGGCATCCATGATGAAAGAGCTGCACTTCAAGGAGCTCATCTGCAGCAGCTTAGCTTGGAAGCATTGATGGTTTTGTCCCTGGAGCTAGAGAGGACCACGGGTGTTGCTGAGGGCACCCTGTGTGTGCTGTATTAACTGCAGGCAGATGTGTCCCTGAATTCCCACCTCTGCCAGCGTGGAACCAATTGCTCTTTCTGTCAGTGCGAATCCAGCGCTGTTGGAAGGGCCCTTGGAAGATTTGTGAGGCATTCTGATAATGGCAAGGATAAATTGCTTTCCTGCTTAGATGAGGAATCCTTTAATTATGCTGTTGGAGGCTTTGCATGGGTAGAGCTTCAGCTGTCTGCTTAGGACAGACAGCCTCAGCTGGTGCTTGGAGGAGGAGGGAGGGATGCTCTTTCTTCTCTGTCCATATTTAGGCAGGCACTGCTCTGGGTAGGGAGTCACAGCAGGTGGTGGGGAAGTAGGTACCTACAATCAAATCAAGCTGGATTTTAGACTGTAGGAAAACCCTTGATCCTGCCTTCTGTGCTGCATAGGGAGCAGGTTGTGAATGGAGCATCAGGAATGCAGAGCATGTGGTCCTTGCATGCTGACTCTTCCCAGCAAGAAGAGGGGCGAAGCCTGGGGCTCACTCTGCAATGCATTTCCTGTGGCAGCTCCTCGAGCCTCAGTATGAACTGCTCTAGCCACAGCCAGTGGCAGAATGTATTCCTATTTCCCTGCAATTCTTTCTAAAGGCATTATCTACTGAGCACAGTTAGTTTCTCTCAGTAGGAGCCAAAGGTTTCTGTGAGTGACTTCTGCAGTCTCCCGAGGATAGAAAGCATGGAAAATATTTTCTACTTTCTGCAGAGTTTCTTTCATTGTGCAGTTGCTTTCCAGTTATCCTGCAGGTTGCTATCTGGGCAATCCTGTGGCCCAGGGTTAGAGGATGGAGGCTGTGTCCCCAGTGTGACCCACAGTGAGTGCCTTGCAGCCAGACTCGTGGCTGTGCAGCCAGGACAGGTGGATGCTGTGCTGCTGCAGGGCTTGTGTGGGAGGACAGCAGGGCTGGGGGCATGAGGGGAGGATGTCACCTGGTCATACCAGTGTTCGTGGCTGGTGTCAAAAGCTGTGCAGGGCTGGTGCAGGCTCATTTGAAAAAGACTTTCTATGTTTGCTTAACTTCAGTGTATGTTTTACTAAGTCATAGCAATGTTACGGTCTAAATTAAGTCATCTGCCCACTTGGAAAACACTCTAGTATTGCTTTTACAATATCCTCAGTTTTCTTAGCTATGATTCTCCAGGGAAATCCCTGAGGAATCTCTGCAAGCCTAGGTGTGAAATCATGTGGGGTTTATTTATTTTCACAGTATAGATTTCTGATTTCCCATTATGTGCAGTATAAAACATCTTCACTTACCTGTGCTGTCAGGGATGTTGGCCAGCAATGAGATAATACACACTTGTGGAAACAGATTTATTACTTAAAATTTTGAGAGCAGGAGGTGACTATATTGCTTTTATATAAACCAGCCCATATCAAAATGTTTAGGACTGCTGTGCAGGCTTTAGGGAATGTATAGAGGTGAAGATCTGGGTTAGTGACTTTGTTCAGTAATTGCAGTATGGTTCATATATAGCCAAGGTGAATCAAATCACCTGTAATGATGAAATAAGGACAGCGCCATTTGTGACAGTTACAGCTTTAGTTTAGCAGGTTATTGTGCATGAAATTAGTGAGTAACTAATGGGTCTGTATGCAATGATATGCTAAGATAACATCTGGTTTATGTTTTCTGCTTAGTGTTCCTGGCTGTATTGCAAAAGAATATGCACCTTCTCTATGACAATCAGTTGAATTTTCCAGCTGCCAAGTCACAGAGCAAACTCATTTCAGACCTTATATTTCTGGCTGTAAATCAAAAGTAACTCAGCTGATTTCAAAGAAGCTATGTCCTATATGTCTGCATATATATCTGATGAAAAGATTCATCCTATCATCCCATGTGAAGATGTCCATCTCCCCATATATTGTACTATATGAACTAATCTTGGCAATGGAAGCTTTATCTGTTTCAATGCAGACCTAGGAAATGATGACTCCCGTGATTTTTTGCAGTTATCTTTCTCTCTGACTTTCCCTCAGGCATTCAAGTATTATCTTTCTAGAGGAGACTTCAGCAGCAGACATTAGGAATGAGGAAAGAGTTGCATGATATGAGTCATTAAATAGCAATAAAGAAAAAAAAGTGATAAACTAGAGCTGTCTCAGAACAGGAACCACCTATTGTGAATTTTCAGGATTTTTGTTTGCTTATGCTAAATGTAGGCCTCTCTATCTAAATGAAAGGCTGAAAAATGGGCTGCTGAATAGACATAGCTCAGTTTTGCAATTAGTAAAAGCTTTGGTCGTGTCCCAGAAGTGACTCAAATGTCCCTATCTTATTCCTTCCACATTTTCATTGCATTTGTCTTGGGTTTCTTGCTTACCAAGATACGAATTGTATTTTGGAGGGGTGTGAGGGCTGTATTAGCAGCTTCTTTTGACTACCATTTTTAACTCCTAGGGGAAAAAACAAGAACACAATACCCTGCTTAAGATCTGTCTGTTGCAGTGAATTATTTCTGCTGCTTACAGAAAACTGTGGCATGGAGGGCAGAGCTGCATCCTCTGGTGGGGCTACTCAGAGACATTTGAGAGGATGGCTGAGCTGTGTCCTGGAAGGGAAGAATATAGGTGGCTTATTTGCAATTGAACTTGAGGGGCAGATTAGGCAGCAGTTTGACTGTGGCATCCTCGGCAGTGAACAGTCTTTACTGTACATCAGTCCTCAGAATGTAAATATTGAAAGGGTTCTGTTGGGGAGTAAAGCCCTTTCAAGAGCCTTCTGTTTATAATCATTCACAAAAGTCAATGTTTCCTATTATGCAGAGAGCGTGGGGTAGGTTCCTGTGCATGAGTACTTCACTGAAGTCACGTGAAAAGTGTAAGGAGCTGGTGAGCTCAGCTTGGTGCTCCTCTCTGAGCTCTTGACCAGTTTGGCTCAGCTTTTTGTTCCCATGGCAGGGAGCTCTGTGGGCTCATCCCAGCCCACCATTAGCCTCCTCCAGCTTGAAAAGGCTGGATGTCAGCCCCCCTGAAATGTGGTTGTGACATGTATCTCGGGTGTGCAGTTCCCATCTCAGGTGTGTAATTCATATCTCAGGTGTGTAGCTCACTTGCTCTCAGCAAATCATGTCCCTTTTTCTCATTTTCAAGTGCTGAATAACACAGGATGCATCTGCCTGCAGTTGTCAACCACATTTTTAATTAGAACACAGGGATTTAAAGGTACTTGGAAAATAATGGTTTTGATAACTTTGAGGACAAAACCAGGTGATGGCTTTGTATCTAATTTGATGAAAAATTTTGCCATCCTTTAGGGCCCTGCTAGCACCTCCTCTGTGTAAGGATGATGTGGTATCAGCACACTGTCACTGTTTGTTTGTCACCTTCTGGTTTAAGAAAATGATGCTACAAAGAACCTTCTGCATGCCAGAGCTGCTTCTCATGGCACCTCTTGCGATGAAATCAGAGGGAACAGTGAGCTCACAGATTTTGTACAAAAATCATGTAGGGTTTTTCTTTTTTTTTGTGATGGCTTAACATTGTTCCTTTTCCTTTTTCCTCTTTTGAAAGAAAGATGTTTTTGGTGCCACATTGCAGGCACAGTTGTGGTGACCTTACTTTGTATGAATATTTCCAGCATCCCAGGCTCTGCTGAAGTGAGCAATACAAACACACCTTGCAGCAGCCCCTGAGCCTCTGAGGTTTGCCCACATGGGTACAAGTCTCCCATGCAGCAACTTTTGGCTTTACAGGCAGTTTCTTGTTCCCATAGACTGATGCCCATGTATGAGTCATGTCCCAGCAGGAGCCTTGCCCAGTGGTGTGGATTGATGCAGGATGAGTTGATGTCTTGTTGAATTAAGAAAGCATTGTCTTTTCTGCCTCGTGTTATATTTGACAGTTGTTTCTGGTCTGATATGAAGTTTTAACCAGATAGTATTCTTCCTCTCTTTAAACCAGTGTGGATGGGTTATTGAAGAACACTGAATACTAATTTGACCTAATTGGAATTTATTCAGAAAGCAATGTAAAAGTGATTAAAGTTCTTAAATGCAGTGTGAGCCATTTACTCTTGAGAGAAAACAAGAGGAAAAAACAAGTAAGCTTACAGTAAAGGTATTAATAATAAAGGATGATTGATATTTTTGATATAATGAAATCTCATTTCTACAGTTACAATTCTACATGCAAGATAATTACTTCTGCTCTCCATTCCTGTATACTGTACTATCCAACTGGAAAAGGAACAGTGCAACTAACTCAATTGTGAGGAACTTTTTAAATTTAGGAGTGAATTTTTTCTTATTCTCTGACTGATGAAAGATATTAGTCATGCATAAACTAATTTTCTCCATCTTTCCTTAACCACCTGCTGCCTGTGTGGTGTCTATGCTGTTGCTGGCTGCTGTTGCAGTTGTAATAAAACAAGTAGGGACACAAAAATCCCTGTTGCATTTCAGTATCTGGGAGGCAGCTGAATAAGAGGAAGTGGAAATTTTCTGATGGTACAGGAAGTGCTTTGCCCTTGAAACTGGCCAGGTCAGAGTGATGCAAATTCAGCAATGCCCTGGAGTTTTATGAGATATTGTGGGCAAATAGTAATTTATTCTCCTGTGATGGTAGTGTACAAGTGGTGCAGATGCTCCCACCTTTATAAAGTTCTGTTTGCCTGCCCCTCCCTAGTTTCTGACTCCTTCTTAATTTAGAATAGGCACATTTGTTTATGTAGAGAAACTTGATTATTTAGGTTTAAAATTAAATAAGTTTCACAGTGCTAAGGATTCAAAGTTATCCACTGGTAAGGATGGGCTGCAGGTCCCCCTCTGTGTGTCATGCACATGGGACATGTTTGTTGCAGCTGGATTTTTTCTGAAGTGTGAGGTGAGATTCAGCTTGTTGAGTTGGGGGCTCTCTGCCTCACTGAGGATGTGTTGACTGTCACCAAGGTTTCATCACCCCAGTTTATATGAGGAATAAAAATGTTCCTCATTGTGTTAGGCTGTCACGTAAGTAAAGGCAGAATGACTGTTTACAAATCCAGTATATCCCATATCCAGTATATACCAAACTTAGACTCTATCACATGACTTGACTGGTGTTAGGGAGGTGTCTGCTAACAGAAGAGTTGTTTGTATTTGGCCACCGAGTGGCACTCCAGACCCACCAATCTAAGAGGGGAAGGATTTATTTCTGCCATCAAGGTTCAGGGCTCTAAAATACAATTATTGCAAGCATGTAGACACCATTGAATCAAATTGGACTGCTGAAGGTTAAATTACTGTCTTCAGAAATGTTGTTATAATATCCATCTTGACATTTCATTATCCCAGTACAATATAAATATCAAATTTGATTAGCTGTCAAGCAGCAAGAAAAATAAACCAAAATATTGCCATCATTTTTACTCCAGAAAAATAGTAGGGGATATCATTATAAATAGTGGGCTGCCAAAAGCAGATCAAAGTTTAAAAATATCAATTGAAAGTGGTATTTGGTTGGGTAACTAGAATATTTTTGCCCCCAGAAGGTGCCATTATGAAGAGTGTTGGTGTTGAAGGCAGATGTTCAAGCTGCTGCATCCATTGCTGGATATAACCTAGTTTGGTTTGGGCAGTGGTAGCTTTTTCATCCAGCTTTAGTGATGCTTCCAAGATTCATTTCAAGGCTGAGACTTTCACTGTGTTTACAGGACCAAAAGCTCCCAGTAGTTTGACTAAGATTTGTTTTTTAATCATATAAAAATTTCAAATAAAATATCATGTTGACCTTCTTGGCAAAACCATTTATGGACAACTGGCTGTACCCATATTTCTAAATTGAGATACTACAGGTCAAGCAAACCTTTGGTGTGAATCAAATTTGAATCACCCTAAATTTGAATATGGTGCTTTGTACTGGAATTTAAGCAGTGCAATGTTTAAAACATTATTCAGTGTCATAACAAGTCATCCATCATACTCTGTGGATCTAGAACTGTTTATAACAATTTTTATTACTGTGAACAGTTTCTAGTTCATGCTATAATTACTATTCAAACTACGTGACATCAGCTTAATTCTCTCTTGTGAGATTAATGGATAATTCCAGCCTACTGTTTTGCATATGTGACTGTGAAGGCAGCTGTTGGAACTTTAGCAATGTTTCTGAATAAATGCTCTTGATAGAGTTCTAGTTCCAAGTGAAGATAAGACATCTCTGCAGCTAAAAAGGAATTATGATTCCCTGTGGAGCTGTGTGTGTCACAGAGCATTGTTGAGTTTAATGACTGTGTTTGAAAAAGTGGAAAGAGTTGGTCCCATGCACTGCTGATTGTTTCCTTGTTTCACATGATGTCTAGTAGTGATCACACAGCTCCAGGAAGGACAAATGACTGTGGCTACAGACTGGCATTGGGCACAGACATCATCCAGCTTTCTCAAAACAGTCTTTTAAATGTCACCTTCCTGTGATGGGAGGCCACATCAGACCAGGACTGAAATTTCAGTTTCAGCATTCTTACTTTTTTTGGTTTTTCATTTTTGCCTGCAAATGTCAGTTGTATTTTCTGTTGACTTGATATTTTCAGGAATCTTTGATTCTTTTTAAGTTATGTTAAGTGCACTGGTGATGGTAGACACTTTCTCTGACTTCTTGGGATTCCAGATATTGTTGTTTGCTGTATTAGTATACAATGTCTTTTCCCCTTTTTTTGCCTCCTCGGTCATCTTAGAGTGATCTCATGCCTTGCACAATAACTTCTCTGAACTCAATTCACTAATCTAGCTTGCCCAATCAAGTGTGTCATGGTCTGTGTGACCATAAGCTTTCCTTTCCAAGGGGCTACATCATGCTGGAAGACTTTATGAGCCAGCAGAATGAATTTTGATCCCGTTCGATTTTGGTGCAATTACACCTATTACTATGGTGCCTGAGCCATGTTAGGGACAAGCGGAGTATTTATCTTGGCTACTGGCCCTTACTCGCACTGTGGCACCACAACTTTGCTTTCATCTCTTTTGGGAGATACTGTAGTAGTACCCTCCCATTTTCCCATGTGACCTCAATATATACTGTGCTCTGCATAAACGTGGTGTATCAACATGTGGTTCTAGGTGCTAAACACAGATTTCCTCACTGAAAACCCTTTTTAAAGCCTTTTTTTAGGTTTTTGTCAGGAATCTGTGAGCTTTCCAGATTTCCATTTCAGACACCTTTGATGTGAGTGACCATGGACTGTGCTGCTGAAGACAGAGGTGACGGATTAAACATCTGAAAGGCTTCACATAATTTAAAACCAGGGATTGCTTCAAATGACAGACATCAGTGCCCAGGAGACTCTGCTGGCCACTATATTTCTGCTTCCTGTGCTCTGTGCCAGAGGTTAAAATTGAGTTTGTTTCTTCCACATCACAGATGCTGGTGACCAAGTGCAGAGCGGGTCAAACTTGAAACAACCTTCCTGTTAGGCAGTGGCTGGGAATAACCTGGGGCAGGATGAAATTCCTCAGATACACGTCCATATAATTATTTGGTATTTGAGTCATGAACCAGAGCCAGGCTTTTGCAGTTGCTTCGAGTCATTTTATCGGCTGGCTTATCTTGGTATGATAGATCTGATAAAACCATATCACAGGACTCAGTTTTTGGAAAGGTATTACTACTGCTTTTGCTGAGAAGAGATTTTGTTTCCCTCTTTCATTTGCCAGTGGGAATGTGTGTTATACCTCATGAGAATTACCAGGGCCGGCCCCCAGCTCTGGCCTTGGTTTTTTTCTGGCCAGCTTTTATGCTGTTTCTTGTTCAAGGGTGTCAGAATTCTCTTCTGGTTTTAAGCTGTTGCTGTTTTACATGAAGTCACTCAGAGGGGGCAGGGAACACCAGTGCTGTGCTCTGCTGCCAAAGCATCCAGTAAATTCACATGGGCTGACAGGGAGCACTGGGAGCCCCAAGGTCAGTTCTGCTCTGTGATCTTGCTAGATTCCTGTTCTCTGTTGCTTTGCTCTTAAAGAGTTGGACACCAGTCTGTCTTTTTTTAGTTAAAAAAACCCCACCACAAACCCCACCATTTTCTTAATAACTTCAAGCTGATCATCTGTTGTGATGAGCTATAGCTCCTTTCAACTGAGAATTCACTGTGATTTCAGAATATGAGGTGTTGGGTGATTTGGCAGTGCTACGCATGTGCTAATGTCCTTCAGGAGTGATTAGGGCTTTGTTCATCTGAGAATCATCTGCTGAGAAGTGCACATGTAAGTGGAAGAAACTGTGATTCCAAGAGTTTGCATTCCTTATAATGGTTAGGTAGTGAAAAAGGAGAATGACTGTACATGTACCTAAGTCAAGGTGTTTGAGTGTTGTGAAAGCTGCTCCATGTGTCTTTAGCCATTTATATGGAAGGATTTGTGTTAGCCTTTTGTTGATTCTTTCAGAATTTTTCCAGGCTTTAGATGATTGTGCCATTTGGCAAAGTCTGGAGCTCTATCTCCTTTTCTACATTTGCTGAACACTCTTGGATAAAAATTTCTCTTCTTTTCTTTTACAGTGTGTGCTTACTTAATTTTCCTTTCAGAAAAGAAGTAGGTGCCTGAAGGTGGCAGCTTAGTTGCTAGAATTGGAGAAAAATGCAAGCAAGATGAAGTCTGCTCTTGCCATTGCATCCTTGATTTAATTAGATTTTAGTTATACCTGACATAGAGCTGTGTAAGAGTTTTAAGAATTAGCTGGAAAGTGTGAAGGACATTATGTCTCCTTTGCCTAAAGCATAAAAGGAAAAAAGTTTTTCATTTTAACAAGAAACTCCAGAGCAGTTTGGACTCTACATCAAAGAGCAATATTTGGTTTCATGATGTCTTCCAGACAGTTCTCAATGCAAGTCCAAGCCCAATCTATAAGTAGTAGCCAAAGTGATTTTTGCCTTCTCTAAAATTCTCTCTAGCTAAACCTAGCTGTGCTGGTTATGTGTTTTTCCAAAGGTTAGAAGCCTGATATAATGGAGAGTAGATTTTGCTTTGGCCTGTGGTACCATGCCGTCATCATTTTGGACCCCCTCCAAGAGAGCACAGGTGGCAGTTCTGCTGGGATCTCACAGCTTTTCTGTTTTTATTAGCCTTTCTGGCTGGTATCCTCTACTGTATGACCCACCCTTGAGATGCACTTTTTGGATCACTCCATGGAATTTCTTCTGCTCACCTTCTAAAATTTCATCCTGGTATCTTAAATTAAAAATGTCTGGGTAAACCTTACAGTACTCGTTCTAGTCATTGGTTCCTGGTCACATGAGCTATATTTGACTGATGTAAGGAGCACAGGAGTGTCTTTATGGATTATCCAGGGACATCCATGCACTTCCCTGTGACAGGTGTGCTCTGGTTTGCAATCCACCCTCAAAACAGCTGCATGTCTCCCAAGAGCTTTCTCCATGTCATGTTGTGGTTCTTTATCTGTTCCACACATTTCCAGTCTTCCCTAGATGAAGTTGTAGTTTCTATAGGTTCCACACTCTGCCTGGGCTGTGTCCCAGGCACGTGCTGCTCACAGCTCTTCCATCAGCCTTCAGTGCAGGCAGTGCTGGGGGGTGAGAGGGGCACTTGTCCATTGCCAGGATTGCCTTTTGCCGGGAGCAAAGGTTGGAAGCAGAGCAAATGGCAGGCAGGAAGGAAAGCAGATGCAAGAAGCTAGTGGAGTTATCTTGCTTCATATGTGCCTGTCCTCTGTATTTGTTTATTCTGGAGTGTTTATGTAGCCAGAACCTGCTCTGCCAAGAGTCTGGGTGTGGAGGTGGTGCAAGGCCACTGCTCCCCCCATCCCTCGCCGTGCTGGGAGACACCTCTCTAATGGCACTGTGCTGTCAATGAGGCCGTGTCCCAAGTACTGCAGTCATTGGAAAGCTGTGTCTCTTTTTGCAGGAATAGCACTCTGAGTGTGGCTGCTGGAGCTCAATTTCTGTTCTGTTAATTGCACTGCTCCCTCATAAATTGCCCTTGCATTTTCCCTCAGTAATGCCATTCATCACCTCTTTTAAACTCTGAATTTGGCATATACAGGGCCATGTAGGCAGCTGCTGGTTATATTTTAATGATACAGCTTGCTAACTGCTTCTTTAAGAAGAAAAGTGTTATAAATAATTCAATAGAGTTATTTTGCAGTACATATATATGTCTGTCATAGCCTGTTAGAATAGCAGAGTGTCACTTTAAGGATGCAGAGAGGAAGCTGTCTGTTTGCACTGCTGAACAATTTGGGGCCATAGGAACCTAAGGCTGTGACAGGCATTACGATATGATGCATTAATGCCATTTCTGGGTGTTACGAGTTCATCCCCACAGGGGCTGTGCTGCAGTTGCATGATCTTGCTGCCATGGGAGGGGCTGCCTTATTTTTGCTGTAGTTGATTTTAATGTGGAGATTTTTATAATCTCTCTGGTGCTTTTGTGAGAAAGGGAGAGGCTGTTGTTTTATAACTACTTAAAAAAAATTAAATATCTGACCTTGCTAACAACAAAACATGAAGAAAAATTACATCTATATTGTCTGCCACAGTAATTGTTTTTTCAGGAGGGGACTAACCTTTATTTCAGCTTTTTCTCCTTGAAAAACAAAAGGTAAACAAGATCCTACAAAGAAACATCATGTGTTGGCTGCTCTTGCCTGGAGTAAGAAACAGTGCAGGTTTTTTTTTTTGTTGTTGTTGTGGGTTTTGTCCCCCCCCATGAATTTGTTGTAGATGCAGTATGCTTTCTTGTAAATAAGATTTCTTCCCAGGAATAGCTAGGTTGGTCTCTTCAGATTTGATTTTTGCATACATGGCTTGAACCTTAATGCTGTTTGTGGATTTGCACTGTAATTAAAGGATCTTCTGCTTGGTTTCGGCCCAACAAGAGATACCAATTTGTTTTGATGAGGAGGCAGCAGAAGAAAAGAGTGGAAAGCTAGAGGCAGATAATAGGAAACAAATAATGTAGTCTGTGCTTGTACTGTAAATATCTGTATTTTCACATAAAGTAAATTCTTTCTTACCCAAAATGCTGTTTGCTTTCTATTGTGCTGTCATATTTAAGCTCATGCATAAATAACCTAAAATATATGGCATTTTCTATTTAAAACCATTTAACCAGAATAATAACAGCTTTGGTGGGAAATGAGTGTTAGGAGAGGCTTAGCAGAGGCTCTAATCCTTGTGTAAAAGTACAAGTACGGCCATGTCTCAGTGTCTCATACCAGTGCTGGATCAGGCTCCCTGGGAACAGGAACACTGCTTCTTTGGGCTACATGGGGAAAGCTACAGAACTTTACATGATGAGTGATTCTTTATTTGTTAACGCCCACACTAATTTCTCTTGCCAAATTTCTGCCTGCATTTTTAGATACTGAGAGAATGGTCACCTTTTCTTAAAATGCTTGACACGTGTTGCTGTCCATGCTCTTTTGAAAATCTCTCTGTCAATATGTCAAAGCAAAGGGGGAGAGCACTCCAAACCCATGGGCTTTCTTGAAATGCCTGGAAGTATTTGGTTCCTTGTCTCTGGAGAAGAGAAACCTTCCTCTGTGAGCAGTTATTCCTGGCTTGGCCATTGCTTTGTCAGTTCAGACATTGCTTCTTTCTTCTTCTTCTTTATTGTTCCTTTCTGTCTGATCCTGAAAGTGCTGGAGAAAATATTATGCACTAGTTGTACTCTTCGTTTGATATGATCAAGGACTATTAAGCTCTTAAAAGATTTGCTTATTCTAATAAATAATTTTAAAAACTATATTGAAAATTGTTACTCTAAGATGATAAATGGGACTGAGTTTCTGCTTGTTACAGAGCTGGGAAACACCTGGTTAATGGAAAATGTTGAAGTAATTGCTTATATAGAAAAAAAATCACAAGAGTTCTGAGATTTTTACCATCTATGTATTGGAGTCATAGCCATATGTTGATTTTTAGGTGGTGAGACCTCCTTGAGCTTATTGTGCTACACAATGGATTTTGCTTCAAGAGAATGTTATAGGCATCCTGTGTTGTAATCCTGTAATGTTAAATTCTTTAGGAATTCTTTAGTTCTGTTGACATGCTGAAGAGCCATTTCAGTCAGTGTTGCTTTATCCAGGGCTGGCCCTCTGTCCCTGGTTAGGCCAAGCAGCAGCTGGGTTAAGGTATCTGAGTGTCAGTGGCGAAGTCCCTGGTGGGCTCTCCACTCCCTATGGTTTGGTCATGGCCCAGTGACTGCCAGGCTGCAAACTGGAAGGTAGAAAATGATGTTTTTAGCTGCTGGTATTCATTACTGCATAAAGATGGTAACTGTGAAAAAACAGTGAAGGATTTCTTTATTTTCATAAGTATCTTTTTTCCGTAGAGCTCTAAAATTTGCACCAGATTGTCCTTTATCAAACAGATCAACAGCAGGGCTACTCGCTATAGATTCTCTCTTTGCAAAGTCAACTTCAGGGCCAGTGGAATCTATGAAAATTAATTTTCTGCCCTTTGTAAAAGCCATGACCTCTGCAATACAGAGAAATGAACTGTGAATATGAAGGGAGCTTCTAGGAGCTTGCTGTACAACTGGTGTGAATAGTGATCAGTCTGACCTGCAACCATCTGAATGCTTCTGGGGCAAGCTGCTGTAATAGATGACATAAATTGCAGCAGTGATAAGCAGAGCTGTCCCCAGAGAGGAGGACCTTTGCCCCTATCCCCTTCTTTCCTCCAGACAGTCCTTCACTTTGGAGCGCTGCTTTCCAGGCTCTCCCATCCTAGGTTCAGTGTTTCCTTTCACCTTGGCTGAAATTAGCACTACAGAAATCCCCATGTCTCAGTTTTGCTGCAGGTGGTTAAGGGCTGCATTTCTGGCTGCTTTGCAGGCTTGTCACCTTAGAGGTGAAATACAGCCAAGACATTGGGTTGGAGGCAATGTACCTTTTCTGGGAGAGGTGCTTGGGTGGTACTGGGATTGAATTAATCAGAAAAGGAAGGAGGCTCGCTCTGTGACACTGTGAAAAGCCTCCTGATGCAGAGAGGAATTTGCAGGAGATGAGCATCTCTGGAGCCCAGAGAGCCTGATGAATACCCACAGGGTATTCACCCACAGGTTCATTCACAGGGCCTAAGGATCACTTTCAGGTCCTTCTGTGCTGGTTGGAAAAACATTATCTAAATGCAAAGTGACTGTACTGAAGACACAGGCAAGCACTAAATCCATTCTGAAAACAGGACCTTGGAGGCACTGTGAACCATGGCTTTGGAAATGAATTAAAAACTGTATGGCACTGTTGTCTTCCACCATTATACTCTTTGGGATGTATTTATTCCTTTAAAGTCTTCTGTTTAGTCTGCTAACATACTGTTGCATTGTTGAGTGGGAAATTTCTGTTTAATTGTAATACAGTGTGATAAACCTTAGAGGCAGTGAGGTTGTATTCTTTCTTGTCTGTGTAGAGCCTATGTTTCCATGGTCTGGATCCAGAATTTGATAACACAAACAAGTGATAAATCAGACATATTTATCTAAGGACTCATTTGGCAATAAAAAGAGTTGTTTAACTATATTTTCTTCTTCATAATGTGTTTAGTGCTTTTTATTAAGTTGAAATATGCAAGGTCTGTTTTTCATTGCTGCAGTGTAAGTGCTCCATCCCCGTGTAGGCACTGTATTTCTTCTTCTCCAGCCTTCAAACAAGACTTTTCCTGGAGATGCTAAAATTTTTGAGAGCAGGAAGAATCTCAGAGGGTTTTGTTAAGTCATGGAACTCATTTCACATAATGATTCATGAAGGAGACGTAGAAGTAATGACAGAGTATTTTAATCAGAGACTTTGCGGGATGTGGGTACAATTACATTTGTATGGGGTTGATATTTCTGTGTTCCCGGTACTCCTCAGGGAATGTGTTACATTTGCAGTGTGTGAATGATATGAGAAGGACCAAATACTGCTATTTCTGGGAGTCTCTGTAGTTTGTTTTGTAATTTTTTCTCCTTTTTTTGAATGGTACTGGTCTTATAGCACTTGGGGGAGGAAGAATTGAAATAATTTTATGAACATTACTTCTGTTCTTCCTGCAGTGTAGAGCTGACACTTCCTTTGATATACAATCCAAATTTGTAGTCATCTCCAGTGATTCCTGAAGTTGGCTCCCTTCCCTTTTGTTTTTAATTTCAGGTGTTGTCAAGTTGTGCCAGGAATCAAGTGCAGTTGAGATTTTTGGTCTCCAGAAGAGAATTTCTTAGTAACAGAGGTTTTGTTCAATTTTATTACTTGGCATCTTTTGAAGGCAAGAACTAAAGGAGAAACACAAGGATCTCCTGGGGAATGCATAAAGAAGGGAACCTTGAGGACAGATCTCTTACCCATAAATGATAGTGAAAAACATGAATTCTGTGTGGCTTTCTGGAAGTGCTTCAGTGCCCAAAGTCTTGGGGAGTATGTAAAATACACATGCCTCCATGGAAAAGGTGGCGGAAGTCATAACTGTTCTTGTACTCCCTCATTGCATGCTCCATGAGCTACAAAAGTTTTTGTAGGATTGATGCCAAAGTGAATTTTCTGTGGGTTGGAAAGGAAGGGGAACAAAGTAAAAGCGAACAGTCTGCTCCCCTTTGTGTCCATGGGCTCCTTCCCTCTACCATGAGACAACAGATGTGAGGAGCCCAGGACTAAAAAGCTTTCTGAAACATGATGAGGTGCTTAATCAGATTTCCCTGTTCGGTTTCAACCTCATGTGAATAAAGAATGTGTAGTGAAATAGGTTTGTGTGTACTTTGTACATAAACATCAAGGTATGTGTCTGCTTGCAGGGGCATTGTGGTCATGCAAATTTATGCCACACTCTCCTGGCAGAAGGGATATTCTCAGTAAAAAGGTTTTGAGGTTGCAGAGGAAAGGTTTTGGAAGGACTTTGTGTGAAGGAAACTTCAAGAAATTGCAATAATGGCTACAGAGTGGGTTGGTTTTCTCACCTTCCTGGCTGCCTCCACCTCTCTCCTTGCTTGTGAAGACTCCTGAAGGACAATGGGAAATGAACTGGCTTATCCAAGTATTAATTTCAACCCAGCAGTAACTGAGTAGAGGGAGAGGAAGTTACATGAGGCAATGAAAGGAGACAAAGGAGGAAAGTGATCTAAATAGCAACATAAAGAAAATATTTGGGAATAAAAGTAATCATCGACTTGTACAATAGGGTGTCCAGCAGCCCTGCTGAGGTGGTGTGTGATGGATGTATTTGTTCATTCAGTTATGTCTTGCACAACAACATTTTTAAATTGCTGCTAGAATGAAATTGATTTCTTGAGTTTTAAATAGTGCAGCGTAAATCTTCCACTCACACCAGGACCGAAGAGTCTCTGACTGCAAGCTCACTGCAGTTTGCCAGTTCTACTTGATTTCATTTCAGATTCATCCCTGCAAGCCAAACCACAAAAAGAGCTTCCTGTCCAGTGGAGAATGAAATGCAAGAGGCGATCCTTTTGTTGCTAATGGGAGGCTGCAGGGAGCAGAGCTGGCTCTTGCTGAGGTTGTGTTTGGGCTTGGTTAACTATTTTGCCGGTGAGGCAGAGACTCCTGGTCACTGGATATAAGTCAGATGCCCTTAGATCTAACTGAAGGCAGTATTCTAATACCTGGGGTAGTTTATAAAAAGACTTGCTGAGCAGAAGCCTGATGTAATGAAAGGTGAAAAGCTTGGATGGTTGTGCTTCTCAGGATTCTCTTCCAGGAGAGTTTGGCTCACTGCTTTATTTACCCCACACTGGCTGTTTGGCCTGTGGACTCAGTGGGCCTTTTCTGGTTGGCTTTTTTTCCTCTCAGAGCTTATAAATTAAGCCATCAAGGGTAAATTTTTTCTCTTCCAGTAGGTTTATTTATTTATTAAATCTTAAACTTGCCAAATGCTGATGTGTTTTCCCACGTCCTCCTTGAGCAGTGTGGGGTAGTGTTGCTGATGGGGCTGATCATGTAGGATAAGGAGGGTTCACTCCTGTGGGCATTCTGCATGTTGTCTTCTGTTCCTCTTCTCAACTGCCATCAGTGGGAGGCCTGGCAGAGCTCTCCTCTGGGAGGATGAGAGGTTTATTTAGCTATGAGATGTCTGTGTGCTTTTGGTGTCTTACTCAGAGTTGGTACATTATCTCAGATATGCCCTGCATTTTGATGCCAGTCATCTGCAGTGCCTGGAGTGTTTGTCCTGCACAGTGTTTGAGAAATGAGTAGTTCTTCTTGGTTGAGCTCTGCCCTCAGAGAAGCCCCATTCCTGAGATGCTGCCCTGGACTGGATGTTGGGACACCCACTCTGGATCACAGTAACTCACCTGTTCTGCCTGCTGCCATGTTAAAGGGCTTTCCTAGGCAACTTCAGAAGCAGCAGCACTGAAATTGGTATTATGTTTTTTCTTTCTACTGGGGAAGAGCATTTTTCAAGAAAAGTTATTTTCACAGTGCCCCAGCTCTCCCTACTCCTTTGCTTGCTGCAGCTTCTGAGAAGCATGGGGGCTGTAAAACCTGAAAGAACAACGATGGACTAAAAATGAAAGATCTTCTGTCCTTCAAAGGCATTTAGTTGGGGAACTATATCCAAAGTGACTATTCTGTGCTGTCTCTTTATGCCTTACTTGTGTGGTGACCCCTTCCTGGGGGGGCAGCTAAGGCAGGATCTGCTGCATGGTCACAGCTGAGAAACACATGGGAAAATAAAAGCACCTGCAAAGGGCTGCTGTGAGCCTGGCTGTGGGGACAGATGGGCAACTGGAGCAGCTGCTGACCAGCAGTTGTTTTTCCTTAGGAGTTCTGAAGATGAAAAGAGCCAAATGCATTTCTTGCTGGGCTTGTTTATTATTTTTGTTTTCAAGGGGGAATTGTAGCATGACTGTAAGACTTAAGTTCAGCCTTGGTCCTGCAAAAGGAGTCAGATGCTGTTGACTTAACTGCTGAAGAGGTGCTGATGCTTCCAGCTTTTTCTGGAGCTATCCTTTGATTCCTTAGAATAAATCAGACATTAACTACTGATGAATTTTTTTTTTCTCTCCTAATCCAGTGGGCAGCCCTAAGAGTTGATGGTTATTTTCCACTAAATAGTTGCCTAGCTCTGTCTGTTCTCCCTCTGAATTTTGTCTCAAAAATAAAAAAGTTCTTCACATATTTCTGTAAGCCACATTATTGCATTTACTGTGTATTTCTTTGTGCTGAGGAGCCCTGCCATTCCCACAAAGACCCTTGTGTTCGTGCTGCAAGGCTTTGGCTGGACACAGGCAGTGTGGGTGAGGAAGCAGTGACAGGCAGAGGGAAACTGTGAGCCTTTTTACTTGACTGAGTTATTTTTTAGGTCTTAAGCAAATGTTGCTTGAATGCAGTTCATGGTATTTGCTCAGTGATCCAGTGGAATGTCTGGGTTATTTTTGTTTTTCCTTCAGAGCCAAAAAGCAGCTTTTGGCTCTAAATCCCAAGCTGCCAGCCTGAGGCTGAGTCACTGTGCTTTAGGCTGAGGAGAGCTGAGCTGGTGTGGTGAGACGGGTACCCTGTCCAGCACAGAGCACTCCTGCTGTGCCTGGAGCTGGATGTGTTAATTAAAGATGTTGAAAATGACTTTACAGCTAAATCTGCTTTTATTGACATGAAAGCTGTGCCAGGACTTACCAAGCTGTTGGACAGCATGCTGAAGGCCTGTCCCATTTGTATTCCAGCTCCACTGAGGATAAAAGAAAAACTAGTTTCAGCCATCAAATCTGTGCCTCTTTGATGAACCCTGATTCTCCCCAGCCACTCAGCTTGGAGGTGCCACTGGGGGCTTTGGCACACTGTCATTGCAGTGAAGTTGAGCACAAGTTTCCTGAGTAGCAACTTCTTGCAGAGGTTCCCAGATCTTGTGATGATGTGGAGATGAAGCTTGCTGTGTCCTGGCTGTGACAATATGTGCCTGAACTTTCTCATCCTGCATCTGCTTTTGTGCTGCAAACCCAGGGAGCATCTCCATGTATGTGTTCTTGCAGCAATTTTCAACAAGACATGCATACGTCCTTCTAAACCTGCTTTTGGTTGCTGTTCTTCCAATCTCTTCTGCATTCTTCTTTAAAACTTCTGCAGGTTTACCTGATCTTTGGGCTGGTGTTTCTTGGCTTGGCTGGGATGAACTGACAAGCTTCAGCCATTGGACAGGTTTTCCAGGGAGATGGTGGAGTTGTTATCCCTGGAGGTGTTTAAGGGTGTCTGGATCTGGTGCTGGGTGAAGTGGTTCAGTGGTGTAGGGGTTGCAGTGGTGGTGCTGAGTGGATTGTGATCTTAAAGGTCTCTCCCAACCCTGATGTCTTCAGGATTCTGTGATGGTTTGCTTGCTGACTGGAGGGTCTGTACCTGTGCGTCTTAGCACAGACCCTTACAGTCACTTTCTTCATCGCCACGTATCCTGAAGGTGCCACAGGAGCAGTTCTGTTTTCAGGAAGAAAATGTCTCATTACCTCTGCTTGCCTCACATTTAAGTGAGGCAAACTATCTTGATCAAACATAATCAGTAGCAACTAGACCAAATTTGAGGCTAAAGGAATGTTTATTTTAAAACACCGATAAACAAAAGAGACAGTCACCTACTACTAAGATTGCACAAGATTCAAGATCCTCTAGTGACTGCAAATATGCAGAGTAAATACCTGCTAGCTGAAGGTCAGTGCTCTATTTTTTTTTTCATTTTCTGTGTTGATTTTGCTGACAAAGACCCTCCTTATGTAGTATGGAAGAAATACATATATTAAATAAATAAGGAGTTAATTTTATATATGGTCTTTTGATCGTGGTCTTGAATAGTGAGAAAGCTGAGAGTCCTGTGACGTATGTGTCCCTGTGCCAAGCTCCTGTGCCAAGAGAGCATCTGTCCTCATGTAATGCAGTAATTATGGGTCTTTACAACTTGGATCTGATTTCTTGGAGCACTGATAGTCTATGGGCTGGGGATAGGGAACAGAAGGAAAAAAAGTCAAATGACTGCCTAACTTCAGGTGCCCAAGTGAGGCTTGTGAGGTAGGGGCAGTATGGATATATGATCCATTGGAGAGTCACGTCTGAGGTCAGAGAGACACATGCAGGAGCTAAGCTGCTCTTTATCTGCTATGAATTGCAAGTGAAAAATGTGAGATCAATGATGAAAGAGTATGAAAAGGATATGAAAAGAAAAAAACCCCTTATTAATTCTGACAAATCATAGTGTGCTAGAAGTTTAAATGTCTATGGCAGCTGCTCTACTGGTCTTTTCAAAGTTGGTAAGCTCTTAAACATAGTTATTAAAAGATATTTTCACCATATGTTATTGGATTGAAGGGGCTGAAAACAACAATGTCAAAATACTCAGATATTTCTGTCTTTCCAGGAGAGTGCATGAAAAATGACATCAATTATTCTTCATGTCCTTTGACATGAGACATCTCTATGTGTCACATGGGTGTAGCTGCATTACAAAAGGGCAAAGGCACAGCATTTTTCAATTGAGGACAGTTTTGCCAGACACTGACACTGGTGTTGGCAAATCTCTAGGGTGAAATAAGAAGCTCTTCAGAACATCTTGGCTTTTACAAAATGTTTGGATGCTTGCAAGCATAGAGGTGGTGAAGCCTCAAGAGTATTTTATGTCATGCTTGGTGACAGTGGCTTGCCAGAGGATGAAATTTGCCATAGAAGGGCAGGAAAGAATGTGGATAATTTTTAACATGCACAAGAAATTTTTGTGAGATGTATGTATCTTCTAGAAATTTGTGGAACAGATGGAGCACACAAAGGACTAAAACGGCCATAAAGAAATACACTCTTATCCCTGGTAGAAGATATGATAGGAGATGCCTTCACTGCTTAAGGTTAGCACAGTGGCATTGAGCTGAATTTGCATTCCTTTTCTCCCTTAAAATAGTGTCCAAAATAAGTAAAGGCTGCAACAGCATCATAATTTACTTGTTGCAACCAACCTGTAGCTACTCTGCCTTGGACTGTGACTAGAATCATAGAATCATGAGAATCAAGATTGGAGAAGACTTCCAATATCATCAAATCCAACTTTGACCAAACACCACCTTGTCAACTAAAAACCATGGCATTTTGTGCCATGACCAGTTGTTTCTTGAACACTTCCGGGGATGGTGACTCCACCACTTCCCCAGGCAGCTTGTTCCAGTGCTTAACAACCCTAGAGGGGAGGGAATAAAGGTCCTGGCCTCACTGTGTATAGGATGAACTTGCTATTGGACATGCCACACTTGCACAAATAAGTAATTTTCCTGGACTAATGTTTGCTGCCGAGTGAGTTCCAGAGTTTCAGAGGAAGAAAAAGCGTTATTGAGTCCTGGTGAACTTTTGCTTCTGGTCAGAGCTGTATTATCACGGATGTGCCTTTCAGCCTGCACTGTGGCCTTGCTTGTCTTTGTCAATGATCACTCTCTGGTCAGTAAAGCTGTGGAGTTGATGCTGTTCAGGCACTTCAGTGTGTTTTCCTATGTGCAATGATAGCTGTAACAACATCAGTACTGCTACTACTAATGCCTTTCTGTGCCCTTCACATCTCAATCTTACGATTATTAAAGATGAAATTCTGGGGTTTTTTGGGGTCTTTTTTTAATAGTACCTGCTGGCTTCACACTGATGAGATATCAATGATTTTACTGGGAAAGACCACCCATGGGAATTTTTGCCTCAAAATAGCTTTCTTTTCCAACTGATAATGAAAGGGATTATCTGTTCTTTGACCCTTGGTTGGCAGACTTGGAAATTGAAAAGGAAGGTGGTTGTACTGTACTAGCTTCACTGTAATGGTGTGGTCAGAAGTTTCTGAGCATTTAAACAAAGGTGGATATGCTGTGAGATGTGTCAAGGCAGGAGCCAAAATGCAAGAGCACTGCTTGTGGAATAACCTTGTGATTCTGAGCTCAGGGAGAAGTACCTTTCTGTGAGTCAAAGAGTGGAGGAGTCTCCCCAGCCCCTGTATCCCTGTTCTGTTTTGGCAGGGGACCATGCTGTGATGAAATGTTGGACATCTGTCTTCACCAAGAGCTTCAGTGATGCTACTCTTGTCAAATGCTTGTGTCTCAACTAGGAAAAAAAAGGATAATTCATTTTAAAAACCAAAAAGTAACAGCACTAGTAGGTGTAGATGTTTCTATATAAGACACAGCGCAGGAGAAACTTTAAAGTTGAGGTTTTGTTTATTCTTTCCTGTGAACTCCTTATTGTAATGTCTAAGCACCTTATAAATATTTATGGATGTGTCCTCAAAGGAAAAGGAGATTTATATAATGGAGGTTCAAAGTGATGTTAAAAGAAGCAACTTTCCAGAGGTTCCTACACAGTTATACCGTGACAGAACTGGGGCAGTAAATCAGACCAGTACATCCCATTTTGGTAAACAAGCCAGAATTCCATCCTTATTATTACTTACTTTTGCATTGGCTGCTTAAGAGTAATTCGCTGCTTTTTTTTTTTTTTTTTTTTTTTTTTTTTTCTTAAAATACAACTGCTTTATTTTAGGGAAGTCCATTATTTTTTGGAGCTTCACTCTTATGCAGGCCACACACACTGATTGATGGCCAACAGGAGGTTGCAGCTAGCTGCTGCAGAGGAACAGAGGAAAACATTAAATTCAATTTATGCTGCTGTGTGACAACTTGCTCTGATTTTGCTCCTTGGCTGCTGAAGGTGTTGGAGCATCACTTGGGAGGCAACCATGCTCAGAAGCTGATGCTGTGTGTTGGGGTGAATTTGCAGCACAGAGCTCAGCGACACTGACTGAGGAGTGGAGTTGCCTTTGCTTTCCTCCCCTCTCCCCATCCTCGTGCTGCTGCTCAGGGCAGCTCACGAGCTGGCAGCAGCTTCCTCTTTAGGGCAAGCCAGCAGTGGAACAATTCCCTGCATCCCCTCTTGTGCACCCATGAGAGATACTGATTTCTGTGGTCTCCAGGTGACACTGGTCTCCTCCAACCAGCAGCTGGGGGGATAAAATGTTTGCCGTGGTGGCAGCTCTCTCCTGCAGCCAGGGATTCAAAGCTGTATTTGGCCAGTGACAAAGTGCATGAGCAAGAGGCTATTTCGCTATTCGTCGGGGTTTAAAGTCTTTGTGCAGATCTCTTGGTAGTTAGTGAAGGACTTGTGGTTCTGCAATGGGCTTTGAATTTTGACCCCAAGTGTCAGGTTACAGTGTTTGTCTTTTGTTAGTTGGCTTGTGAGTATGAAGCAGTGCTGATCGAACCTTTGGAGAATATATTGAATGTGCAAATTTGCACAATGATCTTGCTCCATTCAAAGCAATCTGACTTTGGATATATGTTGAAATACCCCCCAGTATGCTGTAGACACATTCCTCTTTGGTCTTGGATGTGCTGTGTGTATGTGTTTAGTTGGCACTGTGAACTCTGAGGTTTTCTTTTAAGTTTTTCTACAGTACTTTAGGGAACTCAACTCTCATCACTAATAAAATAAAATAAGGCAAAACACTGGTAGGTCTTGCCTTGTTAACTGTTCTAGCTGTTGTGTTTCCCACTGTTCCAAAAAAAATACAAAGCTTTATAAGATTCAACTTATTCCCAGTGCAAATCATGAATATTTATAGGCAAAGAATAAGACTTCCCATTTTGAAATGTTAGTGCTAGGAAATTGCTTTTTTGGCAAGCGTGATTAAGCCACACAGACTTCCAATAAAGTTTTGTAAGCTTTTTCCTTAATTATGACTTAATTTAGGCCTCTGAGTTTAACAAAACGTGTGAAACTTGCAGCAAAATATTTCTCTTGTGGAAAGCTGTTTGCATGGATTCCAAATCCCGTATTTCTTGTGGTTATGATTTTTTAATGTGCTTAAATGTGGAAATTCCTTGTTTTTTCTATACATTTCTTAACACATTTACAACATAGAAATAACCTATACTGTGTGTTTAATGCAGAATTTTGAAGAAATTGGTTTGAAAAGTGCATGTGATTACTTTTTTCCTCCAAATGCCTTGAGTAAAATGTAGAGGTTCTAAGACATCAAGCAAGGGGTAAAATATTCTGTCTCAATCAGTTACTGCTGCAGGAGATAAATGAGGAACAATTTTGCTTTCATACAGTTGTTCTTAAATGCACCATCCTGACAACAGCAATAAATAGAATAATTTGCATAATAGCATTTATGTGGCATTGACCTGTCTTTCCTAGAGAAAATCCCTTTTCCCAGATGAAATAATCTTCCATTCAACTGTAAGTGGAAGGAAGCCTCATTAGTAGCTGCACAGATTTAGGGGAATGTTTCTTCACAGGCTTAATACAGAATTTTGATGTGGACCTCCTAGTGAATTTGATATTTGGTGAACAAATTTCTGTAAAGGCACTAAAACCACCTTGCTTTCCTGTACTGATTGCCTAACAGGGTATTACTCAAAAGGACTAGACAAGAGAGGAGAGAGATGATGTGATTAAACTTAGTTAGATTTATTACTAGATTTTTTGACAGCATATTTTTTTAAATTGTTGTAATAAATATCTCAGCCCTGCTCAAAGATAAAGTTTTGAACAGCTTTGAGCTATTCCTGGCTTAATACTTAAGTAGAAGTAGCCAAAGTGGTGGAAAACCAGGATCATTTTGGAAAAGAAACATTCAGTTTAAAATCCTCTACTGTGATCATGCTTTTCAGACCCCCTGCAGCCTTACTTTATCAAACTGAGAATGTCTCCATCTCCCTAATACTAATGTTTGAAATATGATACAGCAAATCATCTGAATAAAGTATGAAGAAATGAAGAAAAAAAAATATATGGTTTGCATCACAGCTACCTGGGACCTGCTCCAGTGGCACTTGCCCTTGCTAAGATGAGCTTAGGGGTAGTCATGGGCTCTCAAGCTGGGCTTTCTAGGGGAGGTGAAGAAAGTGGAATGCCTTGAAACTCAGACACTTGGGCATTTTTAATCTCTGGGTTGGAATGGTGAAGTCAGCATTTGCAAAAGCAAATATTTGGAAAGCAGTTTGAAAACTGTTTTACTGAAAATGATACTGAAATTGGGGAGTTTGTGAGGGGACGTGTGTGCTTTTATTTCCCCAATGGAACTCCCTGGGATGGCAGAAAGTACCACGAGAGTCTGCTCTGTGTTTTCACCTATCTTTGTTCTTCTTTGCAGGTTACATATTTGGGTAAGGTTTCCACAACAGGGATGCAATTTTTGTCAGGCTGCACAGAAAAACCAGTCATTGAATTGTGGAAGAAGCACACGCTCACCAGGGAGGATGTTTACCCAGCTAATGCCCTTCTGGAAATTCGCCCTTTCCAAGTCTGGCTGCATCATCTGGACCTCAAAGGCGAGGCGACAGTGCACATGGATACCTTTCAGGTGGCACGTATAGCCTACTGCACTGCTGACCACAACGTCAGCCCAAACATCTTCGCCTGGGTCTATCGGGAGATCAACGATGACCTGTCCTACCAGATGGACTGCCACGCTGTGGAGTGTGAGAGCAAGCTGGAGGCCAAGAAGCTGGCCCACGCCATGATGGAGGCCTTTAAGAAGACTTTTCACAGCATGAAAAGCGATGGCCGGATCCACAGGAACAGCTCATCGGAGGAAGTGTCTCATGAATTTGAATCTGATGATGGCTGACTGAAGTCATTCACAGTTCAGCAAAGGCAGAAATGGCTTAGGGAATGAGAGCTGGTAGATGAATAAGCAACAATTGAAACTGGGTAATGAAAGGACTGCCAAACATTTGTCTGACCACCTTTTTAAATCAGAAGAGCAATTTGGTACCTACAGATATGCATTATTAAAGTAATTACATTGCATTGAAATCTGCTGCTGTTGTAAAAGTGAGAAGAAGATTTCCCTCCCCCACCTCTGTCACTCTCTCATCACTGTCCCTTTCTTGTCTCTGTAGTTCAGGTGCATACCATGAAGTGCAGTCATTCCTGTTTGTCTTGTGAGACTGGTCAGGCAATTTTATTAGTTGCTTCTCTGGCATTCCTAGCTGCAGGCTGATGCTGATGCACAAGAGCAAGTAGGCCTGGAAAGCCCTAATGGTTCCTGAAGAATCTTTCCCCATGATGCATCACACAGATCCTTTGACCATCCATAGGCTAAGACAGCCATACGCAGCCTTTTAGACTAATGGCCTGGCATTCTGCAGTTAATTCACATTTCACAGATAAAAAATGAAAGATGCTTGTATGTACACATTATATCATATGCTATCCTTTATTTTATTCATTGTACCTATTTTCTTAATGTACTGGCTGCCATGTCTTTCACCCAACACCAGTAGTTGCAGTTTCAGACTATGTACTGCAGGATACCAAAAAGGGGTGGGCAGAAATACTCCCTGGTGGCTGGGGGTTCAGCAAGTCAGCCCTGCTGTCTGTGCATTATCCTGCCCTGATGTGCTCCACAGGAGGGGGCCCGCTGGGAAGAGCTGAGGGACGCTTGGGTGTGTCAGTGTTAGAGCTGTGACTTCTCATCAGCCTCAGGTGTGACGAGATCCGAGCACGGTGGGCACAGCTCTGTGTCCCCCTTTCCGCATTGCTGGGCGAGCGGCCCTGGTGGGATGGAGCTGGCAGTGTCTCACCACACAGGGCTGCCTCACTGGAAAGATCTAAGGAAATGGTCCCTTAGGAGTCAGGTTTGAACAGCTGTTCTGGTTGAGAACCTCATGTTAAGATTCCCATATCTTTCCTTTTTCACAGATATACAGTCATGCCTTTCTTAAATGCAGATGTTTAATAAAACTCAAATAAAGGAAAAACTTGTTTCACTTGATATTTTTTAAGGCTGAGAGCAGATCAATAGTTTGCAAGTAATGCTGCTCCTTTGTACAATTTTGTTTGTAATTATGGTAATGTTAGGGGCACTAGGGCACCTTACAGAAGCCTTAAAAGAAAGCTAATCCAAGCAGATTTAGCTCTGTGTCTGTGTTTTGTGTCTCTGTGTTTGTATGTGAGAGTGTATGTGTGAGTCCAGTGGTAAAGCATGTAGATTGAGCATGGAGATGTATTGAGGAGGGCCCACACCTCTTGAAAATATGCTTGTTGCTTTACAATGTATGTAAACTGTTCTCCAGCATAAATGCATTCATACTTTAATAAAAAAAAGTTTTGAGTTAAACCTTGTTAGTTTTAAGCTGTCTTTCCAATATAAACTCTGTGGTTTTGTGTGTGTGGGTTCTGTGTTTATTTCATTTAGTGGAACGAAAATGTTAATTTATTTCCATTTAATTATTGCATCAGTCTTCATGGGAATTGCTGTTAACATTTTAATATTATTTTCTTTTCAATATTTAGGCCAATTATTGCTGTGAGGTTTTGTTTTGGTTATGAGGGGGTTGTGTGTTTTGGTTGTTTGTTTGTTGGGTTTTTTGTGGTTTTTGTTGGTTGGTTGGCTGGTTTTGTTGGTTATTTTGGATTGTTTTCGGTTTTTTGTTTGGTCGGTTGGGGTTGGTTTTTTTTGTTTGTTATTTGTTTTTTTTACTTTGTGGAGTGGGGACATGATTTATAACTTTTGCTTAGCAGGAGGTGGCAGAGATACCCCCACTCCCAACCTGAGCAGTTGAAATGAACTCTGCCGAGTGGGAGCAGTATTGCCTTCATTATAGAAATCACAGCATGGTTCAGGTAGGGCATTTGATGGCAGGATGGGGAATACACCACCATGCTGGCAGCTTTCAATTTTTCTCTGAATTTTTGGATGACTCAGTGTTTCCAAATACAGATCTAAAAAATTATTTCTCTTTTTCTTCCCACAGTGTGTACTGGGAAGTGGGGAGTCATGTATGGGCTATATGCTGGTCAAAAAAAAAAAAAAAATCTGGGTCCTGCTGTGTATATAGTTGCCTTCTTGATCAAAGGCAAAATTAGCCAAATTTCCTTCAACTTTTAACAAATTATTTTCTTTTGCTCAGAGCTGTATTTATATGTTAGCTTCCTGACTTGTTTGGATGCTCTGCCACCAAAGCTGCTATGAATGGGTGTGTGGAATCCCTCATTCCATCCTCTCACCCAGATGTCCCTGCTGACAGCAGAGGGGTTCGTGTGTGAGCCCCAGGCCTTGGTGAAAGGGCTGCTGGAGTGTGGAAGGGGCAGGAGATTCCCAGCCCACCTCACACTGGGCTGAGGTGCCTCCTGCCAGCTGTACAGAGAACTGCAGTGGGTGGTTTGAGTTTGGGATTTCCATTTCTGGAGTAAATAATTAGGAGAGTGGGATGTCTTCCTGTCATGGGGTGGGCATGATCTTTCTGGCTGACACAGTCTGCCCCTCTCACCCTCCAGGCCAGGCCAGAGTACAACTGCACAGAAATCTGGTCAGCAGTGGTGTGGCAGCAGCACCAGGGCAGTGACTGTCCCCCAGTGCTGGGCCCTGGTGAGGCTGCACCTTAAGAGTCTTGTGTCCCATTTTGGGTCCCTCAGTATATGACATTGAGGCTGTGGATTAGCTTAGAATTTTGCATGAAAAAATAAAATATAAAGGAGAAAATTCTAGTCCTTTTATTAGAAAATCAGACCCTTTGAAACATGAACCAGCTATTTTCTAATACTTCAAGCATGCAAGAGAATATTAGGGAATGTGAACTGCAGTTTGTCTTTGAAAACATGAGATTTGAAAAATAATCAGTATCATGAGTTTGGATCCTTAGATAATTTGGAATTCAGGCCAAATCTCTCTGCATTATCAATTCCAAATGTGTGATGCCATTTGCAAGAAGGAGAAATGCTTTAAATCATGAATTGCTAGCATAGCAGTTATCACTGATTATCAGTTGCCAGTAGATACTGGAATGAAATATCAAGTTAAACTTTTACTTCAATTAATCTGCTGGAAAAGAAAAATCACAAAGTTTCCATCAAGAGTAATTTCCAGTTGGCTAAAGTAATTCCTGTTCAACTACAAAGAGTCCAGTTTTGGATCTCACTGCATCCCGCTGTGGGTTGATGAGTTCCTTCAGTGTCAGCCAGGAAAACATGTGAAGGATTTATTTCCCTCTTGTGCTTCTAGGGGAGAGTGGAAGGGGTCTAAATGTCTGTGCGTTATTAGGAGTGTGGAAAAAGCATTTAGGTCATTACACCTCAATGCCACTACATAACATCACCATGGTTATGCCAAGGGGATTTTCACTATTTTTCTACCTACCTTAAGAAAGGGAAACTGTTACTCTGTATAGAATGAATTTGTTCCGTTTTCAAGCTCTGAAGTCTAAATATCTTCTGCTCCTACCAAGTCTTCTGTGGAGCTGTGAGTGAATGGTAGTTGTGCCATGGGGAGAGTAACACTCCGCACCAATGAACATAGGTTGCATGAGAATTGCTTAGATGTGCATGGGGGTTCTAGCCCAGGGGGATGGAGAAAGGCAGACAGTAATTTCTTTCATGTTTAAACTCAAAGGCTCTGAAGAACAGCTGAATGTTTTGTTTTGTTTGTCCCCAAAACAAAACCCTCTGCAGCTGGTTCCACTCCTTAGCTTTTCTGTAGGGAATGCCTTCAGTTTCACATGAAAAAGCAGTTGGATTTTGCCAATGACTTTCATTTAATTTTCCTAAAACTTACAGATAAATGGTATGTGATTGAGAAACGTTTGATACCTAAGTGGCAATCCCTTATCAGTCTCTTAGAAAACTTTAAATATGTTATTCTTGGAAGTTTTGAGACTTCTGTGTCAGTGAATTCATGGAATTTTATTTTAATTGTAGGGTTCGCTGTGTGTCTGTATACACATGTATGGATATATCTGTTCATACATATCCATACACACCTTGAAACACGATCCTTGTTAAATATCATGTGAATGATGGACATATGTAACAGTAGGTGGATGTGTGAAGGCAGTCTTGCATGTTAGTCTTGAGATGAATGTTTTACTTATTAAAAGGTTCTCCCTTTTACAGTAGGAAACAAATTAAATTGTCTACCTACATGCAAAATCTGATGTACCATATGCATTATTTACCACTTACCACCAGAGCTATCCCACTCCATGCCAAATTAGCTACTCTAAGAATGATACATGGTTAGGCTTATTTTTCCCTGTGGCAGTGAGTTATTAATTTGTACATAATTTGAAGTGATAACTTAAATGTATGATTGTTGTCCTGTAGACCAGAGTTTACAGTAAAAGAATATAACCTTTAGTGAAAGTAGAAACACTCATTATACCTTTCTTCTAATATAATTTTAAACAGATACAGGGTGTTTTTAAAAGTTCCTTTTTTGTTGAACTCCATTAAAATGCTTCCTCTCTCTCAATGTGGCATTGATCATGGTTGGCTGGGGAAAGGCCAGGTTTTCCAGGGAGGTGGTCCCTCCCACCCCAGCAGCACACAGACACTGGTACTGTGCCCCTGTGCTGTAGTTCAGTGTCTGCTTTGATTTCCTTGAAGTTGGGAAGACCTCTCTTGTGTGGCTGCAGTTCATTGTAAGTGCTCTGAGAATTTCTGCAGTTAGGATTGTAATTAATTTTGATCGTGGCTGTTAAAGCAGATACAATGATTTTCTGAAAATAAGTGTATGTTTGGAGAGATGTTACCTTGTGTGCTGCGGTGTCTTCTCTGAAAAAGAGTTAAGAGATGTGTTGGAAACACAGGTGGGATGCTGCACATGCTGACTGTGCTGCAAATGGGATGAACTGGCAATGGGCTGTTAATCCTGAGGGAGAGCGTGGGAGGGCACAGAAAGGTTCAGTTTTGATGGCAAAGGAATGACTCTTAATTGCTGTACCTGTCACATGATGCAGAATCATCCTTCCCTAGAACGTCCCTTCCCCAGAGGGCAGTTACTGTGCAGACTGGAGCATCTCTCTCCTTCCCAACTTCCACCATTGGAGTGGGAAGATAGCACTAGCTGGTAACTTTTACCTGTTAGGCTTTGATTTGCATTGTGCTTTACATACTCTGTTATTTTCCTGCAAATCTTATTGCTGTCAGAAAGAGAGGAGACATTATAATCCCATGAATAATGCATCATGTGGCTGGTATGTTTTCCTGCGGGCAGTATAGATTTTCTGAGAATGATGGACAGGAGTAGATTTCATTCTTAGTGAATTGTAATTTTATACAGTTTATATAGGTCATGTGAATGTGAAAAAGTGTGCTATTCCTATTTCAAATTTGTTATTTCAATTTAGTTACCTCTCATTTAGAGAGTAGAAATAGTTTTAGACATAATTACTGAGGATATAATTAATCAAGGTTTTCTTGCACAGTTGGGTTAAATTGTTGTGGTTGAGTGCTCAGTACCATGCCAGCGCTCCCTGGCTCAGTTTCATCTTTAATGGATTCCAGATCTCATGGTTTCAAGTAACAACAGCTTTTCCAGATCCCAAGACAATAATGAAATACACAGAGGAACTTCAAAGGAAACTCTTCTAGAAAGGAAAAATGAGGTTAAATGATGATAGTCAACTGCAAGATATTTTTGTATCCATAAAATAAGTTAGACCTCTTCCAATGCAGGAACAGGTGAAATCTGAAACTATGCTTGACTAATAGACCATGCTTCATATCTACCCGGGCTCTCCTAAATGGGCTGGGACCTGATTTTCTCTGGGGTTTCCAGGTAAGTTCCTTTATATCTTTTCAAGTCAGCTCTGGCCACACAGACTAGCAGCATTTGTGCCTCCCTTCCCTGTTTCTAGCAGTCCTTGCTGTTGGGTAGCAGAGGAATGACCTGGGATGAGCTGGAGGCAGGTCTGTGTGCGAGGAGCTGCGGGATCCCTGCACCCACTGCTCTGCCCCAGCCTGGCTGTCCTGCTCTGCTTGTCCCTGGTGTCCCTGTGAGGAGGCGGCTGTCACTTCCAATGAGCCCTGCTCTGCTCCCTGGGCCATTGCAGTGTCTTCTGCAGGTAGTGTGCTCTGATTAAATTTGTGTGGCCTGTCAGAAAAATACATTGTTCCTTACCAGTGCTGTGGAAGTGAGTGGATGGTAATGCACTGGGTTGTGCTGTGCAGGGAGGGAAAGGCTCCTTCCTGCAGTCTGCAGAAGTTTAACTGCCAGGAATTGCCCAGCGTTTGATAATTAGCGCATTACAGGTCTCTGCTGGGCTGCATCCACCTCTTTTCTGTCTCAGGTCATTCATGCCTTGGTGTCAGGGGGACGGTCCCAGTGGGCTCACGTGTGTCTGGGGAACCAGTCAGGAGCGGGCAGAGGAACATAGTGGGACCAGGCCAGCCCTGTCACGCCTTGTTGTTTGGTGCCCTCACAGGCCAGCCCTGTCACCCCTGGCTGTGGGGTGCCCTCACAGGCCAGCCCTGTCACCGCTGGTTGTGGGGTGCCCTCACAGGCCAGCCCTGTCACCCCTGGCTCTGGGGTGTCCCCACAGCCCAGCCAGGCCGCAGGCCGGGGAGCCTGGCAGGCCATGGCGCTGCAGCTGCTTGCAGGGGGAGGTGATGCTGAGCTGTCCTGAGCATGGTTTTGTGCAGCAGATCTCAGCATTCCCTGTGCCTTGCTTACAGGAATCCTAATTTATGCTCTTATAAAGGTTAAGAACAGAGCATTTCAGCATGCTTCACATTTTGCCTGCACGCTGCAGTGGGTCTCAGCTAATTCAGCAGCAGTGGTTTGTTCTGCTTGAAATCCTGGAGAATGGCTCCTCTCCTGAGGTATTTCTTCCAACTTAATTGCCAAGTTATAGTGAAATATGAGGTTCGTTGTTGTCTGCTGGAGCACTGGGGATTCTGTTTTGTTGGCACATTTTTCATGACCTTGTGTCAGCAGCATAACTAGGCTATGAGATAATTTGTATGCTCTAGATGAGCAGCTGTGTACATCTTAGCCAAAGAGAAAAGCAAGTGTGATCAGTTCAGTGGAGTTAATCAGGTAAAACAGAGAATTAACTCTGTTCTTGCATAGTAAGTCATGTCAAGATGTGTGTAAATTTCATACAGGTGGAAATCAAAACGATCTGAAATACTATACACCCAGATTTAATAGAGAGGAGAAAGAAAAACAATAGCTGCAAACATGGAAAAAAATTCTACAATCACTTAACAGCTAAAGAGAAAGAATTGTTGTACCCTTATTTCCATGTGATGCTCTGGTTCAGAAATGGCTTTCCACTCATTTCCAAAGAAAACAGTTTTGAGGTTGTAAAGAAGGAGCATTGCTCTGCTCATCCCTGTGCTGTTGCAGATGCCCCACAGTTAACACAGGGTTTTGGAAGCGATTGAATTTACTGACATTTTGTTGGCAACAGGGCTGAGGGTTTATTAGTATAGGAAAACCAGAAGGAGCAGACTTGCAATGATGTCTGGTTATCCTTAAACTGCATTTCCTGTGGAAAGTGTGTGAGTAGCTTCAGGAAACAGTGGAGGACAGATTCTGCAATGGACTTTGCCCTGCAGAAACTGCCCTGCATGGGAGATAACTGATGCTTTGGCATGAGATCTGGAGACGTCTGAGACATCACCCTGAGGAGACAGTGATTTGGCATTAGCTCTGATAATCACATTATTTTTCTTACATATTTCTGATAAAAATGAATTATTAATTTTTCAGTATGTAATATTTGGGTGGGGAAGTGTGGTCTCTCTTTTTTGGAAAACTGGGAATTATCTTGCGAAAAAGATATAGGGCTATTTATCATTTGAAATTAGGAAAAGCAGCAAAAGCATGCTATTAAACCTGCATTTATTGAATTTTAGTGAGTCACATGTCATCCTGAATATCCTTGGCAGCTCACATGGTTTGGGTGCTTCTGTGGATAAGTATGAAAAATACAAGGGAAAAAAAAAAGCCTCTGTAGTTTCTTATAACAATGCAATTATTGTAACTTAGAGTGTCTGGTGAGATGTCACCTCCCCCTCTTTCTGTTTCATGCTCCCAGAGGGGAAGAGACCTTGTGGGGATTGGCCAGCTGCCATCCACCTGCCAGAGATAGTGTGATCAGAGGTGGCTCCACTGCCCAAACCAAGCCATGGCACAAATCTTCCTCAGCATCAAGTCATAAATTACTTCGTTGAAGAGACCTTAAGTATCATTTAGTTCCAACTTCCTGCCATGAGCAGGGACACTTTCCACTAGACCAGGTTGCTCAGGGCCCCAACCAACATGGCCCTGGGCACTTCCAGGGATGGGGCATCCACAGCTTTTCCAAGGAATCTGCCAGTGCTCACCACCCTCCCAGAGAAGAATTTCTTCCTAACATCAAATCTAAATCTCTCCTCTTTTAGTTAAAAAACATTCCCAGCATTCTCTGCCTGTGTAAAAAGTTTCTGTATCTTTTTTTTAAGCTCCCTTCAAGTACTGGAACACTGCAGTGAGGTTTCCCAGGAGGACTCTCCAGGCTCATCTTAAGGAAAAGGAGGGTGGTCATTACACTAGCGTGTTGTACTTGGAAATTTACATGGGATTGTCACATCATGAACATTTTTAAACCAAATAGGGATTGCAAGGTTTAGTCGAACACAGTAATAGATGAACATTTATTAATGTTCCAGTGAGCAGTAGCAGAGAGCATGTCTCAGGAGAAAACCAGCAGGAGTTAAAGGCTCCATCCATCAAAAATCTCATTACCCTGTTCTCGTTTGTTGGTACCTGTTTCTAAATCCAAGGAGTCCCACCGTAAATTGTTGGGATAAGAAATCTCATGATGCAAGCAAAAGGGAAGGAGCTTAATGACTGCTGCATGTTCTTCATCTCATAATTTTATCAGTAAGCTCTCAGACTTCTAGAAATTGCTTTGAAATTGGCAGCCCAAACTTAATATCTTCTTCCATTTTGCCATCACATGCAATTTTAGTTCTCAAGTGACTCCAATTTTAAATTCCCGGTGATTTAAACAGCTGCATTGTGCAAAGGCTGGAGTGAGGACATGCTTTTGTAATCAGGCAGCCCAACTCTAAATTTTATGGTGTGATGGTTACTGTGCCCCATTCAAACTATGCCCCATTACACAGAAGTGCATTCCTTTGATTTTACCAAAGAGACCATAAATATGACAAAAAGCATATCTGGAAAACATGATTTCATGCCTGGATTTTTCAGCTACTGCAAGGAATAAATGAAGTGGTCTCTGAAAGGGGCATATCTTTGCAGTGAATTATCTTTGTATTATTTGTATGGCTAGCAAAGCTCATCTGTGAGCTTACCAGAAAATATATGCCTGCTACAACATTTAGAGTAACAGGTAACTCAGATTTCAAATCAAAATAATAAGAATGTAACTTCTTTTTTTGATGGCTTAGTACTGTAGAGACTCAAGGTGTGGGGGGAGGAGGTTATTATGCTGGATATAAGAATGTAAAAGGTGTTCTGTAAGTGCATAAATGAAATGAATTGTCAGCAGTCATATACTTGGCAAAGTATAAGGCTTATTTGCCTTAAAATTTCTTATTTTATCCTTTCCCTTTTCCCCAAGGTGATGTAATGTTTTCATCTATGAAAACCTGGTTTTGAGAAAGATTTGGCTTCAAAATGGAAATCTGCTTTTGATTCAACATTAGGACCTAGCAGACAGTCCCATTTGTTTGATCACTGCTGTCTTTCTTCCAAAAAATCCCAGGGTGTGTTGCCAGCCATGATTGGCAGTACAGAGCCTGTGTGGTTGCTGTCAGTAATACTAAAGCTTAACCAAATTCTATCATTAGCTCACTACCAGCTTGAAATACCTGAATAAATGCAATCCAAATTTCAAAATACAATCAAATCACTATACTGTCTGGCATTACTGAAGCAAAGAATAAAAAGGCATGCACAGGTATAATAATTGAGAATTTAATTTGGGTAATTAGGTTTAATATATAATAAAATTTTATAGTAAACACTTAAAATGCTTCTGAAAATATGGGGGCTTATTTTTATAGAAAGGTAGTTATTGCAAACATTTCTATTGGGTAAGTTTGAGCTGTAAGTTTTTATGTAAAGTATTAACTTACATGAAAGTCCAAGTGCAAGTCCATGGGCAAGTGATTTCAGCTGGTGTTGGATTAGAACCTGTGGGACAAAGGGCAGACTTCATGCCAGCTTTAAAAATAAAGTTGCTCACTTGCAAACCTCAAATCAAATATTTTTCCTTGCCAACACTGGTGATTTTTAAAATATTTTCTTTTAAGGTCCAAAAATAGATGTTTCGTTCCCTTTCCCCTCTCCTCTTTGCACCTTCATCTTACTTGGTGCTTCCCTGAGTGGTGAACCTGGTGGCCAGGCACGTTCCAACAGTATTTGCAACAGCCAAAGGCAAACCAGTGCTGAGCTGGCTCCTGTCTTGCCTGCCTTTGGATGGGCTGGTGGCCACACAAGTGTCAAAGGATACTTGCAAAGGAGGTCAAGAGAAAAGTTTAATTTGCTAAGTCCCACCTCTGATTTTCAGTGCTCAGGTTGATAGCCTGTGGGCCCCACTGAAAGCCTGTGATAAAACAGGGCTTCAAGGCACTGGATTTTGGATGTTTCCAGGGATAAGGTAATAGCAATAGTGCTGGGCTCAAGATTAATGCCATTTGAAATGCTGAGATAGTGACAGCAATTTCCTAAACCCTTCCTGTGTTCACACAGCTTCAAGGCTCGGTGTGCTGAGCTTCGCTGTCAGCTCACTCCAGTGATTCAGGAATGCTGGTCTGGAAGCAGCTCAGAGGTGCCAGGCAAGGCAGAATAAATCCAGGAGAAAACCCAAGGCAGTTCTACATTTATAAGGGTATGCAGCTAAAAATTCTTGTGTGCACTTCAAGGAGAGCAAGTACTATTTTTTTCTCAGCTGTAAATGTAGTGTGTAAGAGGACACAGTAAAATATACTATGAGGCTATTCAGGAACTGGGAATTGCCATAGCAGGCAGAGCAGTGCTCCATTCTGTGCCTTGTTGTGTCTTTGGAAGTGGCTTTTGCTCCAAGGAAATCTGAGTATTTACATCTTTTTTAAACCTATCTACCTCATTAGAGCCATCTGATATTCTCATTTTCCTATGCCTAATTCATATGTGAACCCTATCAAACAATTGAATGCAAAGATAACATGTGGCAATGCTAATAGGCTATGCACATGCTGTGCAACTTTTTTTTTTAAACCAGTAGTAAATCTTTAAAGCTATTTAAAATCTGTTTACTCCCCCATGCAAAATTCTTTAGTCTAGTACAGTGATAATGGATAAAATCAGCCTGTTCTTTCCTGTTTTGGCAGTATTATGCTGCTGCATATGTATCCTTGTGCTTGCGTCTGCCCCAAATGGAAAACTTAGCTTATCATAGCTGATTTTTGCTTCCTTCCTGTAGGTCTCCAAGTACCGCTCGTACTGTCTGTAATAGGGGACAACCACTTAATCTGTGTTGAAATAAAACCCTCAGTATTTCCCACAGAATGGTACTTGAGTTATGGGCAGATCTGCCTTGCTACTGACAAGGTTTCTATAGACTTCCACCAGTAAAAACACCAAAATTCACCTAGAGCATTTGAACCTCTGGTTTGTCAACAGTTTCTCATGCTCAAGGAACATCAGTAGAAGAATTATGGCCTCAAGCAGCTGGAAACTGGTGACATCATGTTTGGGGGCAAGACTGGTTCCTGAGGCTGCCTGAGAAAAGTTTCCTCATGCCACTGCCTCGGGTCATCTCCTGAGGGAAACAATCCTACTCACTTTCTGTGGGACATTTCCACAACATGTGTTGGTTTTAGGCCCTCTACTTCCTTCTGAGCAGTGTATCAGCAGTCCAAGACTGCAGGAGAACAGGAAGGTGTGACAGAGCTTTGGTGTACAAGGATCATGGTTTTGAAAGGTATCTTAAGTCCATCAGCTCTCACAGGCCTAATTTTTTATTTTTTTTTAAAAAAAGCCTAAGGACCAGTAGAGCAGTGAAGCCAAGTCTGCAGACCTCACTCTGTGCTGTTTTTTCAGGCCTGTCCTCTGCACTGGGACCACTGTTTTCAGCCTCCTCTCTGGAAGGTGCTTCTCCCAGAGCAGAGAAATTCCTGCCTTTCCCTGCCAAGGAACCCCTGCCATTTGTCAGAAAAGAAAAACAATTAAAAATCAGCTTGTGAACTGAGGAGGGATGGTGAAGGTTGGGACTGTCCATACAGCCTGGAACTGGGGCTAAAGGAGTCCAGAGAAGAGGAACCTTTTCTGTCAAGGTGGGCGCAACCTTTCCTAGCACTTTATCTGCACCTCATAACATATAATGCAAATGTCAGTAACGGTCTAAACGCATCCATGTAGCACACACCACAAAAACATGCCAGTGCTCCTCCACCAGAAAGAATTCCTGCATTTGAACTGTGTGAGGCTTCCCTGGGGGTGTCATGTAATGGTGACAACAAATCTGTGGTTCCTGCACACTGTTCAGGGGGGTGCTGCATGTAATGCTGTTCTTATGAATGTTTAAAAAAATCCCAAAAACTTCAAAAGAGTCTCGCAAACAGTTTGCAAGTCTCTGACTTTAGCAGAACACAAGAATCAATCCTGAAACAAAACAGTAACACCAAAGGCTGCTTGACACAAGACTGTTGTTTGTAGAGGGAAATGAAAGCAGTCTGATTTTTAGGACAGAAAAGAATATGAGGGGAAAAAATTAGGGACACTGAAAGCTGTGGGAGATCAGCACTTCTGAGAAGCAGCTGGTTTATTGCAGTTTGGGTTATTACATTAATATTCAGCCCTAAGGCCTACACTTTGTCAGCCTGTAAATAAATAATGTCTGTTGAAAATGCTTTCCCCCAGTGGTGATGTTCTGCATCAGGAAGGTGTCTGTGGGATGTGCCCAGCACAGCCACTGAGGGGCAATGGCCTTGTGCTCAGACCAGAAGCTGACCATGAGGTTTACAAACAGCTTTTCACCACACACATAAATGAAATCCAGTGCTGCATCAGCTGCCATGACTGTCAGGCAGGGAGAAGTTTGCAGTGCCAGCAAGAGAGGCACAGGCAGGTGTGGGGGCAGCCTGAGCTCTGTGCCCCAGCTCAGGCAGTGCTGGCACCACGGCTCCCTGTGCCCACACTTCCAAAAGGGTGATCAGCCTGGTCATACACAAGCAACCAAATCTCACCCCTCAGGGAAGTGGCAGGCAGGAGCAGAATGGCAAAATGCTGCCTGGCATTAGAATAAATTAATATTATGTCACCCCTGCTTTTCTAGAAGTTTAAATGTTTAATAGCATTCTGCTCTTGCTTCCCCCACTTGCTTTATGTTTCACTGTGTAACAGTTGTAAACTGTACAATTGCCTTACAAGATGTTCATTACTATGTGATAAAATATTCATCAAAGGAGAGCAGTAAAACAGCAGATCTTCAGAAATGCCTTGAAAAGATTTGAAAACAAAGACAAAGCAGAATTATTAATTAACAATAACAGAATTCTTGAGATAATAGAAACCAGGCTTTATTCTGAAATCTTATTTGTTCCGTGTCCCATATCTCAGATTTTAAAAGGAATGTTTGCACAGCAAAACTTAAAGAGTGTTTTACATTTATGAAGCATAAAAATTAACAGACTTTTTTATGAGCATCTTTGCATGCTCAGACACAAGATTTTTTATATCATCTTATTTTGAAATGCAAACAATCAAGTGATGGTGGTGGTGCTACATCAGTACACTTGCTGTGTCTCACTGAGGACAGGGCTGTGGCAGGGAACTCCCCATGGCTCTGACTTGGATCCCTATGATCAGCACTTGCAGCCAGGCAAGTCTTGCACTGAAGGTGAAGGCGGCTTTCACCAGAGCTAAAGGTGGCTTTAGCTGCCCATGGAGCCTCTAATGGAGCAGCTCCATAGCTGGTGCAAGGCACTGGCCAAGGAACCACCTCCATTTTCCAAGGGTAGGATCTGACACTGCAGCATTAATAGTGATGTTAAGGAAGTGCAGAGAAAGGACAGGAAAAAGCAAATGACCAGGATTTGCTGCTCCTTTGGGATGAAAGGTAACAATAAATAGTGAAGGATGCAACCTCTAATTGCATAAACCCTAAGAATTGATTCTTTATATCCCCATGAGGCTGTAAGCTATTCCTATTGCTAATGTCATGGCCAAGTGACAAGGAATAAAATTATAGAGGTTAAGCAACTCACTCATATCAGGAAGGGAAGTTAAGAGATGTGCATTTTAAATGGCTTGAGGAACTTGTCACACATGGTGCTGAGCACCAGCAGTCCTCAACAAAAGGTCTGAACATCAACCCTGTTTCTTGTAATTCTTTCCTACAGCAGCACCCTTCCTGTAACAGGGGACCAATGTTGGTTTATTTGGTTTAGATTTGGGGGTTTTAGGGTTGTTTTGTGTCTATCTATACTGTATAAAGGTATAGCAAATCTTACTGTATTGCTGCTTAGAAGCAGCCCAAAATCATCTGCTACAATTACAAACCATGTTGTTTCATTATTAACTTGAATAAGACCACTCTTATTTTTAAGAGCTGTAAGCTAGTTCTTGTGGGCCTTGATGAAATGTGCTTACTGAAGCTGAAATCTAAACTACCTTTCTTCAGAACAACATATTGCAATTTCATTGCAATAGGTCTTGCTTTCTGTTGTTTGGGTTGATTTGGTTTTGCTTTTTTTATTGTACATTTATAAAATAACAGTGTCTTTTGATTATCTAACACTCCAGAATGAAAAATATTATAATTTTGAGCTATGATGGACAAAGAGAAACAAGGAACGTGGAAAGCCAAAGGAAAGGCCTTCACTCAAACCTATTGTGCAATTTAGTGAGTCCTAATGAAAATCTAATCAATGGCAGCTTTATAGAAATGAAGTAAAATCAGTGTGCACATGTGTAAAACAAAGCCACCAGTCACTGTAATGGTAACAGTCCACAATTTTTCCTGACATTGCTTCCATTAATGACATTTATAAATTGGTCCCATTGTGTCTCTGTAGGAAGTGGGGTGGGCAGGTGTGCTCTGATGTGTCTGTTACCTCTGCTGGTTTGGAAACAGAGGAATAGTGAAGGAATAACAGGGCAATGGACACTGCAGTAATTTTTTCTTCCCTTTTTCAACACAAAATAGTAATTTTTAGCATTTCACCTTGCTTTTCTGAGGAATTGTTTTAAAGCTCATGATTTTTCTACTAATTTTGATTCATTGCCAGTGCTTCACAGAAACAGTGGTAGTGCTCCACTCATCAGTCTCTATTCACAGAAGAACCCCTGGACTCTTTGAATGTGTTTGTTTTCTACCAAGTAGGATATAATTTTGTTTTCATCATTAATTATCCAGCCTAGGTTTTGTTTTCCTCTTTCTGGCCTGCATCAAGTGTCTTCAATTTTCCATAATTTGCTGTCTTCCTAGTAGTCTTTCTAATAGTCTCAGGAGAGGTCCTTTATTAATTGTTCTCAGTATATGGACTTCAATGCCCTTCTGCAAACTCATTTAAAATAAGCTTTGTCCTGCATCCTCTTGTTAAGCAAAAGAAATCAAATACATATGAATTATCCCAAGTATAATTTGCCCAGTTTTACATCTGGTTATAGACAAAAGACATCTGAATTCTTTTTGACACTAACCCAGATGCAACCACAGCAAGGAGAGTTTTAATCATGGCTGGAATGAAGGACACACAGGATCAGCATTTTTTCAAGATTTGGTCCCTTGGACAAAAAAACCCCAAAACTCAAAAAGCAACCAAAAAACCCCACAAAACCCAAATCCCAGCAAAACCAAAATCATAAAATTCCAAATAAAACAGAGTCCAGACAAGGAACCCTGTGAAGGTTCACCCATGCCTTAAAGCAGAAGGTCAGATATCCAGTGTGGCAGCTTCCCCTGGGGCAGCGTCTCACCTTTGGGGGTGCCCTGCTCCTACAGGCTGCCACAGTGAGGGATCACTCAGGTAACCCCCAGCACATGTTTCAGTTGCCAAGGGTTAGAAGTGGCTGCTTCATGATCTACTTCCAGTGGCTGAGAAGCCCTGGGGAGCCAGCCAGTGATCCTGACTCCTGGCCCTACATGGCCCAGTCCTGGCCACTCACCCACTAACTGAGGGCTGGAGGGAGGCACATGGCAGTCTGTGACACAGCAGTGTCAGATCCCTTTGTTCCTCTTCAGCCACCCTGCTGGGGCAGGGAGAGAAGGGAGGAAAGAAGGACTCAGCCTCTGGTTTTCTCAGCTAGTGCTTGTCAGTAGACCAGATTTTTTTGCATACACTCTGCTCTGTAAAAATCTGCTTGCATCTGGACCCTGCTGTTCAGGCAGAGCTTTTTTATAATCAGCTGTTCAGTGGAATCCAGCTGATTTCTGTGCTGTTCTTGGGCTGAGGGACACTGGGGGACACTGCTGGTGGCCTGCTGACTCTGCCTGGGCTGGGGAGGGAGTAGGGAGACTCTGAGCACCAGGGGAGGTAATGTGGGGCTACCAAAGGGAACCGAGCAGCCCAACCCTGGATGATTCTCCTGCCCCATTGCAGAGGACAGCTCCTTGCTTTGGGATCTGTGACTTGGCAAGGCAATGAACTCCACAGGAAAAATGATTTCTGACAGAATTATTGCCCAGTGGCAGCTACTTTATGTGCCCTGCAGCCATGGGCAAGTGTGTCTGTGTGGAGCTGGTCCGGGCAGGCAAGGGAGGACCCCTGGAGGGGTTCAGTCCTTCCCCCAGCCACGGCCCCACACCTACCCCAGGGAGGGTGGACAACCACTGCCATCACCAGGGACAGGACCTCCAACTTCTCTGCAGCTCTTCCAGACGCTCCTGGCTGGGGCAGGCTGAGAGAGTACGTGTCCAGCCACTGCTGGTATCTATTCCAGGACTGCAAAAGGTACAAATGTGCTTCAGTAACAGTGATCTTGGCAGAAAACAGAGGCAGCTCCAGTGCTCTTTTTCATGCATACATCATATTTTGGACTCCCAGCGAGAGTTATTAGTTATTAAAAAGCAATCTGATGAACGTGGCTTTGGAGTACATTTGTTAGCCATATGATATCAATTAAGCCCCAGTCTCCTGACTGCAAGGAATTGCTGTTACCTCATACAAAAGCGGGATTAAATTCCTTCTTTCCCTCTCCCCCTCTTTGAAGCTGGTAATGTTAAATATCTTCCACATTCCTGGGGGAAATGTTGCAGCTATCCTGAGTATGTGGATGCTTTCAATTTGTAATTAATAGATCTGCATGGCAAATGCTTGTGCTGGGGGAGCAGCAGCAGTGAAGAGTCACTGGGCTGTGCAGTGCTAAGTACCCTGGTGGTCAGTGCCCTGTCCAGCTGAGCAGCTGCCCACCAAGGCCAGGAGGCCCAGCTGGGATGCCATGCTCTCTGTTAACTCCCAGAGAAAAGGAGGGTTTTCTTCACTCACAGATGGGGGCCTGTCCCTGACACCAAACCTGCTCTTTCTCAATGCTTTGCACCACCCAAGACAGAGCTAAGAAAGGAGTGGAAAGTTTCCACCCTCTCATGCTGGAGTTCATATCCCAAATGCCCCATTTGACATCGACTGGAAACCCCAACAGAAGGTTAAGGCCTGTATTAGCACTACTGCTACTCTCCTGTCAGGTTTTAAAATCTTCCAAATAAGTCTCATTTATATTTCACTGCAAATGTATTTGTTTGCTTAGCAGGTATGACATGGCAATGCTTCTGTGATACTGAGAATCCAGATCTTTCTATCTTGCACCCCTGTGCTTGTCAAACTCTCCTGCACACACCAGCAACCAAACCTGCCAAAGTGACACAAGACTCTGCAAAGAGTGTTTTGGACACAAAGAAATTGCTTAAGTGAATTCCATATTTCTTTTCCAAGGCAATTTTATCTCTTCATGGCTTGTTTGTATCAAGCTTGTCCATTTTAATGCAAATGCTGCAATTTAAGATTAAAAAAGGGAGACTACTTATGTCAGCCAAGCTGACAGAGGTTTATGCAAATTACATATTCTGTCAGAGTGCAAAGTCACAAACAATTGCCAAACCAATTAACTTAATATATTTCAGAAAAATAGCTCTTCCCAATTAGTGAAATAGCATCCATTTTCAATTGAATGGAAAAAAATTTTTTCCCTAGGTATGTTAAACATACAGATAGTTTTATAAGTGAGAAAACTACCATATAAAAAACCTGCTATAAACATTACAGTTCAAAATGTGGAATTGGTTATGAATGGTGGTTTTAGGAGCAGACCTGCTAAAAGCAGCAAATCACTGTGTAACATTTTGTAATTCTGTAAATGTGTACTCTACACATAAACCTATGTGCCTGGCATAATCTCTAATGAGATTTTTATATAAATGTATATTTTACATGTTGTTTTATATGCAGTATGCATATCTATTTTCATATAATTAATACTTGCTGGAAATTAGTTTCTTCTCTGAGTTTCAGTGACAGCATCTTCATTGCTTTGTCCTGTTTCTATGACTTGAAAGAATTTATTGCCTAATAGTTCACTACAAAATTTTGGACAGATTTACTGTGCCATAGACAAGATTTATCAGTAAATCACATATTCATTATTTCCATCAGTTAGGACTAGGGCTCAAGTATTGCCTTTGGGATGAGTTTCTCAGGTGTACCCAGGTTTGTTCATGGTAAATGGGGGTTTTTCCACAGTCCTAAAGAAAAGACCTATTTGCAAATCCTAACTTCCTGAGACCTGTGGGTGGAGGGGTTTTCATTTCCTCTTCAGGTCCGGTTCAGGGACTGAGGTAATTCTGATGGCTTTGATGAGGTTCCACACAGCTGGGTGGAAGCCAAAGATGAGACATTTCTGTCTGAAAGGATCCAACTGGTGAAGAAAACACCAAGAGTAGAAAAAACATGGGTCCAGCTGTTCTTATATTTTCCTGGAAGGACTTTTGCTTTAAAAAGTTATTTCCATCATAATCTGACATGATGGAAAGGTGATAATGCTCACCTGCACCCTCTCCATGACATATTCTTGGGAGCTGGTCACACTATCCTCAGGGCTTGGTGCAGGCAAAGGCTCCATGAGCTCAGCTGTACTTGCCAGTGTGCCAAAAGCTGCCACCACACAGGACTCCACATAAATAAAGGCTCCCCTTTTCCCACTGTCATAGGGATTTTAATGAGGTGTTTTCTCTTGAAGAACTGAGGTGATGTTCAAACACATTTGGTGTTAATATCACCAAACATGTCTGTAACCAATATCTTCCATTCAGTGGTGTAAGTTGTCCAAATAGCTTTAGGTTTGACATTCTTGAACTTCAGACTGCTTGATTTTCTAAAGGTAATGTAAAAAAACCTGAAGGACAACAATATTTGTCACCAAGGGGAGGTTTGTAGGAAGGATTCCCAGCATCTCTGTTTTTTGAATGGCTGTCTTCCTGTTCATTTCTACAACTTAAAGTAGGAGGAGCTGCAACAAACTTTTCATGGGAGCAAATCCTATTCCAGATCACTAAACCGACTTCCAAAAGCTTTAGCCCAAGTTTTTGTACTTTGGAGTTGAATTTTAAAGAAATATAAATGCCAGAGCCAATATACAGCTCAGAGCAGATAGAGGGAGTATAATATTCTTATTTTATTATTCTGTTGCCAGAGGGAACCTTTTATCATAACTGTGCTGTCATTGTTGCATTCATTAAAGAAGAAAAGAGGAGGGAAATTATATTGCTCAGGCAGTGCTTCATTTCTGATGATGGATCCCACACACCCTGGGAGCTTGGAGTCAGGCAGGGACATGAAAACCCTAGAGCTGCCCATGGCACTGGGTGGCCTCAGCAGCACAAAGGTGATAGTCCCCACTTAACCACTGCATGGGTTGGAATGGCAAAGCTGGGTGGTGGATCTGGGCTGCTCCCTGACAGGATTTTACACTGCAAATAGGCAGCAGCAGGAGTGGAGCTCCACTCACTGCTCAGAGCCCCAGCTCAGGCCCAGAGTATGGCTGTGGATGCTGAGGTGTGTGTCAGTGTGAACCCAGGGGATGGTGAGACACAAAATACAATGTCTTTTTCTCAAAATAAAAACTCTTTTCCTCCCTTAGATGGACTGGGTGAAGAGAGGAGTTGCTCACCTGAGCAACAAGTTGCTCAGTGGTTGTTTTTGTCTCAGTGAAAGAGCCAAAATTTAGGATTCTTTAAGCTGAGTGTTTCCTCACCTGTGTCTGCTGTCACCTGCTTTGGGCATCACTGCTGGCCAGCATGAGCTGCAGCACACCTTTCAGCCTGGATCATGCTGGTGTTCACAGGAAGTAAAGGGGATTTAAGGTAAAATCACAGCATGAGTGAAACATCCTGGCTGTGGGCAAGTCCCCATCAGATGGCACGTGGTTTCCAAAGGAATGCAGGATAGATCCTGGCGCCTTCCAGGAAAGTGATTGAGAGCAGATTGGGAGTGTGCTCCTCCTTCAGAGCTCTGGCACCCACAGGGGCTGGAGGGCTCAGGAGCCTGGGGATGGCAGGTCACTGCAGCCATGGGATGGGCACATCAGCACTTGGGCATTGAGACATTCTTCAGGAGGGGAAGCTTTATAGTGAGAGGAAAGATAAGTGTGTTTTTTTTTTTTTAATTGGAAAGATGACTGAAGAATTTTAGAAATGTTTCATCCAAATGTTGAGCTCTCAAGAAGCTGCACTGAGCTCTCAAGAAGCTGCACCCAGCCTCCTGCCCACTCTGTGTGTGCACTTACACTCTACAGTCATCACACAGCTGGGAAGAAATGTGGGTGGAAAGAATCTTGTGGAGTATGTTGGCTTATAATAAAACAAAGTCTTTCTGGGACAATCTCAAATAATTTCTGTGTCCTTAGGAATATCAGGAACCAGCTTTTTATGCATTGCTAAATATTTGGAGAACAGTATTACTACTTCCTGCAGCTGAGGCCAAATTTTAAAAAATGCTTAGATACTTCATTCTCCCTAAAACCAGTATTTGCTAATTAGTACATATTTATCACAGACATAGACATAATTTACATATTTCTGATGCCCTGCACGAACATATACCTTGGTCTCCAGACATTGTTTAGAGGAGTTGAGGAGGTACCTGCCTGCAGATCAATTAGCATCCCAAATTAGTCCTCTTGGATATCAGTTGTTCTAGGTCCAGACACAACTGGACTTTTCCTTGTGGAAGTTTGACCCTGCAGTAAGCTGAGTAGGTGACCTGTCTCTGCCCTTACCCTCTTCAAATTTAATCATTAGAGGGTTGAAGATATGTTTATGGGATTGGGGAAATTGAGAGTGGGTTTTTTTCATTGGAAATTGTGGTGATTAAGGGGAAAAGACATCAGAATTAGAGTGAAACTAATGCAAACAGCATCTTCAAAAATGTGTATTTTCATGTTGTACAGAGACTAAGAAGAAAGATCTGAGCTTCTGCTCTTTTTTTCCTTCATTGCACATTTCAGATCAAATCCAGCACTGGCTTTATCTTTGGAAGTTCCTAGATCTAATAAATCTGAGATTTCAGCGTATTTCCAGCAAGGTAAGCTGCTTTTCATGTGCTAGGAAAGGGGATGGATGATGAAAATAGTCAGATTTTCTCCTTTCCTTCAGGGTGATGTAGATAAAGTGTGACTCCTCTGAAGCTGGAGCAGGACCAGCACCAGAGGATATGGGTAGATGCAAGATAAAGCTGATTCTCCCGTGGTTTATATCTGAGCCACCACTTTGGGCTCACAGGGAAGAACTGAAGAGTGTGGGGTTTTGGAAAGAGGAACAAAGGAGGTAATTCTGTCTCAGCTGTTAGGGAGTGGCAGGATGCTCAGAAGATGCTTGCTGGGCACTTTGGCTGAGCCACTGAGGTTTTGTGTATTGCTTGTGTGCACAGCTCAGGAGGCCGTGTTTGGCAGCTGACCCACAGAGGGTGGGCATTGCCCATGGCTGCTGTGAGCTCTTATGGTTGCTTGCCAGGGCAGAGCCTTTTTCTGTTGCTTGTCAGCAAACCCTGGCACTGCTGATGGGCGGCCTGGCCCAAAAGCACAGCAAGGACCATGTTGGATTGTCTGTGTGATCTAGAGCTGCTGCACAGGGATGGAGTGACTGCTCACTGTGATTTCTTTCCTGCTCACATTGTGCTCTGCAAATTATGAGATGTAAAGAAAAAAAATGTGGGGAAGTTTTAGGGTTAGGTAAAGGACTCTGTTAAATCCATACACCCATTTCCCAGAAACAGCAGCAATACAGGATAGCAGGGCTGGATTCTTGTATGCATGTATCTGCATATTTCCATCAAAGGCAGTCATTTGTCATTTTAAGCTTGAGCAGGTTTTTGCCCTAAAAAGTCCTGTAAAATGTCTCTTTTTAGAGTGATTTTTTGGTTTGTTTTTGGTTTTGTTTTTTTTATGTTGAAAGCTGGACTGCTCCTGAAGATGTTATGCTTGTGGCAGCTGGAAAGAATTTGGGGTAATTGCCTACCTCACTGGTTTTATGGAGCATAAAACAGAGCAGTGATATGAGGAAGAGCTTGGGTCTCTGTTTCAGAAAGGCTGTGTTTTCTGTGGGGGTACACCCCTGAAAGAAATGCACAGGTACACAGAAATACATGAAATGCTGCCAAAACTGTCCCCTCAGCAACCTCCCAGAGCACAGTCCTGCAAGGAGCTAGGGAAGCACCTTGAGAGCTCACCATGCTTCAGCCTCGTGCTAAAATGCAACTGGTGTCCTAAAGCCAACCCAATAAACAAAAGCTTTCTCAATAATATTTCAATGGGCTGGCATTGCCTGTGGCCATGCCAGGCTGTAGCCAGGGCTGGTGTGTGTTTCATGGCTCTGACTGAGTGTCCAGAGATGACTGCCATCACTTTCATGACTGGCACCCAGAGATGCTGTCACAGTCAGGTCTGGCATCTTTATGAAGTATTAAATAGCCACCATAAATCTCACTGGGGAAGACCAAGAGAGTGTTGGGTCTTATAATCCAGATGGTACTAAACCCAGGTTTTCTTACATGGATGGTGGATAATCTTCTTCTTGTACAGAGACCCCTTTCATCTTTAATTTTAGGGCAGGAGATGGCCAGTGACAGGAGACACCATACTGTGCCCTTAAAAAAAAAAAAGGCAAATGTTAGGTCTGTGATTTCAGTCCTATGAATATCACTTGTTGTCAAGGTGGGATTTTGGAGTCAGAGAGCAGTGCAGGCAGCAAGGTGCCAGCCTCCCTGCTTGAACATCAATCCCTCTGAGCCAAGAAATGCTCTAATTATTTTATGCAACATGTGGCCCTTTGATTCTGGCAAGCAGAAGCAGAGAGAAAGTTGCTATGCAACCAGGCAAGCAGCTGCTGAGCCAAGGAGTCCAAGAACTGGGAACTTTTACAAACACAAATTGTCTTGAAAAACACAAATGGACAGAATTTTATAGTTCCTTCCAGTTTTTGCATTTGTCATCATCTTCCTTCTGAATTTATTTAGTCAGTGTTGGTGAAGGGTCATAGAAATGTTGCCTCAGGTGCAGGCTGGCAGCCTGTTTTGGGAGCTGTAAAACGATGGGAATTTGGCTTTGGTGACAGTGACATTCTGTCCATGCAGCTGACAAGGGACTTTAATTATTTTAGTCTAGGCTTGCACTGAGCCCAGAGCCCTCCCCCAGTGACTGCAGTGCTGGCTGGGCACGGTGTCTCTGGCAGCAGTGCCAGGTCACCCGGGAGCTGTGCCCAAGGCCAGGGCTGGCAGGGATGAGCTGTGCAGAGGGACATCCCACACTGCCTTTGTTCCTAAAACAAAATGAGCTCCAGGGTCCCTGCAGGGACCATCACCCTGGGGTGAACATTTCTTCAGATGAATGGCTGAATTTTGCTCGTGTTTTCTGCAAAAATAAATGTGGCTGACTTCTCAAAGACTGGGCAACCAGCAAACTGATGCTACTCCTCTGCTCAGATGTAGTTCTAGTGCTAGCAGGGAGGCCTGACTGGCATTAGCTTTTTATTACATAAATAACTGAATAAATGGTAGTGAAGAACAAGTTCCCTTTCCTTCCCTCAAATATGCACAATGAACCAGCAAAGGTCACTGACAATCTTTTTAATGGAGTTACAACTGAATTACAACTGGACACAAAACACAAGCTCTGACTACCACTTGGGCTATTTACCTACTTTAAAAATTCCAGGAGAAGTGTGCATTCAGGGCTGTAAAAAAGTCTTTTATAACCATGCCTTCCCATACAGGCTGTAAACTGTGTTTAGACACTCTGACTTGGAAATGATATATTGGAATAATCACTGCTCCCCCTGCACCACAGCCTAATTCATTGCATGGCAGACGGGGGCATTAGGCGAAGTCCCTGCAGAGGAAGATCGATGGTTAAAGAACTGCTAAGTAGGGCCACAAATCCTTCATCAAATTACAGCCAGGGTGTTCAGGCTGCTTCCTCTGGCTCTTATTGATAAAATCCAGACAGCAAATTATCATATCAAAGTATAAATTCAAAGCAGCAGAGCAATAATCATCTCCAATTCCTGGTGGATAAGCAACTAATGAGAGATTTGATGAACTACAAATGCAGGAGATAACAAAATAATTACAAAATGGCAAACTTTTGTCTGCCAAACAAAGTTGGAGACTTTAGGGAAGAAGGATAAGGGAAATTTTTTAATAGGTGCTTTTTATAAGGAAAATGTGTATCAACAGTCCATCTTTGACCAGGTACATTAGGGAAATTATACCAAAGCATGTTGGGAAGTGTTCAAGGCTAGGTTGGAGGGAGCTCTAAGCAATCTGGTCTAGTGAAATGTGTCCTTGCCTGTGGCAGTGGGGGTAGAACTAGATGATTTTTAAGGTGCCTTCCAACCCAAATAATTTTATGATTCTGTGTCCACTTGGTGCTTTTCCTAGTTCTGCATGTTTCTTAAATTTTATTCCAGCAAGAGATCATTGTGATTTTAATAGTAAAGCTCATTTTCCTGTTGCAGTAATTAAGAGTCTAATTTGTCTGTTGATGGTTTTGGATGCTCAGAGTAAACGTAGGGAATGGATATTTGTGCAGGCACCTGGGAAGCCTTTCAGTCCAAAAGGCTCTTAAAATTATCTGTTATAGGATGTTAAATCAACAAAGGAGGTGAAGGGGAAAAATTACAGAAGTTTCTGTCTGTGAAGCTGCAAAATATCTGCCTGGAGCTGGGAATCAGTGAGTGATGAGGCAGTGGGTTTGGGTTTGCTGGTGGCAGGGACCTACCATGCCGGGATCCACTGAGGGGTCTCTTAAAGGGGATGAGCTACAAGGTCGAGTGTTTGAGGTAAGCTTTTATCTGATCAGAAATATGGTGCTGGTGAAATTTTTTTAATGCTTCAATATATAAGAAAATTGCATCTTACAGATATCATGCAGATGGAATCTGAAAAATGCAGCCATGCCCTGACGCTGGAGAAGGGAGATGGAGACGGTGCTCAGGTCCTGGCTCTGTCTGCTTGAGGGGACCATGCTGGTTGCAGTGGAGGTTGAAGCAGCTAAGGGAGGTTTGGAAAGGGGCTGGAAGGAGACCTAGGGTTCTGCATGGCAAGACTTTGTCTGTAGTGAGGAGAAGGCACCAGGAACTGCCCCAGTGGCTGAGAGTTGAATTTGGGCAAAATCATAACAGCTGGGGAACAGCAGAAAGGCAGGAGGAGCTGAGTTGTGCTCTAGGAATGAATCCCTCACATTTGGGCTGCAGAGTAAGGAGTCCCTCATTCACTCTGTGACCTTATGCTGGGTGACAGCCCGGGACAGCAAACCATTCCCTGGGGAAAGCACTGTTCCACGAGCCTGTGAAGCCAGCCCTTGTCTCCTGATGGCTCCAGCTTTGGTGGCTAATCTCTGGAGCCTTTTCCCAAACACTGCAAATTGTTGGAAATCCTTATTCCAAAGAGCTTGCAGTCAGAATCAAAAGAAGATGGAGGCAGTTCAAAAGAAACAAGGACAAGACAAATTTAAGCATATGTGATATTGAAGATGTCATTAGTTGTAAATAATGATTTGCTTGACCTTGGCACTGCTCCCAGGAAGTCACACCAGGCTCAAGAATGCAACACGATGACGCACAACTTGAAAATCCTGTGTCAAACCCCACCTGGTTCCTGTTAGCTGAAGGTCTTGCTGACACTGCTCATTTGCTCTTCACTCGACTGAAGACTCATGAACTCATTGAAGAATGCAGCTTGATGGAACTGCTTGGCAAACCCTGATAGTTTTAAAAGATTTAAAAAATTGCTAATTAAAGGAGGAGAAAAAACTCAGAAATGTCTGCAAACATGCACATTGGTTTTTTTCAACATTTTGTAACTTAAGTAATTTAAATTGATTGATGAAAACTGTTTCCTTTTCTTTTTCTTTTTTTTCCAGTGTGGGATGTTTATGGAATTGGGCATGCCCAAATACTGACAATGCTCCTTGTGTCTTCCTCAAGGACCTCATCATAGCTTGTGCAGATAGGGTTTCTCTAACCTGCAAGTGAATCACACCAATCTGTTTTTGAACCAGAGCTTAATGGGGGTGCCCTCTAAAAGCCCAGCTAACAGCAGATACACTGTTCATGAAGTACTGAATATCCATAATGGGTTTTTTTGATGAATATGGTTTGAATATATTTTCATACCTCCTACACAAATATAGAAAAGTATTTTAATTGCTGTCATTCCTCTTAGCCTCCTGGAGACCATCTGACCCATCAGCTTTGTTTGCTATTGCTGAAAAACTGGGATTGAACTTCATGAATGAACTTTGAGGTGAGCTGAGGGAAGACACCCAAGTGGAAGACATCACCTCACAGATTCATGTGCTGTTTTGTTCCCTTTTAAAAGTGGTATAATTTTCTTAAGTAAGAGTGGGCTGATGTTTGCTCTTATTTCCTTTCCCCGTGGGGAGACATTTTGGACTCCTATAACATTTTGTGTGTTGGGGGGGGGCAAGCCATGCGCATGTGGATATCTGTGCTTACATATCTGCCTTTAATCACAGTTTGCTATGATTGCTGCATACTGCTGATGGAGAAAGCAGGGCTAAAATGCTGCTTGAAGGGATACAGGAAGCTGGAGGACCTGGTGATAATAATTAGCATCTCTTGAGGAGTGACTCCATGGTCCTGAGCTGACCACCAAGGTAAATAGAAATCCTCTGAGCCAAGCTTCTCTCCTCTGGTTGTGCATGTGAGCTTTGATGAAGAAACAGTTGTAATTTTCAAGTTTGATGCATCTAATGAACCTCTGCTCCTTCAAATTTGTACTGAACATTTCTGTGTAACCAGTGAGTAAGAGGAACAGAGTTCAAGTATCTTCCCTCATCCTATTTCCTGATAAGATACATAAACACGGCCAAGTTAGTTTTTCAAGAGAAAATACAATCTTCTGGCTTTGAATGAGCAATTGTGAAATAAACTGTTTCCTCTGTTCTTTAAAAGTACCAATTTTAGCTAATCAAATAAGAAGTAGGAGGAGGACCACATAGTTCCTTCTGAGGCCTGAAGAGATTGTGTTGTGACTCAAAAACTCAGTAAAATCAAACCCAAAACAATCCCAAATGATGACAGCTGACTGGAATGGCAGGGATTGTTCTGAAAGTCTGAAGTTCTATAGGAATTGATGTTTCTGAGTCATCCAAGATCCCCCAGTGGTAAGCAAAATAATAAAATGGAGAAAATGCCTAGAGTACCATCCATTAGAAAACAAACAAATAACAGAGAACTTTGCCAAGATATAACTCAGGCAATTAAACAGGGAAAGCATTCCTGCCTTAATCTTACTGTGTTTGTTGGTCTTATACTAGGATTAGAATGTGTAGATTTATGACCTGTATATAAAATAAATAAAAAATCCCTCCTAGAAGAGGGATTCTTTTTGCATAAAAAGTGATGTTTGGCAGAGATGATTGTGCTCTAGAAGATTTGACTTTCAAATATTCTCACAAATCAAAGCAATTTCTTGATGAGCCCGTTTTACTATTCTAAACCCCAAGGCAAAGCATCCCCAGGTGATACAAACTGAAGCCCTGACCTGAGCAGCTGCAGCTGAAGCCCTGTTTCGGTTGATAATTGGAATTCATTAAGCCAAGCCAAAAAAGGCAATAGGAGCATGGCAAAATAGTAAATATCTAAATACCTTAAAACCAAGCCAACTCTTCCCTCCTCTTGTCCTTAGTCCCCAGACCCTCTAAATCAGCATTCCTCCTTTAGGCTCAAAATACCTGTAGAATATCCCCTGAACCACTCCTGACCTATGTTTTAAAATGTTTTGTAAACTTGATTCACCTTCTGCTACTGAAACTCTGCCTGTTTTCAAGGGTGAGAGTGACAAAGATTGGGTTGGAAAGAATTTCTTCAATTCATAAAATTTCACAGTGCTTGGCACCCAGGGGAGGGTATCTCAATCTGCTGGATGAGTCAAAACCTGTCCATAAAAGAAAGGGCTGGGTGATAAAGAAGAAGAGTGTTGCTGGTGCCTCTGTGCAGCTCTCCTGGCTTCAGCATTGGGAAGTTTCCCTGAACTGATTTCTGTATTGAGGGAACCATGGGCATTAACTATCTGCCATCAGGAGAGGGAATCAGAAAAGTTGGATGCTGCCCCAGGGTCTCTGATTCTTCTGCTCCTCCTAAACCATGGGGACTGTCAGGGCTTAGCAGAGATGTGGGCTGAAGGAAATCTGAGCTGGTGAATGAACATCAACATCCAAACTTCTGCAACTTCATGTGAAGGTACCAAAAACCAGGGTGGATATGGGGTCACACAAAAGCTCAGTTTCTAAAGGCACTTTTCCGAAGAACCTCATTTTAAGGCAACACTAGCCCTGCAAATAACTTATTACACTTATTTATAAGATGCTCATGAATAATTTATACTACATTAACTTGTAAATGTGATAGCTTTTGAAATCATTAGGCTCCAGTAGCTTGCTTTGTAAGTCCATGGGCTGGATCTCATTATTAAAAGCTAATTAGCTCATTCAACTAGAACACATTCTGTCAAATAGCTATGCCAGCACTCTTCTTTTTATTACAACAGATTATATTAATTCTAAAAATATTCCAGGAATGGCATAATGGAGATATTTAATAATAAAGATACAACATTCTATATGAGTAGATAATTTCGCTACAACTTCAAAAAGTTTTCCAAGACTCAGTAAAGGAAGTTTCAAGATTATAATTATTTTGATAAATATATGGTATTAGAAATCTCTGATATATATATAATTTATTTAAATTTTAAAGTGATAGCTAATACATGGGAGGGATGCTTTCAAAGTGTTCATTTGGATGTGTGAAAGCTTGGATCTTTGTTTAAAAAGTTATGCTGCTAAAGTTAGATTTCTAAGCCATGTTTGGCTCTAGAAAGGACTCAGATCACAAGTTAAGTGTGAGCAACATACCCATAACAGCAGGGTCAGGGGGTGGGGCAATGCCTGAGGCTGCTCTTGTCCTACTCACAGGGAAATACTGTGGCCACCAGTCAGTTGTAAAGTCTATTTTTTTTCCATGAAAAGTATTATTTATTTGCTGCTGAATTTTAAATAGGGAGAAAATACTGCCTTTTCCTTCTCCACTGTTCTTCCTATGGGTGTCATTCCAGTCACTGTGAAGAGAAATTCGAGGAGGAGAGGAAAGATCAGGCACTGAGTGAGCATTTCCCCCCTCTGGCACTGGACCAGGAGTCACAGCCAGCACAGCTCCTCAAGTGCCAAACCCAGGTGTCAGAATCGGCCCAAGAACCACCTGGGCAGTACCATGGGGAAGATTATATGCACAAATTATTTGTTCCCCAGTCCCCCCATCCCTCCCTCCTTGTGAAAATAATCACAGTGTACCCATCCAGCACAATATCAGAGGAGATGTTCTGTAGAAACTGTCTTTTTTCAGCATAGAGCAAAATTTCATTTAGGTCCATTTCTGCTAAAACCCTTTGGGAGAAGAGCCTCTGTAGGAAAAACAATTGCCACTGGGTATAAGAAAAAAATCTAGCTGGTTTGATAGCAATTATCTGAGGTTGGATTTGTAAAGTATTTGCTGTATAAATTATCCAAACATTCTTTTTCTTTCCCCAATATTTTGGGTTTATATTTTTCTTTTCTTCAAATTTAAACAGTTTTAAGCTTCAGTACTTTTAAATCCCTATTACCAGTTTTTAAAGGGATTAGGGCAAATGGCTTTTATTGTGCAGTCACAATACCATTGCTTTCAAATACATCTTCTTGGATTTCCTGTTCAGAAGAAAAAAAAAAGGAGGAATTTAAATAATTCACAGCAAAGCTACAACGTCTGTTTCTGCCCTGATGAATGTTTCCCTTTAGGAAAGGCAGTTCTCTTATTAATATAACATCTGGCTTTCATCTTGAATAAATACAACAACTCAAAAGCAGTAGAAAAAGAGTAGAAAAATATGAACATTCTGGCATACCAAGTAGCCAAGAGGTCTAATTAACAGAAATAATACCTCACAAGCAATTCTGGAGGACAAGGTGTTTCAGAGGCTCCACTTGGTCACCTGGAGAGCTGAGGGGAGAGGGATGGCAAGAGGAGCAGCAAAGAGCTGGGATTTGTGGCTCTGCAGGTCCCAGCAGTGCTGCTGGGGGCCCTGCAGGAGCCTGCCCTGCAGGGAGGGCAGCAGGGAAGCTGAGCAGGGCCACTGGCAGCTCTGGGCCACAGCCCCTTGGCTGCTCTTTGCCCGTGTCAGACAACGTGTCCCACTCCTGCAGGACCCATCTCCAGGGCCTCTTGTCTCTAAAATGCAGTTTTGAAAATTACACCTGTGTTTAGAGAGAAAGTAAAGAGCTTATTTAATAATTTTAGACTTTTATCAATGAAATTAAAAAAAATCCACAAAACCCCCAAACAAATAAAAAATAAAATCTAGAAATAAAAATCCTCCAGAGAACCAATGAGGGGGGCAGGGATTTGACAGCTGTCCCAGAGTCATTTTGTTTCCCTGCTGTAGAATGGGAGAGTGGACATATGCACATCCTCCTGATGGAGGTATGGACCCAAATCAGGGGCTGCCATGAGCAGGGTCTCTGAATTGAAGCCAGTTCAGGTTTCCTGCCTCTCTCCTTTGCTGTGGGGAGTGCCTCGATCTGCCTTGTCCATCAGTGAGCAGACACCAGGCTGGCCAGAGCAGTGCAGTTTCTGTGTGCCGGCAGTCCCCAGCTGTTGTCCCTGCTGGTGTGAGTGCTCTGGATGTGCCACAGCGGGGCAGGGACTGCAGCTCTGCTGGGATGGCAACTGCAGCGTGGGGGTGACAGCACAGGGACCTCCTCAGTGCTGGGAGGCTCCTGAGCAGAGTTTGTTGTAGCTTAGAAAATCACTGTGCTCACTGCAGCTGCTGAGTGGAAGCTGAGCCCAGCCTGACAGGAGTGGCTGGCAGGGGGGCAGTTGGATATAAATGCCTTTTTATTTCTGTTCCATTTGAGCTGCTGTGTAGCACTTTGATCAGAAAGCTCTTGTAATTTAGAAGTTTTAAATTTAATGTTATGACTTTGAGAGGCAGCTAATATAATGTTTAATTTTCATGAAGACTTATCTATTGTTATTTTTTTAAAATAAATTCTTTTGGCCTTGCACTGTAAGGGCTAAGTCCTGGGAAATGAACCCAAGAGCAGGATCTGTCTCAGGGTCTTGTATCTTCTCCCTTTATTAGGTCTGCTTCTGTCACCCTTAAAACTCTGTAGCTTCACAGCATGTCCCTGTAAGGTAAAATTCAATTCCTCCTTTCTGTAGAAGGAAAAACTGATGTACAGAGCAGATAAATTACCTGCCCAAGGTCAGAGTGTGACTGAGGGAGCACTAGCACACTGATGAAACCATTTCTATCCCATTTTGATAAGCTTGAAAGTGGCTCTTGTTAGGAAGCACTGGAATGGAATATCTGTATCAATGGGAAAATATACCCCTTTTTCATGCATACCTTTAGTTTTTTACATCAAACCTTTACATAAGCCCTGGTGATAAATTTTAGCTGCTAGTGGGTAAGCATGAATGAACAAAAGTAAATTTGTAGGGAGCATGCAAAATGTTGCAAATAAATCTGCAAGAATGTACTGTCTTCTATCCTGCAAGACCACAGGGACCAAGCCTGCTCCAGCCTGCCACACAGAATTCCCACTCACACAGATTGGTGTCTTTCAGCAGTTTCGGAGGTGAGGGTCACCAGGAGGATACAGTCAAGTTTTCTTATGATGTTCTGTTTCCATTAACTGAAAGCAAAGACCTCACATGTCAAGATCTTATGTTTCAAGAAGCTCTTAGTTGTTGACTTGACTTTTGCTTGACAGGTACAATATTGTTAATGAAAAGAGAGGACTCACTTTGTCACTATGGTGAAAACACAGAGAAAGAAAGTGGGTTAGACTTGTTTCCTCCGGCAAAAAGCCAGTATCTTATCTCTTGTGACTCTTCCTAAACATGTAAACATCAGTTATTCAGGAAAGTGACATCAAAATGAAAGGAGACATTTCACTCATCCTCGCCCACATGTTAAGGCAGTGAAATTTTCACTGCATTCTTTTATCCCCCTTACACCTGATTTCCAATGGTTTAACCTCTGGACCCTGAGAGACTGACAAGTAACTCGCTCATCTGCATCTTCACTTTCCTTCCCTGTCAGCTCTCAAAGCAACTCACTGGGCTGGTTCTTGCACTTTAGTGCATTTTGCTCATAATTCTCATCTAATGATATGTCTTAGAGCACTAGAATGCTACAAAGAACTCTTGGTGAAATATTATGTTTAAAACAGTGATTGTTTGAAAATTCTGTAGAGAAGGAAGTTGGCTTAACAGAGATTCACAGCTCCTTTGAGAGCCTGTCCCAGCTCCCCCCAGCATCTGGGGGGCTGCTGTCACCAAGCCCAGACAGAACATGGTGAGGTGCTCAGTGTGCTGTGAATGCTGCTGGATCCTTAGGTGGGACCAAGAAAACACAGACACTCTCAGGAGTAATTGCAGCTCCGGAGATCTTGTGCAATTAGGAGTAAAATGCATTCCTGGATACTGATTCTGATTCTCTGAGGTTTACTTTTTCTTCTTGAAAGGCATAAAGACCACGCCAGTGGTTTGAACTGGAACACGTACAAGTTGATTTTTTTGCACTGTCCCTGTAGGTCTGCAGGAAATTACAGCCGGGAAAGAGCCAAGTTGTGATAACCCCATCACCACAAGGATTTGTCTCTTGCTGCCTTCAGCCCTCCATTCTGATGTGTCCGTGTTAACCTGCTCTTCTCCTCCCAGCAGCAGCGCTGGCCCTGCAGCACTGGCCGCCCTGCGAGTGCCGCAGCAGCATCAGACAGCCCCGAGGATGATGATGGGGAAAGCAGCAGCAGGGGATGGCAGGATTTTTTCCCAGTCATGGGACTTGCTCAGCAGCATGTATTATTCAGTCTTTCCATTTGCAATCATCACAGAGTGAGTCTTTCCTTACAAGAAAGAGATGCACTGTCCTGCTGACATTGAACACTCTGGCAGAGGGCTGCAGACATCAGCGGGGAAAAGACCATATTTGAATGGGTTTTGTTTCTTAAGTAAACCTCAAAATGAATTATTTTCTCCTTGTGTATAATCATTTCAGTAATCTGAAAACATTTATTTCTGTCACCAACAGAATAATTCTTCCCTTTGACAGAGAAGTGAAATTCATGGTCTGCAGAGGTACCATTCTTTTTGGGAAAAGGAGGTTTCAAAGGCACTTTTCTAAGTGATTACAGAAACTCCTGGGTAGCCCAACTGCACTCAGGTGTCACCTCACTCAGGGGCTTCCCCACTACTGTGGTCATTAAAAACCAGCTCAGCATTTATATGTGACTGGGTTAAAATTCATCTTTGTGAAAGACAGCATTATTTTAAAAAAGCCCTCACAGACCAGCATAATTCTTGAAATCAGTTAGCTAATGGGCTTTTTGATTTTTCAGTGTTATTATTTTTGACTGTGTCATTTACTGTACATAAATAATAATAAGAAGATCTCTTTTGCTAAGCTTCTTTGCTGCAGTAGTGGAAAGCAGCTTGTATAATAATTGCCTTTTGCTTGGCTACTTGCTCTGTTTTCACATGGAAAACTGTTATAAAAAGTTTCTTTGAAAACCACATCACAATATTTTTAATATTATTGCCAAATTAATTATGACACTATTGGTAGTCTCTTGATCTTTGCAAAAACTTTCTCTTCAGCCTTCTGAGGAAGATAGAGAGCAGAGGATGGAGCAAATTCAAGAGCTGAACATTTTCAAATAAAGATCATCTGAAGATCCAAACCCCCATGGCAGAGAATGGCTGTAGCCATGGGCCATGGGACCACCACTGTCTCAGCTGTTTTCTCCAGCTCTGGAGGCATCCTGTGTATCACTGCTTGTACCTTCACTAGAACTCCATTTGTCTCAGGTATCTTTAAATGAGAGTGAAAATGATATTGGTGGAACCAATCAATGCAATGGAACAGTTTTAGTGAGCAGGCAGACACTGGACATTTAGTATTTTCCCAAATCTACTTAATAACAATCCCTTGTATAACACGGTCTACTCCTGCCATTTATTAAAATCTGTGATTTGGGGGGAATTTTAAAAAAAGCAATATGTTTGAGCCTCAAGGGTTTCAGCAGGGTTCAATTTGTTTAACTTGTCAAATGTTTATTAATTTCTTTCAGAAGAAAATCCTTATGCTTTGTTGCAGAAAGATATTTTATTAAGTTCAGACAAACTGAACTGGCTTTCAGCAAATAGCATTTGGCTCTTGAACCAGGAGGAAATAGCTTGGTATGGTGTCATCATATTACAAAAGTGATATGGTGGCTAGAGGTCAGAAATTCTGGTGTTTGTTCATTTGTATTGAATATATTGAATTTGTGACGCATTATCTGAGTTCCTGTCAGTGCTTTTCTCAATCAGAATTTCACCCTAGTCCAGGAGGAAATGCAATCAATGTGTCGTCTGTGCTCCTACAAACAAAGGGCTTCCGAAATGTTGATATCACCGTGGGTGGGTCCAGGACACTCGAGCTGCTGTGGGTGTGCTGAACACATGGCCAGCCCCTGCCTGCCCTGGGACCTGCTTTGAGTCTCATCAAGGCAGGCAGCTGCTGCTGGCCCCAAATGGGTGAGACATGGGCAGTAGGGACTACAGATGTGTTCATCACTTTGGGACAGTGTAAGCACTCAGTTGGTGTTGTCTGGGAGTGGGGCTGAGCCCCATCCCCAATGGGCACAGCTGTGAGCAGCAGGTGAGCAGCGCTGACAGCAATGAGCCAGGGAGTGCCCAGGGGCACTGACCAACCACCAAAGGGAGCAGAGGGCACACAGGGGCAGTGCATTAACAGTGAGGGGCACACAGGGGCAGTGCATCAACAGGAAGGTATAAAAGGTTGGGCTAAAGAACAAGAAAGGCAGTTGCTTGCAGCCTTCTGAAGCGACCTGATGTTCCTCTGTGTGGGCAGACACATGAAGCCTTCTGAAGGGGAAAGGTGTTACTGTGTATGGGTTGAAGCTTTCTGATACTGTGTGGTGACACACTGTGTGTTGTGGCCATCTCAACTGTGGCATGTGCTGTGACAGGACAGCCTCTTGCACAGCCACCCACAAAAGGCTGTTTCTCCCTGTGTACAGAATAGGGCTATAAAACCCCCAGACTTCCTGCCAGCTACAATGTGCTGGTTAACTTTTCCTCATCTTGGGCTGCTGAATTTCTTGGTGCCTTCACTGCATATCCCACTGAGGCCATTTTGCTGCTGCTTACCTTAGACCCTGGGTAGCTGCATGTGCAGTGATCAATGGCTTCTCTGCCAATTTTTCCTTCCAGGCCTAGAGGAGCATGGCTTTCATTTGCTTCCTGTAAAAGTAATGTTGCTAGCTTACCCCAGGAAGTGTTCAAGGCCAGGCTGGATGGGGCTCTGAGCAACCCGCTCTAGTGGAAGGTGCCCCTGCCCCTGGCAGGGGTGTTGAAACTGGATACTCTTTAAGGTCCTTTCCAACCCAGGCCATTCTGTGATTCTGTGAAATTCAAATGTACTGCTCATCTTCATAAGCCACCCAAAATTGTTTCTCCTCCTGTGGTGGAAGGGTCCCTGTGGATTTGTTGGCAGGGTGAGAACATCTGCTTCTGCTTTCTGTTCCTAAACACCAGTGTATGATGAGTCAGACTCAGCCAGTGGTGTTTCCATATGTTCATGATTATCCCTTTATTAATGATAGAAAAATCTCATGGCCAGGGATGAAGTGAAGGGAGGGAGGAGATAACAGCATGATTTTGGTTGCTTATATTCTATTTTCTTGTATAAATATTAATTATTTCATCAAGAATTGCAACTGATTTATCCACAGTTCATTAGATTTAATATTTTTTTAAACTGAGGGAATTTCTGTGAGAACTGACCAACAGAAAATTAATTAGGATTCTGAATCTCTACTGCTGGAATCTTAGGGCTCTTTGCTTCTCTAGATTAAATTGCAATAAACTCTTTATTGAAGAGAGCAGGGATCTTGGCACTGGAATCAAGCCCACATCTGCACCTGGATTTTCCTATTAAAAGTGGATAGAGTGAAAAGAATGTTAAATCTTCTTGTCCAAGATTCAAGACATGCTAGCCAGAACATAAAAAAGATGTTTTCTTTGTTAGGATTTATAATTTTGAGTGTTTACCTACCATGGATTTATAGTGGGTTATTTTCCTGTTTGTTTTGGAGTGTTTTGTGTGTTTTTTGATGCTTAGAACACATCCTTTATTACCAATTGCCTGCCCGGGATCCCAGGATGAATGTGTGTCTTGTATTTTTAATGAGGCTGAAGTTAACATGGGCAAGTTTGTTTAGCAACAACATACCCACCTCTTTGCATGTCAAGGTGCCTTTCTTTGTGTCCCACCATCATCAGCTGTTTCAGCAGGATCAGGGAATAAAGCAGGTAGTTAACTTCTGATGGGGATGGAAAATGAAGCATTGATCCTGAATCTCCTCTCATTCATGTTGCCATAAAGTGTGAGTAACTCTCTCTAAGCCAGCTGAATTATATCAGAAAGAGGGAATTTGGCCAATGTAACTCACAGTCTTGCACAAACAAGATATTTGAGTCTGGTCTAAGGATCAGATCTTGATTTTTGAACACTTAGCAATAAGTCTTCAAGGAGCTACAATGACAGTAAATAAAAAACAAAGGAAAACTAAAAAAGAAAATGTTCTTCAGATTCCAGAAGGTATTGGAGGGAACATATTTCCTCTCTATTTAATAGGTAACTTCTTCCTAGGAAATTCAGTTTCTGAAAAGAAATGTTGTATCAAACCAGTTGGCAACGCTGAAGGAGAGCAGTGGTTTCTGTCCCTGTGTGCTTGTGTGACAGTCAGACCTTGTGGCTGTCTGGCCAGAATCAGGATGGAGAGGTCAGAGATGGGGTGGCAATTTTGAGCTCTTTGACAGATTTCTCCCCTGTAAGCCTCAGTAACTCACTCTGCTTTGATTTTCCACATAGGAAAATAGAGTTTGCAATCCCCTTCTTCCTAAGGGGGCTGGTCAAGAACAGTGATGCTTCCATTGCTACCTAATCTGGCAGCATCCAGGGTAGGAGCTACCTAGCCCTTGGCTTGCATTATGCCCGGTGCACTGGCTCTTGATCTCACCTGGGGCTTTGGAGCACTGCCTTGAACCTGGTGAATTTAGTGTTATGCATAACTCAGCAGAACGTGAGCACCCTCCAGCCGTGGCCAGCAGCACTGGGAACTCTCATTGTGTGTTCCAATGCACATTTCTGGCATGCTTCTGAAAAATGTTCTTTCTGTGACAGAAAGACCCTCAGCTTTTCTTTTAAAACATTGCTGTTAAACCAGTATTTCTGAGACATGCCTGATTAGTGGTTATGTGGTGGTTGCTAATATTTAGGTGTTAGTGTTTGCCTGAGAGATGTCTTCATTCTTCTGCAAAAGTAGCTGGATCAATGTCCTGCTTTCTCACTGCACAACTATGTATCCCTACATGAAACAGAAAGGGGAAAGAGCCCTGGCAGCTCCATATCTGCTGATGCTTTGCAGCTGCTGGAGACTGCTCTTCCTCAAGTGCTGCCACAGAATCAGGACAGCCTGGAGGATGTGGGGTGTGAGAACAGAGAGCTAAAATCACTGCGGTCCCATGGTGTTCAATAATGTCTCTTTTCTCTCTATATTTATGTCGTTCAAGCATAGCACAAGGATTTGTGTTGCTCTGCAGGGCGGTGTCAAGAAGCTGCATGGTACTGAGGGCACTGAGCAGCCTGCAGAGCAGAGAGCAGGGACAGGGCCTCCAGCTGGCTGCTGCCAAATATTAAGGGGAATAATAGATGGGTTTGCTGGACTTGAGGAAGTTTGTGGATAAAGGTTATACAGAGGCTTTCACAACTTGTAAAATCATTTCAGCTCAAGCAGGGACAGATATGAGATGAAAGCCTCCAATGTGTTTATAGCCAAGGGAACTCTGGGGTGCCAGTCCCTGGCCTGGCAGCAGCCCCCACAGAGCCACCATGCCGTGTGCCAGTGCTAACAGGGTCCTCTGCAGGACTCCAGATGATTTTAGAAATGGTTTTACTTTCAGAAAACATTCATGTTCTTGTGCCTCATTGGTGAGCTTTGCCTTCTCTTGGAGCAGGGCTTTTGTTCACATTGCAGTGAAAAGACGTGAGCAAAGATGAGTGTTCTCAGTTGCTTCTGCCCTCAGTTTATTTTTATTTCCTGCTGCTGCTCATTCTGCTCCTCCACAGAGAGGGTGCTGACTGGTTCCTCTCCTGTCTGGGGAGATGCACCCTCAGCACCCTGAGCACACCTGACCCTGTCCTGCAGCAGGGACAGGAAGGGGACATTGTTCTCTGGGACAATGTTCTCTGACCAGCAGGCCTGGTCAGCAAAGCACAGAGAGGCCGTGCACCTGCTGATCACCTTGGGGTGGGACAGGGGGAATGGATTTCACTGAAACAGAGGAGCTTTAGGTTAGATAGCAGGAATCATTCTTTACAGTGAGGGTGGTGAAACAGGTTGCTCAGAGAAGCTGTGGCTGCCCCATCCCTGGGAGTGTTCCAGGCCAGGCTGGAGGAGCTCTGAGTATCCTGCTGGAGTGGAAAGGGGCATGGAACTAGTTGATCTTCAAGATCTCTTCCAGCCCAAACCATTCTGTGAGTCTATGATTCTGTGATCACTTATTTGCGCTTGCTAGCAGAGTAGGTGAAAAAACAAAAACATTTGAATTTGGGGCCACTTTGCCACCTCCCTGAAAATACTTCTCAGAGGTGTGAATAACTCTGTAAACACACACCAGTGGAAAGCCTGCACTAAGATTTAAACCACTCAGATCTCAACATCCCAGTGAATTAAAGCCAAAATAACCATGCTGTGCATTTAATCAAACAAGGTCTATTTCAAGGAAAGCTTTGATTTTTTTCTCTATGGCTTTTTCTGCATTTTGTTTAAATACACTCTGGCCATATTCTGCCTCTGACTTCTACAGTCTGATGCTCTCTTTGGAAAGACTTGTGATGGTTTTGGAAGAATTTGTATATTTATACTTCTAATTCTACAACTCAATAAATATTTTAATTTCGGATTCAATTAGGTCTGGCTCTAACCCAACCTGAACGTCCCCTAGGGCTCAGGAATGACATTTAATTTTGAAAGCATTTTTCCAGGCTTGGCAAAGTAAGAAAAAATGAAGATCTCATTAAACATAGGAGGGCAATATGTTGTTTGGTTTGCAGTTTAATATTATTGTTTCCAAACAACTTCAAGGAGTGGCTTTACTCTTGTACAACAAAAGAATTCTTGCTTCCAGGCATAGTAAAGCTTTGCAGGAATAAAGTAAGAAATGCTTTTTACAGTGAACAGGAAGTCCCTAGACTCTATACAGAATATATGTGCATAATTTACTGAAATAATGAGAGTTTTTCAAGATGGTCACTTTTCACACTCTCAGCAGTCCAAGGTGTCGAAAGAACAGAAAGCCTCAATTAAAATAAGATGAAAAAAAGGGGGAAAACTTTAAAAGACTGAAAGGTGAAGAAAAATGATATAAGGCTGAAATGAAACACTACATTCATTATCTTGGAATGCCCTTTTAATCCCTGTGCCTGGTTTGTTGTGTGCGTGCCCCAGAGTTACCTACATTCATCATCAGTGGCATTTGGCTGGTCATGGGAATTCTGGCTTTTCCTCCATTATTGTACATAAAATAGCCACTTTGCCTTGTCTCCTGCTGCTCATCACCTGATTTGAGGGGCTCATTTATGGACACTTCATTCACTTTTCAATTTTCTTTGGGGATTAAATATAACACATGTCAACGTGGCAGCTAGGACAGTAACTACACAATTATGCAATGTTATGTCTTTAAGTGACACCATTCTGAGACTATGTGACACAGCCAGTGTTAGAGTCTGTGATAACTTAATGTTTAAATGATCTCTAGAATGAATGATCTGCTGAAGCTCAGCCCAGAAGGTTCCTTCCCAGCCTGTAGAACTCATCATTTTCCTTGTTGGTGCTGTGCCACTCTGGGTTAATATAAATAATTTTCTCATGCTAAAAACAAAGGTTTTGTCAGCTCCCTGATGGGATGTGGTGCACATTTCCTAAGTGTGTACCCAAAAATTAATTGATGAAAATTTTTATTCTGGAAGAATAGAGGACAGGCTGTCAAAATATTTTTAGATGCTTAAACGGAGATTCCTTGAGGGATTTTTGAGACCTTCCTGGAATCTGTGATAATGTGGTCCAACACCTTCAGAGGTCTGGTTGTGTTGTTTTCTCTGAGTCTCAGAGAGCCCCTTGGGGGTAGCACAGAAATCATTCTTTATCACAGAGGGAGTTTTCTGCTACCTGCCAGACAAGCACATCAGCTTTGAGCAGAAGTCACCGTCTGCTGGGTTGGAGGAGCCTGAGAAGTTCGTGTCATTATTCAGTATTTTGCAGACAACATAAGCCCAGAAACACGATTTCATGGACTTTATTTCACAAAGTAGCCAATACAAATAGTATTTAAAAAATGATACTGCCAAACATGCAGACAGGAGCCTGAGGGAGTCCATGGGGCCCATATGGCCAGAAACCCTGGCCAAAAACTCTGCCAGGAAGAAAGAAGCCCCCTGCAGCCATGGATGACTCTTTTCCCATGCTTAGCCCTGTTTTCTGGCCACCACTGGTGCCAAAAAGGGGTTTTGAGAGTCACCTGGGGTGTTTTGCTGAATGTGCTGAAGGCCACTACAAGAAGCTGCAGTGGCATCAGAGCTGGGTCCTGTGTCATTCCATCTGTCCCCATTCACCACCACCACAGGCTGTGCTGACAGGTCTTCCTCTCATAGTGCTTCTGCACTTGACAGTGAAGTGGCATTTCATTAACTCCACTTCATAACACCCTCCTCAGTGACACTGACTGGCTGTAGAGCTACTGCAGAACTATTTTAACTATGTTACTGGAGGTAATTTACTCTGCTAATTACCTTCAGGTACTTTCTATTATTTAAATGTGTGTGGTTCAATGGATGACAGCAAGAAATAAATTTTGCCTTGCTGCTGGTACCAAAACAGCCACCTAAAAATTCACTCTATCCTTCAGCTTCTGCTACAGTGCTGAAATGCACAAATTCTGGACATTGAATTTTTTTGGAGACTATTATTTATTATAAATATTACCAACTTAATGGCAGCAGATGAGTTTACTTAGTTGCATAATCCCAATGGCAATAGTCATAATCCTAAGTGAGCAGGATTAGTGCAAGGTGTGATTTTTCCTGTAGTATCAGCGTGGTACCTTCAAACTTGATAGACCATGAAGAGAGACAGTGAGCCTTTGTATTACAACAGATCAGTGACACAAGCTGGGGAGTGTTAGTGATGGGCAGGGATTTAGGCATTCCCAGCTAGTGAGCAGGGTGAGTGCTGGGAGACAAAAATCTGCCCAGCTGTGTATCTGACCACATGGCCAGTGTTTCTGGAGTTCAACTCTATGTAAAAATTATATTTCTAGTGCCTAAAATTCTTATTCAAATGGAGTAACTTTGTGAAAACTTTTTTTTTTTTTTTAAATCAAAGAAGTTAAGAACAAAGACATGCAAATATGCAACTCTGATAATACACATGCATCCCTAGGTAGAACATCTTTTCTCTGTAAAGAGAAAAAAAGGTTTTAATTGGAGTAAAGCCTTCGAGAGGAATGTTTCTACATAAATAAGAGTGGGAGGAGAAGAGGCTGTTTTATTTAGTTTACAGCTGTAAGAATGGATTATGATAAAGACAGGAAACTGGCACTGGCATTATGAGTAAGATTATTTGTTCCTTGCTGATGGCCATTAACATTGTCAGCAATTAGCATACAGGAAAAAGCTCAGCTGCCTCCCCTGCTGAGATTACAACCTGAATCCATCATTGGCAGCACACCTCAGACACTTCACAGTAAATTCAGCACCACAGTAGATAAACTTTCAAAGAGTTAAGGGCTTTAGCATTTTACCTGTAGCACGTGTAAGCCTTTTTAGGAAGATCAGGTGCCTTTTAGTGTAAACAGGCTTGAACCAGAACTCTTAGAGGCAGCACCTCAGACATGGCCTCCAAGTAGACTTGTTTTCCCTCCTGCAGACAGCCCAATCCAGATAAAAGAATAAAACAACCCAAAAACCCCCAAAAATTACTGACAGAAAAAGAAAGCTGACAAGGCTGCAGTCTCAGCTTGGGAATTCAAATCAGGTCTTGTTTTCTCTTAATTAGTTGAACATTCATGGCTGGAAATTACCTAGAATGAGATAAAAAATGCTGGGCAAGGAGAGGCAATCACATATTTACCTTCTTTCTCCTGGGTTAGTGACTCCATGAAGGCTTTCACTGCCCATCTGGGAAGGAGAAGAGCATGTTGTCTGGGTGAGCAGCTGTGTCTGTGCATGCTGGGGCAGTGGCTGGGGGCACAGAGCAGCCACTCACCTTCCTGATGGGGACTGGAGGAAGGGGGTGCAGCCATGGATGGACACACACCATGGATGGACCCTTGCATCCACCTATCCAAGGGCTCTTTGTTGTCTTAAACTTCATTGCAATTATTATTGGCCCAACTCCTCCCTCCCACCACAGAGTCTTGCATGACAGATATGCCCCATTATGCCCCAGGTAAGGACTTCAGTCCTCTGTCCTTGCTGCTCTCAACAGTGCACAGGGTATCAATGCCTGTTCTTATTGCTTTGCTTCCCTCACTTATCTTATTGCATTTCTACCCCCTATTGCCCTTTTTATTTCCTATATCTTTTTCAATTCCATTTCAATTTTTAATCCCCCTGAAGGAATGGCCCACTTAACCTATGGGTCACCTATCCTGTATAGCATTGCTTTTGCCCCATCATGACATCCACATATAAAACCAACCTCATCTGTAAGTGACTGTGCCTGTCTGTAAGTTTGAAGCACTTTTTTTTTTTTTTTTTGAGGAGGGGAATATTATTTAGGTTGTAGTATATTTCACTGTTTAAAATTTTCCTTTTATTAACAGGCCTTCATAAAGACATGAAAATGTCTTTGGTATTCATCCATCCACTTTTCTAACACAATGTTGGAGCTGCCTTTTAAAAATTATTTCAAAATAGGTATGAGCTCAGGAAAATTAATAATTTTTTCATCTCAGATCATCTTTTATTGTGGAAACCAGCTGGCCTTTGCAGCATTGTATCAGTTGTACCTTCATAAAACTTTGCAGCCTCTCTGGAGAGTTTTGAATGTGGAGTCCATTTTTCATGGCAGAACACAGATAATCAAAACAAATTAGGCACACAGATAACTTAAATTCTTATAGAAGATGTGACCTTATTTCTAAAAAAAAAAAAAACCAAAGTAGTCAGAACAACATCTTTAAACTTAGTAGAAGAAAGATAAACTAAGTCTGGATTTTCCAAAGAATTGCATGTCCCAGATGAGTAGCATTTTCCTATCTTTAAGTTCCAGCACATAAATGCTTTCTGAAATCTCTCTTGGCCCCTCTCCCTGCCCCAGCAACATTCAGGCTTTTAAGTTTTGTGTTTAGCACCTAAATGTGAAAAGCCTGGTTTCCGAGTGCAGCTGTGCTGGTACAACAAACACTGCCAGCACTCCAGGAAAAAAGTTGCCACTGAAATCCTTGGGCTTGGTCTTTCAGCGCTCTCTTTAAATGTGTTCCTTCCAGTGTTTATTCAAATGGAGACTGTGATCTTGGCAGTTTCCTACCATGAGGAGGAGGATTTCTGCTGACTCCAGCAGGCAGCATTTGCTCCCCAGAGATGGCTTTGTCTTAGAAGCATCTTGCCTGTGCCAGCAGCCCATAGAGGCTCTGGTGGCCCCCAGGCAGTTCCCAGGTGTCAGCATGATCCAAGGATTTCCTATGGAAAGTTCTTAGAATGTGAAGGAGCCTGGTAGAGCAAACAGCTCTTTGCTCTTGTTCAGTAATGCCTGCTGGTGGAAAGGTCTTGGAGACATTTAGGAACTGGAGAGGACACTGCCTTGGAGGCTGGCCCTGCCCCTCTGCCCTCAGCACTGGCTCTGTCTGGCCTGCTGGCAGGAACACAATGCTAAATTCCTTCCGTTTCTGTAGGTTTGAAGAATTGGCTTTAGACAGAAGGACTGGAGCACTTCATTCTGAAAAAATGGTGGTGGGCACTGTGCTGAGAAAGATGTCTGGCAGCAGTGGCACAAGGTGCAGGAAATGTCTGTAGCATGAGATCTCCCATCCATCCTTTACTTTGTTTTGCAAGATGGGACAGAATGGCAGCGGGATTAAGGTAACAATTTCATTACTTCATTACTCTAAGTTAATGAAGAAAAGGCAGTGAAAGTATACAACTACTTTCTGCAGACCTTGTAGACTCTTATTTGACAACTCTGTATTTATTGCCCCAATATATGTAGAGGTAAACAGCAAATGCACAACTCTGCAGCCACTGGCCAGTTACAGAGGGGTGATGGTTTCAGAACTTTCAGGTGTGGTGCTGAAGTCCTGAGCCCATCCTATGGTTTTACTTCCATACCCAGTTGTGCAGCTTTGTACACTGGAGGCCATGTACCATGTGATGGAAGCAGTAACACATCAAAAGGCAATTTTCACTGTTATCCAGAGCAAAGCTGAAGTGCTGCCAGCCCAGAGCCCTTTCTTTACAGCCTTTGTCAGAAGCCAAGCAGCTGGTTCTTCCAGTGCTGACCCAAACTGTGACATTAACAACTGAATTGCAGTTTGCTGCTTTGGCTGTAATAGCACAGAGGATTTCAAAGCAAGAGAAAAGTTATTTGAGAAGTAAAGTAGAAAACCAGGAGCAAACCCCAAAGGAGGACAATCACTTGAAAGTTTACCTTTGCCCTGCTCCTGGCTATGTTTGGAGTCACTTTCTGTCAGCCCTGTTTGGAAGGGCTGAGTATGTGATTACTGCAGCCTGCCCACAGCAGCACAGGATATAAATGTATAGATGAGTTTGTGGCATTTTCCTCCTTAGCTCTGCTGTGTTTTTGGTGGTTTCTGGCAGTGCTGTGGATATTAGAATTGGCATGTGCCCAGCAGCTGCTGCTCTCCTGTATGGCAAGCTAACAACTGCTTAGTGTTGGCAAGCTCATGAGCAGCACTGGTTTGGGAAATGCAATAAAAGAAATACTCTAACATACACAGTCTGTCATTCCTTGACTTGAAAGGAAGCTGGAAGCTCAGTTCAGCCATGCACAACTCTGCTCTACTTCCACATCCCTCCTGAAAAAGCAAGACGAGTATCATACCAGTGGGAGTGTATCTCTCTAGAGACTGCTAGAAAAGGATGAAAGTCAGGGCCTGACAGTTGTACAGGGCTGACAGGGCTGTAACACTGCCTTCAGCTGTGACTTTTCTAGATTCAAATATTTCTCAGGATTGATCAGCTTGGTGTGTGCAGGAAAAAAATGTATCATTAATTCACTGCTAACTAATTTATTCCTGGAAACTAATTGCAGAACATTTAAAAAGCATTTTGTCATCTTATGATGGGCTTCTAGTTAAGTAAAAGACCTGAAGCAGTCTGGTGAAAGATGGAATAGGATTCTGCATTGCTTTTCTTTACCCTGAGCAAAGCATGGCTGGCAGTTGTTCACAAATCTATATTACTTCTAATGAAATGTCAATTTTCACAGTGGAGAAGAATAATTCAAGCAGTCGCATACTAAGGACCCCACTTTTATAAGCATCGCAATCTCTTTTTTTCTGCCAAATTTCACATTTTGAAGCACAGGTTCCAGGCTTTGCTTTTAGTGGCTGCCTGAACTGGCCTTCCTACAACTCAGACTGGTTTTAGGAGACGTAGTATTAGTCAGAATCTGCTGTACTTTGTAATAAATAGTCACTTGACTCAACTTCTTATTTAACCTACACTTCACACACTGCAGAGCTTAAATTCACTTTCCTTTCCAAGTCTGTTTCAATGAGCAGAGAAATGAGCAGTAATATTGTGTTGAATTTAGCTCAGCATTTTTCCTCAGGCTGGCTGTCTCCCTGACTCCTTGCAGAAAGGGCTCTACTGTGCATTACCTTGCTGTGAACAGCTACACTGCTCTGCCTTAAATCTGGGAAGGCTCAGTGAGCTGGAAGAAAATACTTAATATTACTTGATATCAGCACATGCCAAGGGGGTCATTTTTTTTTTTTGCCAGCCAAACCCTGTCTCTTACATTCTCTGATCTAACACAGAAATATTGCAGTTAATATACAGGTTTTTGTATCTTGGCTGAAGGCCTCTTAAAAATGATACTCTTACCTGTTATCCATCGAAGAGTGTCAAAGGCCAGTTCCAAAGTAAGCAGATTTGTCGGGTTTGCCTTCTTTCTGGGCTTGAAGAAATGCCAGGAAATACATAAGTTTTCAAAATTGTACTGTTTTTATATATGCATACAGACAAATCAAATGCAAACATAACATGCATATGTTATGTAGCTGCTACAGAAACAATTATGAAAAATCCAGATGTGAAAGCATTTTCTTTTTTTACTTTTTCTGCTATAAATAAATGCAGTCCTACAATTCTTTTGAATATCTGTTTATTTTTATCATTGTGCTGGAGAACACTTTTTTTTCCCCCACTATATATTTCTTCCTCCCAATAGAAGCAGAATTTTTTTTTATTTGTCCAGCCATTGTCTGGTACAGTAATATGACTCATCCCCCAAATCCTGGGATATAGAATAAATCATCTGCAATCCACATTTACAGCCATTCATTCTCAATAACATCGTTCCAAGGAGAGCTAATCCTTTGTATTTTTTTCAGGAGAAAGTGAGTGTTTTCCTCTGGAAATGTCTTCACTGGTCATTGAAAGCCTTTCCTGTTCACTTTAGAAAGAACACAATTAAATATCTGATTAGATCTGTCAGCACACTCAGGAGAGCAGGAAGTCATGGCTGGGCAGAAATACCTTTCTACAGCAGCAAGAACTCATTTACTCCAGGGCTCCATCAGCCACACACTGCTGCTATAACAATGAACCCAAACAAATGCTGAATGATATTTCAAATATGCTTTAATTGATGATATTTTACTTTTCCTCAAAAGGAAAAAAGTAATGTTTGCCAGCTGGGATAGTTGGGATGCTTCCCTCTGTCTGTGGGGTTGGCTTTGGTTAGAGCTGCTCAAGGAACAGTTTGCTGGCCTGGACAAATGCTCACTCCTGGCTTTTCCCTGCCTCCAGCCCAGCTGAGCTCTCAGCACACCCGTAAATGGTGGTGATGGATGTCCAGGGCTGTGCCATGGGATCCCGTGTGCTGCACAGCTCCCCCAGCTCAGAGCTGACAGGAGTGGCTTTGTTCTGGCTGACTCCCTTGGTTTCCACACCACAGTTTGTCCCATCCCTTGCTCCCCAGGCCAACAGCAACCTCCAGAATTCAGCCATGTTAAACTGATATTACCTGTTGGAGCAAGTCTAGAGAAGGGCACCAAGCTGATTAGAGGGATGGAGCACCCCTGCTACCAGGAGAGGCTGGGAGAATTGGGATTGTTCAGCCTGGAGAAGAGAAGGCTTTGGGGAGATGATTGTGGCCTTCCAGTGCATAAAGGGAGCTGACAAGAAAGATGGAGAGGGGCTCCTTGCAGGAGCCTGTAGTGACAGGACAAGGCAGAATGGCTTCAAACTGAGAGCAGGTTTAGCAGTGTCCTTCTCCAGGGAGCTCTGGAAGGATCAAAGCCAGCATGGTAACCACCATTGCTGGTGTCCAGCTGGGAGTGCTGGCTGCAGCTTCCAGTTAGCTGCTGAGGATGTGATGGTAGGTAAGGAAAGAGGCCCAAAGGAATATTCAATTCTCCTACAATGTTTTGCTAAATAGCAAACCTAATAAGCTGCTTCGTGGCACTGAGGTCCTTTGTGAATCCATTAGAAACACCACCACCCTACCCCAGCCACCCCATTTTCTTTAGGGTTAAGGTAGAAACATGACTCCACAACAAATCCCGTATTGAAATCCTGTTTCTTTAATTATTGCAACTCATTTCAGAGGCTGCAGCATAGCAACCTCTGGGCTTTCTTGCTGTAGTGATGGCAATGAGTTGGTCATCTCTTCTAGTCCTTATATGGTTCACCACATCAGATCTTCACTGGGTAAATATAAAACTCCTACACCTGTTGCAATGCTCAAATTCTTGTCAAAAAAGGAGTGTCTGGGCATCTTAATCCCTCCTGGGCATGTTATTGCTGGGCATGTTACTACTGAAATTCAGAAAGTATCCTGTTGCTCAGGTAGTTTCCCCCATCTCCCACCTTGCAGAGGTCCTACCAGGTCATGTACCATTGTATTTTTCCACACAGCTCCAGAAGCATTTAATATTCAGGAAAGTGTAGCAGCTTCAAGAGAAGAAAGTTTCCTTACAGTTAATCTTGTGGTACTCATTCTTCCACAGAAGCTGCTCCACTTTTCCCAGTATAGTCAGATTAGGCCTGAACAAGCCATAGTAAGGAGTTTGAGCACCCAAGCTCTTGGACAAATTGACAAGCTGAATTCCCTTGGAAAATAAGAGGTATCAGTTCAAACACCCATACCTTTATGGATCTATAGCTTCTTTCTTTCATATTATTTTAATGTTTCTGATATCAAAGACAAACGGGGTGTTGTGAGCAACAAGCTTGTTATGCTTGAGTAAATGAAGCATAGTGGATTTTGATAAGAGTTAGTTATTTTAGGGAGACAAATGTGCAGCATCATCAGCTTTAGATAGCTCAAGAGACATGGGAATTAACAGGATGCCTTGAGATGAATTAATGTACCCATCAGAAATTATTTTTTGCCTTTATTATAGTGTGTGTGTAGATTTTCAGGACTATGATGATATCTAGATCTATTAATCAAACCCAAATTCACTCAAGGTGAGAAGAAGGGGAAAAATGAAAGCCATTTCTAATTTGATATTAATCTCAAGTTCAATTCTAAGGTCTGGTAATTATTTGAGTAGGGCCTCCTTTTGCTAGCTAGTCAGGAGACATTGAATTTTATTAAATGGGATTACTGGGTCATGACATTCACTGTATTGTGAATAGCACTTGATCAAGGAGAGTACAATGAAATAACCTTCAGACAAGGTTGTCAACACACAAAGACATCTTAAATGAAAAGCACTTTACTATGAAGCAAATCCAGCAAACTTCAGGAAAAATTTCCTTTGTTTGTAAAAGATACTTAACTGCACAGGTCAAGTTCAGAACTCAGAAAAGGATTTCCATTTTGTGTACATCAAATAGCTGCTCCATATGGGCTCAATGCAATGAACAGTCTGGGGGTGGGCTCTGCCTGCAAGCCTGAGTAGACAGCCAGCTTTGATGCCCAACTCCCAATGGGTTTTTTCTAAGGAAACCATGGGTTATATTTCCTGCCTTCTCTGTCAAACCTGGGGTTGTCACTCCCTGCTCTGCAGCCCACCATTGTACCTAAAGAAAGCAGGTAAAAGGATGAATAACCCATTCAAAAAGAGTAGTATATTTTTCCCTCCCTGAAGTGTATGCTCTATTAGAATGAACTACTTCATCTTCAGGAAATATTGGTAACAATCAGTGGATGATTTAATGAGTATTAAGAAGAATAAGTTGGAAGTCATTTGCTATGAGATCACAGACTCAGTTGTGGGTGGTGGACTGCAGTGAGTGCCCACATGACTGTCACATAACCCAAACCACCCTCTAACCCAAGTGTATTCAGGTTCCTGGATATTCCTAAAGAGACTGCCCAGCGCTGGCTCTCCATTTCCATCTAGCAAACAGCTTGAACACACTTTGTGAAACATGGAAACAATTTCTGTTGCCTCCTCCAACGCTGTATAGCAGCTGTTTGTGACACAGCTGGGTACCAGGGCTGGGCCTTTCTTCTGGCTTCTGCAAGTGGGGGTGGCACTACCTGAGAGCAGGGAAGGGCTGGCATTGTGTCAGCTGAAATCCTGAGGACCATTTGAGAACACTGGGACCATTTCTCAGTACAAGACATCTGCTGTTAGATGAAGACATAAAGGTGAATATTTTTGACACGCTGCTGATATTGAGGCCAAAGTGCTCAGGACAGGCACAATTTTCATTGCCCAATGTATTACCTCAGGCAACAATCAAACTTTGCTATGGCTGCAGTTTGGGGGCAGTGCAAAGTGCATTGCTACAGAGGTGGTGCTGCTGGAGGGGAGGCTGTGCCACAAAGAAAATTGCAACATGGATCATGAGAAAAGATTAGGCAATGCAATTTAATCATCTTCCAACAGTTGCACGCAGCAGGGTATGGCTGCCTCTTGGAAGTTAGTGGTCAGGGCAGTGTCAAATGAGTGCATTTCAGCCATATGTGTCACTGATGAACCCAGAAACCAAAAGTTCGAGGGATGTTCTGAGTATGCATGAGAAGAAATAATTTGAAGAGGAATAAAATGGACAGTAATGAGGTGATGAGCAGAGAAAATACATTAGGAAATGTTAAAGGCCTTTTGCAAAGGCCCATTAGCAGTTTTGCTCAGGCACAACAGAGAAGAGAGTGAAGTGTGTGTCAGGAAGATTGAAATGAGTCACTCAGATAAAACACTGCTGTGACCTAAAGCCCCATTTGGTTACTTTTAATGTCAAAATACTTGGAGCAAATAATTTTTCCTCTCTGTGGTAGTTTTGTACAACATGGAAATTGATAAGGATGATGCTGAATGGTTTTACCACAGTAGAAAAAGGAACAAGTTCAATAATACAGCTATCACTGTGGGGGTGTAAACTGGAACTGTTTATTTACTTTTTTTTGTAAGCTCCTATGAAGTCATCCAAGGCTTCTTGGAAAGTAAAGAAAACAAATCAAACCCTTAACCAAACAAAGCACTCAGGTGGAGTGAATGTTCAGTGTGCCTGGATTGGTCACATTTAACTTCAAACATCTGGTCATCAGCTTAAGGAACAGTTTCAAGGCATCTATTTTTATTTGTCACTTCTTTACTTTTCCTCTATGCCTCAGGGCAAACCCTGAGAAAAATGCACAGCACACAAGGATGCTGGGGGTCTCAAAGCTGTGCAATTGCAGCTTTGCTTTCATGCAAAGATCTGGGAGCTGAGAAGGAAACCCTTTTGTAAGTGGAAGCCAAAATGTCAAACACAGCTGGTCCTTGTTTCTTTTTAGAGTGCAGTACCAATCTCAGTTTGGCATGATTGTAGTTATTTCATTAGCAACTCAGAAGGTGAAATCACTCTTTCAAAGCAAAGCCTTTAAAATGAAAGCATTTCAGTTCACTGCAGCCCAGAAGGCATTACAGCAATAGGAAAGCTCTCTGTGTGACAACCTTCCCCCTCCACTGTGCCTTGGAAAGTCTGAAACCTGTTCTGTGAAGAATAGTCACCTAACCTGTTATAAAATCCCTTGCAGAGAAATGCTAATGGCTGCTAATGTGGAGGAACAAAAAGAGAAAAGGCCAATTCATTTCTATGAGACACAGCAATGGATCATGGTGTGACACACTATTGGGACTGCAAAGGAATGAGCTCCTCTTAGAGCTCATGGATTCAGTGATTATTTATGACTGCTAACATCCATCACCCAAAGGGCAGGGTAGTGGTGCTGGTGCTGCATCATTTCTGTCCCCATTGGAAACACACAGGAGTGGAGTGAAGATGTGTCTGAGGGCAGATTCACACACTGCTTCTTTGGACTGACTCTTCTACTGTGGCCTGGAAAAGTATTGAGTAAGAAAATTATTGCTCGTGGCTTTAAATTTTTAGAGGGAGAGCTGTGATATGTGAGAAACAGGTCTACAGCATACATTGGGAAATACTGACATCAAGAGAATAATGCTCTGCATAGCCCACATTTCTTGCCCTGTATGTCACCTGGTCCCTTTTCCAAAGTACATGCACATAGAAGGACCAGGCCAAGGATGGCAAAGGATTGACTAAGGTAAATCTTCAGGAAAGAGATGGGATTTGGCCTAGAAGTTAGCTCTGTCTTGCTCAGGAGTGCTACCCAACTGCTCTGTCACACCTTCAGGTTAGGATGCAGGAGGCAAAAGCAAACCAACTTTTTTCATTTTTAAACTTTAATTGCAAGCACCATTTATAAATGCATGGCTTTAGATTTGGGGTGGAGGCCACAGGATGTGTAATTCAGTGTAATTTTAGGGAAGTCAGAGAAGAGAGAGTTTACTTTAGCCAAAGATTTAGGTCTTAGTAATGAATGTTGGAAATTGAAAGGAAAATAACCAGTTAAAAAAATAACCCTGCATCAACACTGCTAAATTAAAAGACTTATTAGTAGCCTTGAAATAACCTCATAACCACTTACATCAAGTTAAAACAACTTCCCTCTTTGACAGCAGCAGATTTCTGCCCTTTCTGGTAAGGCTGTTCTTGCTGCGTGCTCCCTGTCACTTGGGACTAGGATACAGCGAGTGGAAAGATGATGGCTTGGCAAAAATGACTCAGTTCTCATTTGTAAACTGACAATTGTGTACTGGAAAACATGAAGAGCAAACCGAGTTTGCTTTGTAAACAGTGGGAAACCTCAGCAATATCTGGTGTAACTGTTATGTAATGCCCGAGTGAGACACTGATCTCTGGGTGACGCCTGCGATTCCATAACAAACACTGAAAAACAGAAAGGCAAAGAGAAAAGGCAATATGAGTAAGAGGAAAAACAAGCAAAACCAAAGAACTAGAGAATTCGGAGACTACTCTAACAAATTACTGAAGAGATTATTAGTAGGTATTGAACCCAAAAAACACAAGAACCAAGCATCATGTACCCAGAAAAACAATTCCCATGGTCCTCGACATGAATTCTTTAGTGTGAGAGCTTTGGTCCACTCTGAGACACGGGCCAGCTGTTAGGCCAGAGCAGACCTGCCTCTGTGCCCTGCCCGGCACAGGCCACAGGCACAGAGCAATCCTGCGCTCTGGCCTGGCTCTGCCTGGTGCTGTCACCCAGCTGTTCTGTGCCCTCTCTGTGCTGTGAAATGCAGCTGTTCCAGGGTTAGGTTAGGGTGCTTAGCTGTTAAACCAATCAAAACAGAAGCTTAAAAAGAAGGGAAAGAACTGAACATTTGTATAGAAAACAGGGTTGGGAAAGCTTGTGGCAGGGATTACTTGGAAAGGCTCAGACTTAGGTGAGCTTGAGCACCCAGCATCCACAGGGCTGCTGTTTCTCAAATAGGATTTTGCAAGTGCTCCCTCTTTGGTGTTCCCCTTTTCTTACAATAAAAATAATACAAGTGATAATACTGAGCAGAGATTTTTGTGTAGTGACCTGGAGCAATCAGCAGTGATATGGTTGGTGCCTCTTTCATTTCAGAACCTACTGGCTGATCCATCTTTGGCTTTGATGTACGTGGTGTGTGTCACACCCCCTTCAGGGACAAGGTATTCTCATGTACCACAGAGATAAGTTGAAGTTTTCCTTTCATATTATGTTTTGCATTCTATGTAGTTTTACCTTGTTCTATATTTTTGCTCATATGCTACAATTATCTGCACAGCTAAGGCTCCAGGAATGGTAGATCAAGTAAAAGTAAATTGGAAATAATTCTAGTAGGGGAGATAAAATGCCTAGATCTGCACAATATTATGGTGTCAGTCAAAACTAGGCAGTTTTTGAGGCATGTGCAACAAGTGGCCTTTTCTGTTATGTCTTTAAAACAGAATGGGGCTCTATTTCTGTCCTGCCAGGCTCAAAAAATAAAATTAAGTAAAGCAGAAATTAATTGCTGCTGAGCTGATGCATTGCAGATGAGTCCATTGTTCAGTAAGTCCATGGTGAAGTGGCTGCACAGTGTTAACACTGAGTAAAAAGCAAAGCAAGAGAGGTATAAAGAAAACCTCCCAGCTTTTATGGTCTTTGAAAATAATTTTGTACTTAGGGCCTAAACTTTATCTGCTGAATATGACTACAAGTAGGGTTGAAATTTTGGGTTTTTTATATTTAGGTGCAGTAAAATAATGATTTGAAAGTATGTAGACAGGAGCTCCATCTGCCCATAGTGGTCCTTCTGGCTTCTTGGCTGGGAGAAGTAGTAAATTGCAGCCATTGTCATGAAACTGGATTTTTATTAACAATTGGGCCAGTTCCACACATCCGATCTGCCAGGGAATGAGTACATGGCCACACTATTTTCTCTGAGTGAACCTTTTGTACTGAGAATATTTCTATGACAGAGAGATCCTCTTTGATTTGACCTTTCAACCTTTTGCCAATAAAAATCCCCTTTAGAAATTCTCAGACTATCTTTAACTCCAGTACTCCCTTAAGGACTTCCTGGAACGACCTCTTCTAGAAAATACCTCTGAAGGTGATCATGAGCTGTAAATCAAAATACTTTTGAGTTCTGTTATTTCTATCTGAATTACAACTCATTGAAATTTGCAGCAATGATTTACTCTAATTAAGTACAGTTTGAATCAAATACTGACTCACAACACAGAGTTCTTTCCAGAAAAAAAAGACACCAATTTCTCAAGATTGAAATAGTAGCAGACAGTAACAGATTTTTAATTGCTATTCTTCTGTAAGGACCTGCACATACAGACCAAGTGTTGAACATTCCTATTTATTTTTGATTTGCTTGGCTCCCACTTGTCTTGAATGATCAGAATAATTTTTGTATCTGATCCATCAGTGACTCTGCATACACCATAACTGTGCTATTGCTTCCATCTTTTCTTTGGTTCCTGATTACTATTAGAATAAAAAAAATCCAGTCTTGTAACTATTTCTGGTGGCTAGAAAGGGCTAGTCATGGCTAAATTCTACTTTTTGTGGCTTTGGAAGTCATTCCTAATGTGGTGATAGCCTTCCCAAGCCGATGACTTTAAAACAATAGCACTGTACTGCACACTGAGTGACCCACGCAAGCTTCCTCTGACTCATAGTGTTTCCTAAATACTCAATGGATGTTTTATTCACAAAAAAGGGAGCACAGGAGTAAAATTTAAGTAGAAACAAATGATTTTTGGTGTGGATTTTATGACATATTCTCTGGGTAAAGACAAATAATAAAATTATTTCTTTTACCCATTGATATTGTTCTAGTTTTGGATTTTTGGATGATTACTCATTATGATAATTGGCTGGTGTGGCCATGAGCTAGACTGGGGTAGATTTTCTCCCAGTCACACACATACTTCAGGGACCACTGATGCTCAAATGTTTGGTACCATGCTCACTAAACCATATTGTGGGTGCTCTGACCTACTCTGGTCTACAGCCAGCCAAAAGCAAAAGGTGGAATTTGCAGGACCTGAAGGGAACAGATGAGCAGGAGAAGTATGGAAGGGGAGAGGGGAGCATTGGCCCAGTTGTCTTTCTCCTGGTGGCACTGGTGTGCACATTCCTGAGGTTGTGCTGTGGGATGGGAAGTGCTGCTTCATCCCTCATCCTGTTGGGCTGTTGATGTTTGGCCAGGAATGGGTTTCCTCAGCTTCTCAGTTTACATGTTTGTGCATCAGTTTAATACAGCTATGACAGAAGGACATTATGTGAGTTAAGGAATTCATTAACAGATCTCTTCAAGCTCATCAGTGAAACTCATTACAGGAATTACAAAGCATTATTTCTGAAGATGAAAAATGTTGTGCCTTGCTGCACCTCCTGCTGTTTTCCTCTCCTGCCTCCTTCCCAGTTTCACTCTCTTTGTGCTGAAATACTCTCCGCAGAGCACACAAGGCTTTGCCTCTGCAGACCTGATGGTGGGGGTTTCCCTGACTCCCAGGCATCCAGGAGAGACCACTAAGCTTGTTACACTTACATCTATTTCAAAACTAAACTTGTATTTTAAGTAAAAGCTTACTATCTAGCCTGATTAGTTTTGGTTTGTTTTGGTTTTCCTTTGGTAATGCCTTGATTCCTTGAATGCTCTGCAGCATCCATTGGTGGAAAACTTTGAGATTTTGTTTCCTGACGTACACAGACTTTTCTCCAAGACATCTTTTAATGGAAATTCATTTTGCTGCTGCCATGATGACTTTACAATCTGTGCCAGTTTTGTCTTTTGGATTTGATTCTGTGAAGTCTTGCACAGCCTCCATACCTACTCTCATAAGTGGCCAGAATTAGAATTACTCAGCATGTCAGGCATTAGTACTACAGGTACTCAATTTAAGAAAATATTTGGAGAATAAAATACAGAATGAATCATAATAAAGAGTAAGGGAAGCTGGTGCCAGATAAATGCAGACAGAATTATGACTGCTAGACAGCCGTGTTTCCAGCTTCTAAATTTTATCTCAACTGTGGTGATAAAGACAGACTATCATTATGTGTGCCAGATTTTATGCATGTCTTTCTTTAAAGCATAAGTTGATGCTGGAAGGATCCTGGAGGTGCCTGATGCTTAATCTTAGAAATACTAGCTCAACGGAAATAAAGCACTCAGGAAACAAAACACAAATTATATTTCCAAAACATTTTTTTTGTAATTTGATCCTCCTATGTAAACAAGAGACAATAAAACCTTCTGGGAGTCTTGTTAGCCAACAGTCTCCAAACTGCAATGAAAGAAGGATTTCAAAACTATTTCACAATGGTGTTTGGATGAAACATGTGTTTACTGTATGTAAATGAACAAGACATTCTGTTCTTTTAGGGTTCATCAGATTCCTCACTCGCTTAGCTGGTTTGGCATGTGCAGGAAAGTGGGTCTTCTTCAGAAGGTGCTGGACAAACAGTTATTTTTCAATGGACATTTCCACACTTAACAAAAAAACCCCACTTCCGTTCAAATTTTTGCCTCAGAAGTCATTTAACTCGATCTTGCCTTATTTTGCTTGCTAGAAATAATGACAAAATAAGTTATTAATGAAAGAGACATGGAGGCAGAATTTCCCATGACAGTAAATCACTGTTACACAGCTCTCATTGTCCAGCAGCATGCACTCAAAATGTGACTAGTCCCAACTGCTTGGGGCTGTTGATTTTGTGTATGAGAATTTCCTGTAATAGCTTGGGTGCCTGCATACAGCCAGTCCCTGGCATGGCACGTGTGCCAGCAAGCCTCTTTCCAATTTACCAAGGGAAAACCTGGGATCCATGGCAGAGTGGTAAGCTGCACTTTTACCCCAGTCTTTGGGCAAGGAAGCTATGCAGTAATTCACTTTATTTCTTTATTTTTTCCCGCCATTGTTATGATACCATTTTCTGAGTTAGGGAGATTTTGTTGTTGTGGTGGTGGTTTGCATCTCAGATGTTTTATCTGGGTGCAACCAGAGGAAAAAAAAAATCTAATTGGGACTGCAAGTGTGCAGTACAGAGGCCAAAAATATGTGCTCTTTTGTGAGCCCTGCTGCAAAGGGTGACTGCTGTGGATCAGAGCCTGGGGCACTGCACGAGCCTGAAATAAAGAGCATTTTATTGTTCTTCAGCCTGCTCTGTATTGCTGTGCCACCACCTCCACTGTTGCTGGAATTCCAGCTCAGGCATGTGTGTTCACCTCTGCTGGAACAGAGGATGTTCCTCATGGAAACTGCTGGTGGATCTGATAATCAAGGCCGGCAATGGCTTTGGATAGTGTTGAGGAAGGAGTGTGGAGCTAGACAGTGATTTATTGTTCTCAGGCCAGCAAGCAACAACAGTTGTTGAGTGCTTAGGCTGCTGACACATCCCTGTAACCTGCAAAATTCCTGTCTGAGCTGGCTTTTGTTCTTCTCACCTTTGCATGCAGGCACTCTGGCCAGGCTGGCTGTGCTTGACTGGAGCTGGGAGGGAGAACAGCACAAGTCATTCCCTGCTCTGGGCAGAGAGTCTTAGTGATAACTGATTTTATTGCTGTCTTTCATCTTCATCTACATCAATCTTACAACTTCAAGATGATAAAAGCATGTTTGCCATGAAATTTTGCTTAGTGTCATGAAAAGAATATTTTTTGTTTGTTCTTTGTGTGAATATTGAATTGATTGTTTGGTTTCTTTCCTTGCCTCAGTCCCACGCTACTCATATTTCTAGTGAGGCAAAAACCCGAATTGTTGTTTTTCCTTTCACAGCTTTATAGCTGGGATGTTGTTCTGCTTAGCAAACACAGTTTAAATTACACAGGCATCTTTTCCCAGTTTCCTCTCTCTAAATCTGAATCTCATCTAAATCCATCAAAACACTGCACAATTGCCAATCCAGCAGTGTTTTTTGTAATAATTCTCAATTTCCATATTGCACTAAGGAAGAGTGTAACAAACGTCCTGCCTCCCTTGCAGGGTCCACAGATACCATTTATGAAATGTTAGGGTCATTAAGGGCATAATTTCCTCCCCAGGCAGGCTTAAAGTGGCTGGTTTTGTGAAATTCTGAGTATCAAAAAATTGCTTTCTTTTGCATCTGAATTCTGTAGGATTTTTTTGCTAGGTTGCAGTACTTTAGATTCTGCAGGCTATTGTGGACTGGGCTTTTCAGACTTAGTTTGCTACCTGTTTATTTGGCTATCTAGAAAGCCTGCACAACACTGAAAATATTTTCAAATAGGAAATGTAACTAAATACCTAACAAATGTCTATGAAACCTCTTCCGACCCATCACAATGTCAACTGGTTTACATTCATATGGTAATACAGGATAGAGCTACCCAAGAGAGAAGAATTATTTTTAAATAACATGTGAATACTTATTTAGTCATGCACTGGCAGCCTTGGTACAAAAGCAATTCACACTCAAAAATCTTTTTTGACATTAGATGCAGGGATTAATCCCAACAGCTACACTTAGATGCTTCCCATATCATGTGGCATTTAAGTAGCTGTCAGATACAGAGCATCTTTTATAAGGACTTAGTTTGGTTTTTGGAATGGATTTTTATTGCCTTATCTATTTTGTACCATCTTCCTTATATTGCTCTATTCCTAACAGCGTGTCTCTTTCTCCAGTTATTATATTATTCACACTAAAATATGGATTTTGAAGCATCTGACTGTTCCTGGATGTTTCCTGCTCTCCTGCCATCTCTTCTGTCTCTTTATCTATTTGATTATTTGGCAATCTTTTCCCCATGATCTCTGTAAGCCAAGTTTGGGGATTTAGCTCTCATATCCTGCTGCTCAGCCTGCTTTGTGTAATTGGAGGATGGGTCCCACAGCTTCCAAGGAGCCAGAAGTATCATGTTGGAATGCAGGCACATCTCCTCCTTCGTGGCCCCAAACACTGCAGTAAGTAATCAGAAATTGCTCTTAATTAAATGTTCAGCATCAGTGATAGCACTATCAGTTATCGGACTGGCTAACAGAGCTTAAACCACAGGTGGTTAAGCCATTCTAAAATTATCTTTACACTAGATATAACTTTCAAAGATCCTAACTGGGCCAAAGTTCTCAGGAGAAGGCAGGACTTGTGCAAGGCTTCAAGATTCAAGAACCTTTGATCTACATGAGCCTAGCCTCCCATTTCATCCAGTTCATACTCCCTTGCTGTCCTTCACCACACAGGAGGAAAGGGAGTTTCCAGATATTGGACAGAGTTTGGTGTGCTAATAAAGAAATCTCATTTTATGATAGAAGTGTTATTCCAAATGTGCTGTGTTTCATCTTTTCCCAGAGTTAAGCTTGAAAACACAGTGTCTGTACAGAGGAGATGGAAGGGCAGAACTGGGCTACTGCTTCTGTTCTTCAGGGCAGTGCTAACTCAGGCAGCAGTGTGGGTGTCACACACAATCCAGTTTCATGGGTAGGACACATGGCTCATAAGGCCCAGCAATGCGCAGCTCTACCTCTCTCGGGGTGGTGATATGGGCTGTGTCCCTCAGAGCAGTCCAGGGCCACTGAAATCCCCTGCTCTTGGCTCTAGGACAGAGCTGTGGCAGCTGTTAGCCAGAGGAAGCACAGCACAGCAGTGCTGACCACGAGACCTCTGCACCTGTGCAGATTTACACACACAGGACACAGAATTGCATGGACTTGTCAGACACTAAAGACTGGGAAGGCTCTTGGCGCTGGAGATGGGGAACAGACATTGAAACAGGTCTGCCAAAAATGGTTCAAACTATGCACATCAGAGGATGTGAAAGGGGAACTTGCCACAGGGCAGGCAGTGACCACATCCTCCAAATGTGCCCAGTGCAATTCTGCTGAGCCTGCTTTCCCAGAAATGCCCCAGCAAGTCACTGTCTTCTGACTTGTCCTCTCAGTCATAACTCTGAGACAGTAACCCTGAATATAGTAACTGGGATGCAGGTTTGGATGAACAAAACCATGAGGATGGCAATTTGAATATATCTGTGATGGCAATCATAGCAAGAGCAAAGGTTAAAAAAAATATGCAGTGAAGATTTCATGACCTTCCCAGTCTTTGTCCATCAAACATTTGCTCAGTAATTCTCCAATATACACACAACCTGGCCAAAAAACAAACTAAATACATTTTTCAATGGGCAGCCATCAAGACTTTGCTCAGGTATTAAAAACTGGAGATGTTTTAACTGAGAAATCCACTTTTTTTACTGCTATTTGGCTGTTAGAACGAACCAGAATGTTGCTTTTTAGCTTTTAGTTGTTTCATTATTTATTTTTTATAATTATTCTTACTCAACTTTTACGTTTTAATGTGGACCTTTTATTATTTTTTTAATTTTAAAATTTACTAAACAAGTTTCTATCTCTAAAGCAATAATTAAGGAAAATAGCCAAGTAGAGAACTGACGTAGAAGCAAATAGTTCTGAAATATCAGTGATTGTAGCATACAATAGACAGAAGTCCATCTGTCACTTTAATTGATAGATGCTAGGGCCTATTTCAAAAATTCAGGGAAATGAATAACATTCAGTTACTCTGACCTTGCAAAATAAATAGCAATGCCCTGAAGACACACTAAAAACATATCAGGAAGTAGAACTGTTTTCTCTGTTTTAAACAACATTTCATTCAATGGAAAAATAGCCAAGGAATACATTTTTCCAGATGATTTAAGATGCAGAATGCTGATACTTGTCTCTCAATAGCAACAATTAAAATCGCTTGGTTTCGTAACCACAGTGTAGACATTATTTCCACTATTAGCCCATACATACTTCTGTAAGAGCAGGAGTGGCTAAAAAACTGCAGTTCTTTTTGTACACAAAAGCATTTGGTTTTTCAGAATATGTATGGGGATTTCCCCCCCTTTTTTCCCCAAATCCTCCCACCAGGATAGTAATTAAAAAAACTCACACAAGAAAATTCAGCTCAGAATGCAATACGTAAGACTCCAAACTCGATTGTGCTTTTACTTCAGTCTTCTCAGGATGTTTTAAGGAAACAGGGTTTGACAGGCTACATCTTGCATTGTCAGGCAAAGCTTCCCTAAAATCAGAAATGTGCTCAGGTCTAATTTTTTAGTTTGCAATTTTTATCTGTAGCACTTTTAAAAACCAATAACAAATAATTTAAACAATGCTGTATAAACACAAATGGAGGCTCTCCTCACTTAAGAAGTGCTTTGCAGGCTCTAGATTTGTATTTGTATTTTATTCTCCCAGTTTAATTCTATCAGCCAAATAAATAAATAAGTATGAATTTGAATAAATATGAATCTCTCTGTGATGCAGAGAAAAGCAATTGTATTGCTTTAGTGCAGGAGGCTGGGTTCATGCTCCAAGAATGAAAGCTGCTTCTGCTCAGATAAATAAACAGATGAAAGGACTTCCAGCCCATGCTCCATCAGGAACAGTGGAAAGACATGCTCACAAAATTCAGAAATGCAGAAATAAGAAAAAAAAATTCTTTTCAGCCTTTCAGTTTTTTAATAGGAAGAGTAAGAAATTTTTTTAGAATTATGTCAGAAACCTCCAGGGAATGGTGCAGAAGTTCTGTGAAGATCACAGAAGCTGCCTTCAGCATTCTTGGCAGCAGTTGTATCCCTGTCCTGCTGTGGCAGAGGTGGGTGTGTAAAAGTTGACCCAGAGTGGATCTTCATGGCAGGTGGCCATTATTAAAAATCATCATTTCCTGGCACGTACCACTCACTAGTATAAGGTTTTTACCTACATTATCCAACTTTATTTTGCTGTTACTACTCGTTGTTATTCAGTCCCTCAGATGTTCTTGGCTGCTCATAAAGTCTAAAAGGACCACGGAGAGGCAGAACTGTCCTGGGGCTCTTCTACATTTCATTTCATTCAGTAATGAAATACCCCACCCCAGAAGTTCTGAAAGAAAGACATAATGGTAAGGAAACTTTTCTTCCCCTCCTGCTGCAGACACAGTGGCCCCATGGACCTGAGTCAATGTTTCTGGAAGTATCAGTTTTGTACCAGTGATTGTGTTCCTTCTGAGACCTCCTCAAACCCACAATTCCATCTGAAATCAGCTCTGCCTTTAGCTTTCTCCTCCTGAATGAACCGGCTCTCTTGGGCTTTTCTGATTTGTTTGGTAGCTTTATGAAATAATGCATTTTAGACTGTATTAAATAATACTTCTATTTTTTAAAAATAGAAGTAATGTCTTTTATACTGAATTAAATATATCTGAGAATTTTTTACCAGTTCCTAGAGCAGTAAGATGCAGCAGTTAATACAGCTCCCATTCCAAATGCTACCACATCTCTTTGTTTTGTCAGAAAGATTTATGAAGGAGAGCAGGGGTCATGCACATTGCAAATGTGCTTCTGCTAAAGCAGTGTATTCCTGGAGGAATAAACACAGACAGTGCTGAATTACTTTGTCATCATTAGAAATTGTCAGAGTCCCATAATGTTCGTGAGAGCAGACAGGTTAGAACTGCACAGACCAGAAAATAAATGCTCACACTGAAAAATACATGGAACTGCTTAGTCCAGTGCACACAGCTTTCCTCAGCTGGGAGGAACCAGAGAGCTGGGCTGCTGAAAAGGAGTGCAGGTTTTAGCTGCTTCAGTGGCTGAGGGGGAGGTTTGCCTGCAAAAAGAGTCTCCTTGGTGTGATAATTTCTCAGTGAATGGCCAAGAAACTTCTTTTCTTTTGTGAAAAACTGCTAAGTATTATAAACAATTTTCCAGAAAATGAGGAAAACAGTCTTGTAAGTATTAATGGATCATTTCAGTGCTCCAAAGGGAAGTTTCTATGCTTCATTTTTTTTTAAATGTGAAAATGGGATGTGGTAATCACTGTCATTTTAAAAGAAGCATGAAGATAAATCATTCATTTGGCAAATATATATCAAATAAATGCTAGTATGTTCTTGTTGAATCTTCTTCCCTATCTGTAGAGTCATTTCAAATATTAGCTTGAAAAGTGCTTTGGTTTTACAAGCTTTAAAAATTTTTCTTAGCCACTGTCTCACTCTTGAATGATGGTCTCTTACACTCCACCAAGGCAGACGATCTTGAGGCAGTGGTGCCTGCTGGGGACGAGACTGCCCTGCTCTGCTGGATCATCTGGCTTCTTTTCCACTCTGAAAAATATATGTACCACAGTGTAAATTGCTGCTACATGCTGTAATTAGCAGAAAAGACATACTGTAATTAATACCAACACTGGAAATTTTAACGGCCAACATTAGCTAAAAAACCTGTACTTTTAAAAAATAATCCTTCCTGGATTCTAGACTGAAATAATTCATTCTGAGTGATGTTTTCCTGATATCCAGCAATAATCTAGACAAGAGAGTTGTTCCATTTATAACTGGTGCATCACAGCTTGAAGACTCAGGTGTGCCTGCCCCAAGTCTTCCTTTGCTGCTTACAGTTCCAAACTCTGATTTGTCTCCATTAGGACTGCAGAAATCATTTGTAAACCTTTGCTGTGTCACCCTCTGAAGGATGCTCAGAGTGTTCACATTTCCTGCCAGGACAGAGACCCTTTCTCTTGTCCTTTCCTGTCTAATCTGCATCAGCAGACACAGAGTGGCTTTGACTGTGCAGGGCATGTGAAGTGCAGCTCCTTGGGCCTTTCTGTGTCCCTGTGCAGAAAAAAAACATTTCACTTTGTCTCCAAAACAACTGAATTTAAGTGACACAAGTGCTATATCCACACAGGGAGGGGAAGTAAGTAAAATACCCTGCTGAGACTGTGTTCAACCTCTCTGATACAAGGAAATCTCCTTTCTCTGGTTTGCCAGAGCCATCACAAATGTTTATGGACTCTAAGGCTTTTACTGACCAGCCAGTAAAATAATTTGTTAGGGTAAGTGATTTCAGTTGGGAGGGACCTATAATGATTGTGTAGTTCAACTGCAATATTTTCTGATGTAATTTCCACTCAGTAAAATTCAGGTATTTAATTTCACTTTGTTATAACAAAAACTTTCCCTTATATTTTTGGAATATATTCACTAGAGTTGGGGAAAGATGCAAAAACACCCCAAAAGAAAAGAAAAAAAAATCTTCACAGTTTTCTAGTAAAAATAAAATATATGAGATAAAACAGAATATAATGCTGCTGTACAATGTGTTTTATATTTCTGTCCCTTTAGAACTTTTAAAAGATTTTGAGATTTGGGCACCAGCTTGATTTCCATGTATCCATGAGGTGAAATATCAAACTTTTTTCTTTAACTATTCCTGGAAATACACTGTTCATTCCTGTATTAAGTTTCTGAGAAACAATATTATTATCCAAGGAATAATCACTCAGAATACAACAATAATTAATTGTGCCAATAACTCTGGAAGCTTTAATGTGTGTAAATATATATACATGTGTATATATACATATACACACACAAGTGCATTTTATCTAATATATAGTAGAGATTAAGATACAGAATCTTATCTGTAAGCCATTGTTACCAGCTCTGCAGTTTCCTTAGACTCACAGAATGATGTTGCCCTGAAAAAGCCTCCAAAGGAAGATATCCAATTAGCGCTGGTATTTTCACAGTTCCTGGGGAGCTTATGCAAATATGGCATGCAAGGACTCTACTTGGCCAACTATTCAGATTACTCCTGTCTGAGAATTTATTGGATTTCATGATTCTTTAGGTAATTAGAGCACCATCATGAAAATGAATACAGGTAGAGCTGAGCTCATCCTTGCCAGCTGCTAGGATGAGAATAAGAAATTGGAACCATGTGACCATTGAATAGGGTTACAGCATAATGCAAGAGGGAAAAAATAGAAAAAAAAGAGTGATACTAACATAGAAAACCATGTATTTTGATAGTTTCTTAAAAATGTCTTTGTTCTAGAATCTGCCAGAACTTTCTTGAGGCTTGTTCCTGCCACTGCACTGGTCCAAAATAACAAAGAATGCAGCACTTAAAATATTTGGCTCATAGGAAATAGCTTGCTGGAGCAGGAGGCAGCTTTCTCATGTGCATTTTTCATGTCCTGCTACAAAAAGATCAAAATATTGTGAAGGATATGTATTCAGTTGAGAAATGTTAAAAATGCCACTTCTGATGTAAGACATACTTTTGATACTATATCTACTGCACATCTAAAACTGTCAGGCTACAATGAAATTTGTCACCTCTATTTTACACTTGTATTAAGTGAGAATGTGACAATTGACCTCTAGTAACACCAAGTTTGACAATTCTTGTACATGTAAGTCTTACCAGAATGACTTTATAAAGAAAAGCTGTCAAACATATCCTGTTGTAATCTTTTGGGAGAGAGAATGCTATACTGTATTTTTAAGGCAGTATTTTTACTTTCTTACAACTCTCCTCAGTTCATATTAAATAATTTGCAATTAATTGTTGTGTTAGGCAGAAAAGCTTGTCAGTGCTGAAACAAAGAATTGCTCTGTCAAGTTAGAAGTGCAGGAAAATCTAATTTGTAATTGAAGCTGTGTATCCTTTAAAAATGAAATAGTGGATCTGAAAGTAAGCCAAATGAAATGTTTAAAAGTACAAGAGAGAAGTGATATCCCGCTAGCTTCTCACTTCAAAAGCCATGACAGTGTGGCCCAGGTTTGTGCATGGAATTCTACAGTTCAACTTTTCCCTTTTGCACACTGGTATTTTTCCAGTCCACCTGAGCCAAAGGTTGGTGTCTGCTTGACTCCATCTCGACAGCCTGAGCTGAATTCTCTGCTTAAAACTGGGCATATGCCAGAGGACAAAGCTTAGCTGGGCTTTACATACATGCTTTACACCAAAACACCTTGCAAATACTGAAAATAGTGATTTGGGGTTTTCTGCTCCATTCCCAATGGTTTTGGGAAAGCACAGAAAAGTTTCTAGATGGAATGCAAACAGACTGAAATCCTGTTGCACTCACTGAAAAAAGGGAATTCTCACTGAGAGCTGCAAGGAAAACAAAATACCTTTGGTATGCTGATATAAACTTTGGGTGAAATCTAAGAAAATATGCAATTTAGCACAAGGCATTTTCCCTAGACTTTCCTATTAGAAAAAAAAGATATCAATTAGATAGAAAAGGAAATTAATTAAGAAGAAAGGGAAAGGAACCCCACAGTGTGCAGGGCACTGCTGAGTGCCAGCTGCCATTAGTGTAGAGCAATAAGCAGCACACCTGGACCATGCACTTCATGGAAGAAGGGGAGAGCAGTGGGAGGCAAGTCACAAGCCACTGCACTTCCAGGTCACTCACTTGGTTAATTTTACAGTTTTTATCTGATGTAGGAGCTCTGTATTTTAAGAACTGATGACATTATATAACTAACCTGATTAATGGGTGTAACTCTATCTCAAGCCTTTAGAAGCCTCCATCTCAGCACATAATCTTTTTCCTTCTGCAGTCTGTCACCTGTCAGCAGTGCCTAAGGACAGACTAAACCAGGCTTCACTCACCTGCTGGCCAGTGCTTTGAGAACCTTTGTCAGAAAGCTCCTTCTGGCAGTTATTTATAGGTCAACATTTGGGTGAGCTAATTGCAGGCAGGACCCCTGGAAAGGTAACTAAACAGTTATTGCTCGTGCTGTGAGGAGAAATGATTTTGTGAATTACCAAATCTCATTAATGTGCTACTCTTGGACATTTTGAACCAGCACTGCTGCACTTGGCTTGGGGAAGGGCTGCTCTGTCAGAACTCTTGGTGAATGTCTGTATCTCTCATTAAATTGGGGGTGATATTACTATCGTCCTGCTGTGTTTTCAAAACTTTATTTCAAAATAGAAGTGACTTAATCTCTCTTCCTTTTCAGGGAGTTTTCCTATGAGCATTGACACCTCACACAGGCTCACCTATTTGATACCAGTCAGACTCTGATTCCTGAATGGCACTTTTACCTGACATTGCTGTGCTCTCTTAATGTGAGCTCATTAGCAATACCTTCTCTATTCCCCAAATTCCCCTTGGTACTGATGCTAACTTCTTGAGAGGGGACTCTGATCCATCCAGGTCCTTCAAATGATGTGGCAATTAAACCTCCCCCATTATGCTGAAAGCCCTTGTTACCCAGATCTGGCCCTTCCCTTCCCTCTGCAGTGTTCCACAAACACAGTGTTGGTCTGAGCCCCAACACCTGCTGCACTGCTGAACACTAAACCAGGGCATTTCAGTCAGGGACTGATAGACTGCTCTGTCTGAAGTAGTGCAAAGGCAGAGGTATTCAAGATTGTCTTTCTAAGCTGCTTTGATGCTGACACTAAGAATTTACTTTCTTGTTGTTAATACATCCTAGCATTTGAACTAGCATTTTATCTTTACTTCTTGCTTTATGGTAATCAGAAGCTATTTGCAGTTTGATAACATGAAGGGTGTCAGCTGGGCAGAAATGAAATTTTGCTTTGATTTGAACAGTTCTTCCTCTTAATTGTAACATGGTGTTTTGGAAAAGTCTGTTAGGTTTTATTTAAGTTGTGTGTAACACTTGCTGTGCTTGACTGTCTGTTCACATCCACATGTGTAAATTCAGAGTAACTGCTGTAAAGACAATGAGATTTTACTTACACTGAGCTGTAAGAGAAAGAGTAACTACAGTTTCAAGGTTGAGTCTTTAATCATATTGACATCCAGTGTATTTGGCTATTTGGCTCTATATCAACTCCCACATTTCTTTAACAGGTATTAATAACCAGTTCATACAACTTAGTGATGCCTAACAGATTAAAAATAGTAATCAGAGAATAAAAAAAAAAAAATCTTTTAGCAAGAATATTTATCTCCTTCACAATTAAGCTCCCACATGATTTTGCTCAGATTTCTTCTTTAAAAACTCTATATTTATATGTCAGTATAAGAATATGTTCAAGATCAATTTACAATTCTAAAACAAACCACATTCTATAAAGCAACAGTTACTGAGGGTGTTTAAAACAATTCTGCAATGATCCCCTTTGGAGTATTAAGTGTTAAGAAGTGTGAGTTTCTGATCTCAAGTACCATCTCCAGGGCTTATGAATGTTCTTTGTGACTTATTGGTATGCACAGATGACCTCATTTCTGATGTTATTGTCCACCTTTAGCATTTGGACTTTCTGCTTGTTTGCTGTTTGATAAATGAGTCTCTGTCAATAAGACTTGGTGAAATTAGGAAAGTCTTGTAGTCTGTGACTCCATACTAGGTTGAGTAATTGGGGGTCATTACTGGAGTTATTAAACGAGGAAACAGTGATGTGGGAATCCATGTCCTGAAGGCATACAGTAACCTGACTGACTATCAAAAATAGAAAAAGTTTAAATAAAAACAATGCAACTCACAGGAATTGCACAGAGCAGATACAAATAAAGGTTTTCCAGCAGGAGAAAAGTGGCAGTGTCAGACACAAGGAGTGTGAACACAGGCCCAAACACTGTTGTAGTATGCTGTAGCTGTAGTAAGAGACCATCCATTCAAAACAGCACCAAAGGACCAGCTCCAAAGGATGGATGACTTTTCCTTCTGGGGGACAAAAGTGTGTTAGTGTTTACTAATAAACAAAACACAGGAATACTGCTCTGAATGAGACACTGCATCCAATGGCAATGGTTGCTTTGAAGCAAATAGTATGTTATCCCTAAGATGAAGGAAGCACTTTGACCATGCACATACACTGTGCTCTGTCAGATCTGCTCTGGAGAAGCCCTTTCTTCAGTGCTCATGTTCCCTCCAGAGCAGATGAGGGGCAGATCACTTCCATTCTCCCACATGCTTTGCCATTATTATCCACAGGTTGTGCCTCCAGAGGTGCAGTCTTACAACACTGGGTAATGAAATCTGTAAGGTCACTTTACATCTCTTTCTGAAAAGAATTAACACTCCTGGAGATGCTGAAAATTTAATTTTGGAATTAAAAGTGTGGAATTGTGTAAGAGGGAGTGAAATGGGGTGGGGGAGGTGGGGGAGGTGGAGGAAGGGCAGGGGGAGAGCTTGGGGAATGTTTATTACCTTGTGCTGGACAGAAAAGCTACAGGATAATCTTTCTGGGCACTATTAGTGGTTGAGGTGAACTGAATTTATGGCTCATAGTCTCTTGCTTATTTTGGAAGGATATCTGAACTCATATATATTGGAATAGAGTCCAAGACGCCACTTCTGGCATTTAGATCCCGTAATGAATCACAAGTTGAGGATATGATTCAATATCTTAAATTGCATTATCAGATTTGTGACTCATGGTTAATGACACCAAGTCTGGCAGGGTTCTGAATGATGCCTTCAGGAACAACAGTTTTTGATCATTTTTCTTGTGGTCAGGAGGTGAAGATGGTGTGCACTGGGGTCACAGAGCTCTGTGTTGCCAAGGAAGGGCTGTGTTTCAAAAGCACTTGCATTGAGCTATTCTCCCTAACTCTCACTAGCAGTTCCACACTATAGCAAGAATTTCAAACTGAGGTACCCTAAAATATGGCATGTGTGCTATTCTGTGTATATATTGTTGTACATAACAGTAAATATGCTTTTTATCCTCCTGTCTCCTCTGCCTCTCAGGCCTCATATCAGCAAAGAGGCAACACTTAGACTCTCCTAATCATAGCACCAGCATCCTGGTGTAGGTATCATTCCTTGCTAGGCTGGCCTATATCCCTACATGCTCCAGGATTGTGTGACTGGCAGGAAGTGCAAGAGAGGCCAAATGGCAATGTCTCAGATGTGTGCTGCACAGCTAGCAGTGGCTGCACTAGCACTAGGCTCTGGGGATCCAAGCTTCTTAAAACAGGTTTTTCTAACAGGAAGAAGAAATGAGAACCAAGAAAAATGACATTTTTAAGGAAGGAGATTGAGGAATAATCAGCTGCAACTGTGGGCACTCAGAATACGCATTGGAGGAAACTCAAGTGAAGAGGAAGAAAGTGAACTAACTATTCATAATACAGCCAAATTAAAGAAGCCTTTGAGTTACCTTCACATTCCTTTTGCCAATTTGAGAGGAATTAGGCTATACCCAGTGGTATCAAAGGCTGTGCTGAGATCCAGCCAACAGCAAATACTCATTTCCTAGTTTTCGTTGCATATTTAGTTATCTTTACAACATAACCACAGGAATGATTCCCTCATCTCTCTAAGGACTACTCCACATTAAAACTATAAAAGATGCTATAAGTCAGGTATTGTACAAAATGTCTGAAAGAATATGAACAGAAAGAAATTGTAAACAGCCCGTTTATTGTGAACTTCTTTGTCTACAGATGCTGAATGCTACAAGAAGGTCTCTGAGATCTTAAGGTCACAGTTTGGGTAATACTATTCAGCAGAAGACAATGTGCTCCTAAACCTCCTTAGATGATTCAGACAGTGAATAGTGCCACCCACATCTGATCTGTGTTTGGCTGAACTGCCAAAACATTAAAATCCGTGAATAAAGCATCCTACTGAATTTAAAGTGGGTGTCCTGCTTTGAGAGAGCTGTTCTTAGACCAAACACTCCAAGCTGGGGGAAACCTAGGACAACTCAAAGTCTGGAGTAGGTAGCTAAACTGGAAGTTAAATAATTTCCTAATTGCTGACTGCTGTTAAATTCTAAAAGGCACAAACCTAGAGTGTGAAGTAGGAGAGGAAATGCAAGTTGGGAAATTCTCCACTTCATGTAATTTCAATGGAAAGTTTGTTCTTTCAAGATGCTACAGACCTCAGTCCTGAGGCAGCAAAGCACAAGCACTCCTCATGGATGGCAGACTGAGTTTTTTCTGATTCTTTCAGCTGCTGTCACTATACCACTAAAGGGGAGCCAGGATATTCTCTTGTCTCCCCTTGAATATCAAGTCTTTGACAGTAAAGTGGGGCTGGCAGGGATTTCTCTGCTGGTTTTTTTTCATCATATTTAGTTGCTACCCTTGAGATGCAAACCCATCTTTTCAACATACTTTCATTCTGAAGAACATAAAGCTCCACTGTAGCATTTTATTTACCATCACACCAGTATTGTGAGGGGGTCCTTCCTCTCATTAAGATATATGATATGAAAAGAAAATACAAAAGAGAAAAGCACATGAACAGCAAGAGTTCTATTCCCAGAGACTTTGCAGTTTTTCTAGCCATTGTCCCAACCTGCCTCCAGGGAGTTCCAGGGAATATGATGCATCTATTGCTGCTGCTCTTTTGTCCTCTGACACTGATCTGTTGCCCAATAAAATATCTCTCAAAGGACAGCATGGTCTCACAGCTGGTTTAGAACCTGAGAAAACCAGCTCTTTGCATAAACAGGCTCCATCTTCCCTTTGTCCTTTTAGGAAATGTACCCAAGGATATATTTTCATGGTATTATCTGCTAACCAGTGCCCTCCACTTCGGGCAAAGCACAATCAGAGGGTCATTAACAAAAGTGAAGGGCGTCACGTAATGTAATATCCTCTGCTCAGCCACCTATTTTATGTACCTTTGTACTTGTCTGAGTAGATTAGGTAAAGTACAATAATTTATAGAGAAAGAATTTTATACAAAGAAACTTACTTTCTTTTGTAGTTTCTCTGTTCTTTTCTCTGTCATGGATCTGCTCCCTCCTACTGTAGTGAAAAGGGTACATTAAAATTAATATTCTAAGCTGGGGTTTTCAAAGCAGACTATGGCAGTAAAGTGTCCAAAAGCCACCGACATTCAATGGGAGCTAAGTCCTTAACCTCTTTGAAAATTCTTAGTCCAAATCCATTAAGCATACTTCAAAGAGATAATATTCACAATTCCAGGAGTAATTTTCCTAACAGCCTTTTATTCTCATTTCTGACAGGCCCTTCCTCCCTAGATCCAAGCCCCCCATTGAGGTACAAAACCAAATTGCTTCCATGTCCCTTGTAATTCAGACCTCAGCTTTAGCTCTGATTCTTTTGAGGCATTAGTTTTTATATTTAATGACACATAATAATTTGTGTCTAGAAGACACAAAATGGGATTCTGCAATATTGTTTTTCCATCACTATCTGTTCTCATCTGTCATTACACTTCTTGTAAATGGGTGTAACTGGGGCTTTATAAACACACACCAGTTCACCCAGATATTTTGACTCCTTACTGGGAAAAGGGAATTCCCATATTGTGGTTCTTTTGCTTATGGTCACTTCTGATACTTTGAAAATAATTAATTCATCTCTACCAGTCTACATCCTACTTTGTCAGCCTTTCCTTCTAAAACAAAGTGCTACAGCAGTTGTGACTTGTCACATTATTAACTTCAGTCATTTATACTGATTTTTCACCTCACACCCCAGCAATCATAACAGGAGAAGACTTCACTGATTAAATGAATCAGGTACAGAAAATGTGATCTGACCAGAATTTTTGCAATTAGTGATACAAATATCCTATCAGAAGGTAGATTTTAATTGCATTGAAAGTCAAAGGATGCTGTAGTAACCAACCCTTACTGATAATCTGCTACACTACATTGACACCTTGTGGCTGGTGCATCGTAGTGCAAAGCATTCACCCAGACTAGCAGGAATAAGAGTGAGTAAAATGTAAAACCTGTGGGGAAAATATTTTAATTTTAAATACTCACAGTGAATGGGAGCCTGATGAGGGGGATTTATCAAGCTCCACTTTAAATCTCAGTCTGATCCCAGCCCAACTCAAATATATATGTCCTTGAGTGCTGAACACAGAACCAAGACCTATACATTTCTGATTTTCACTACAATGCAGATCTCTGTGGGATCCAGCCTCGAAGTGTGTGCCCCAAGCTTACCTCAGACTGCCCTTCTCCAGCTTACATGTTGTATTTCAGCTTCCACAATGAAGATAGTGGGATAAAGAATGAACAGATTTTGTAGCAATGGTATCTGCTGCCAAAATAGAATGAGATTAAAAATCCATTTTCAGAAGGAAATGCAAACTTTAGAGTGTGTGTGTGAAAAAACACTCTAGAAAGGTCAAACAGAATGAAGATGCAGCATGAGCAGTCTTTTTCCCTGCCTGCCCGCTGGAGAGGAAATGGCACAGTGCAGGAAGCCTGCTTCAAACAGGCAGATGGGCTCTGACATAAACCTGAGACAGCTCATCTGCTCAATATGCAATCATCCTGCTTGAAACCATTTTCCTACAATCTTCCTGAAAAACACAGAACTCCCATGAATTCACATAGGAAAGGAACTGCTGAAATGTTAATAAAGGGAAGGATTTGAAAAGGATTCAGATAAATCACTTACAAAGAGTGCTCTGGCCAGCAGTCAGTGAATCACTGAGCAACATTCAATGATTTCTCAGGCAGACTAAATCTATCATATGAGCCTACCCTTCCCCAAAACCCATTAAATCTGCTTTGGTTCATTCCTTTACAAACCTGGAGACTTCCTGTATCAATCAGTGCCATCACATGAAGCTGACGTTAATTGTTTCAGTGAAGAACCACACTTGAATCATGATTTTGGTGTTCTGTGGGCAAATATTCTTCCACAAAATAAGGGTTAGTTATCCAGTTTTTGAGAATGGGGGAACTGGACATCAGGGAGTCCCTCCTTTCTCCTGCTTATTTTCCCCTTGGAATAATGAGACGAGGCTGCTTGGAGGCCCTGCTGCTGCCTTGGCAGAGGTGTCAGGCACCCACAGCTGGAAAGGGCACTGACACCAGGATCTGTGGTGATGCTCTGGTGTCTGTGGACCTTGAACACTCCTGGGATGCCTTTGGGCAAGAATGACTGAGCTGGGGGGCAGCCTGCACTGACAGCAAGGGCCCAGTTCCAAAGTCAAGGGTATGAAAGGGAGGAAGAAGAGGGTGGGAAGGATGCCTGGACTGACTTGGTCTCCACCTATTTCTATCTCTATCCAGAACTCTGCAATACTTATTTTGAGGTTTAGACAGTTTAAGTGTTATTAATTTCCTGTGTCTAATTTAATAATTAAGAAAATATGTGGTCCCTGATGGTCTTTTGGCCACATGGGAGTTCACAGTAACACAGTTCCATGAGGATGTGGTTAGGAGTTGAGTGATCTGTGGCTCTGCCCATGGGAGAGCTTCCAGAAAAGCAAATATCTACTGGATAAACCCTGTCTCTTGCCATGGATCTCAGCCAAGAAGCCTCAGCTTAAGGATAACTATTAACATTAAACAACCTGCAAAATTTGTTCAAATTCCAGTAGCGTTAAATGATGATTCTTTAAAAAGAATTACAGTAATCTATTAATTGCCATGGAACAAGATATAATTAAAGAAATTCCTACAGCAATAACTCAATTACATATATTTTTGTTCTAAACTGGCTCTTAAAAGATTCTTTAAGTGAACAATTATTTACTCACTACAAAACTGTAGCTCAACGCAATAATAAGTATACTTAATACTGCCATGCAAGGCACTACTGGAGAAGGAACCAGTCTTTGAGGAGAGGTGTGAAGGCAGCATGTCCTAAACAAAACCTGAAACTTTGTGTCACTGTTGTTGGATGTAAATTGATTGTGAACTTCTCTCATCTCTCCATGAGATGAGAGATATTATTGCCAGTATTCAGTAAAGGAAAAACAGCTGAAATTACAGAGCCTTTCCCCTCTGAGTGAAAGAAGGAGTGTTGTTTGGAGGAAGGTGGAAAAGGCCACCAAACATGGAAAATGTTCTTGGGAAATCAAGAATCCAAAAGTACAGCAAAAAGCTGCAGCTGCTCTCCAGAGAAGTGAGAACACTGCACATCCCAGTAGCAGGATTCTCTCCTACTCTTATATAGCAGTGATATGTACACCCTGCTGCATTACAGAGCAACTCAGAGCTGTGGCCATTCCATGAGTTCTTTGCATTAAATGCAATTTTCAGTCTTCGTAAGCTCTTCAATAGAATTCTTCTTGCAATATACCCAGACCTCTTTGTCATAGCACACTATTCCCAGCAGCCAGTTTGCACAAATGCATTGTGATTTGGAGACTAAAGTAAATTCACTTACATACCTGGGAGCTGTCCTATGCCTGTTGTCCTCACCAAGTATGAAATTTCACAGGGATTTTAGTTTTTAAATTTACTAAGCTAGTAAGGAATATACTCCAGGCCACACAGAAAATCTGTGTTAGGGAAGGTAAATCCAGGTAATGCTCTAAACACAACCAACATTCCCTTTTTCTTTTTTACTCTTCTCTATAAAGAGCCTATGAAATATATTCACTATCTTTTAAATCCCCGCCTTCCTATCCTTTGGAATCCTGCCAAAACCCCTTCCTGCCTACCAGATATTCTCACATTCCCTCTGCTTTGCTTTTCAGATAACTACAGGAGTGAGCACAGCAGCTGCTTGGATGACAGCCATCAACCCAGCCCTCTCTGCTCTGTGGTTTACCCAGCTCTTGCAATGAATACATACTGACTCATGAAAATGATAACAGATGTGAAAAAATTACAGCTCTACCACCTGTTGCTAGTGTAATGGATTTAATTACTGGCAGACAGCTTGAATTATTTTGAGGTCTTTTACAAAAGGAAGATTTCTTTATCCCCTGTGGGAGATCCTTGTTGAGAAAATTGTGGTTCCATAAAGGCAATTCACTACAGGGGATAACCCTGCACCACAAAACTCTCTGGTTCCTTACAGATTCTTCCCCACCAGGAATTTTCCCTTGAATCATTCTCTGATGTGTTAATTATTTCTTTGCCTAATTGACCTGATGAATTTATCTTAGTTATATACTTTCAAACTGTCCTTAAACTGACCATAATTTCAGAGTTGGTTTGCCACCATACTGGTATTCACCCTTATACTGATGGGTGCTTTTGCTACCATCATTCACAAAAAGAGAAGAGCAGTAAAACTCGAGGCACAGTCACTCCAGGTACTCATTGCAACTGGAAAGATAACTGCAAATACATCCTGTGTGGGCATTTTTTCATTCCAGCTCTGACCTTATTCAGTGAAATTTTTTCTACTCAACATCTGTATAGGTATCTGAAAATTTCTGTATTGCTACTGATAAATGTGAGATAACGGATTTAATTGAGCACTAGTATGCTCAAGCTAGATTGTATCTTCTGTATGTGCTTGAGGTTGGGAGATTGGCAAAGAATATCCTTATTTATAGCATGATATCTGCTGAGTGGCCATTGAGTTTAGGAGGTTAAACTGAGCTTCTTGATCATGGATTGACCTCAAAGCATGCAGATGGAGAAGGCAGAGGGCAAGCTGGAAAAGGAAGATCTTGTGCTATGCCCTCTATTTACTAGTGGGAGAATTTGATCTAAGATCTGGACCTGTTAGGAGAAAATTTGACTGAGTCCTTTGCTATCTGCATCAACTGAAAAGATCAGTGTGGGCACTCATAATTTCTCTCTGGTTAGAAAAAAAAAAAGAATAAGACAAACCCTGCATGCACACTTTCTGCATGCTGTAACACAAAGGTTCAATGAGAGAACAGCCAGCATGAGACAGAGCCCTTGTGGGTATGTTTATCTCACTAAAAGCACCACTGTGTAAACAACTGGCTTCGAGACACCACTATAGATACACTGCCAACTTGAAATATACTTGTTTAGTAAGTGAGAGCTGCTGGAAGAGCAGTAAATGGCAGAAACCTGTGACCCCAGAGACAAGGAGAAAGGAAAACAGGGAACCAGCAAAAAGGTAGCACTAAGGGCCTTAGCAAGCAACAGAAGTGGGTAAAAGTACATATTCCATCTCAACACATAGGCTTCTGAATTGTTGCCAAATAAGAGCTGGAAAAAAGAAAGTAGAACCAAATGGAAGAAAAGGAATGGGAAAGTATAATGTAAAGAAGATGTAGTCTACCTCCATCTTTTCTCTCAATTTTTCTCTCCACGCCAAATTTTCTGCATAGAGTGATGTACTTAATTTTCTTTAGCATCATTGTCAGCTATGGTGGAAGGTTATTTGTGCAATCATTATCAACTTTGTCTTATTAACTGCAGTCTGCAGCTCAGATTTTGCTTGTCTTTTGCCTAGTAAGCTCTTCCCAGTCCTTTTCTTTTTTTTTTTTTTTTTTTTTTTTTTTTTTGTCATTATAGGATCATCAGCAGTTGTTTTGTGTAGTTTAAAAAATGGGAAAAAATGAGAGAGAGAATAAAAGAAATATAGAAGGAAAAAAGGCTTCTTTAAATTCAGCTGTGTACTCTTCAGGAAGCTGATCACTCCTCCTGAAAAGAGATATCAGGGGTTGCTTAGCAATAGAAAGATGGCATCCTGCCTGTCAGATGGCCCTTTTCAGATTATTTCCTAGATAAGTACAATAATTGGAGGGAAGCATCTTTTGTGGCTGGCTGCCCCCTCGTCTAGGTTAACACAAGGAGAAATGTTAAGCTTCAGCTACTGTGCTGCAGCTGCTGGCATCTCTTTTCTGGGGAATTAGAATATAATAGTAGCTGATATTGCTTTATTTAGCATTATCTTCAGCTAACATTATTTTAAAAATATTATTTTTAGTCCTATAAAGACATATTTAGGAATGGCTGCCATCTGTCCGGACAAAACAATACAGAAAATAAGTGTTTCTCTAATGATCAGGAACTAAAGTTACTTCTTCTGAAAGAGAGGTTGTTAAAAGGCTAATTGCCCTAGGCAAGAACATAAAATACAGCAAAAATTATAATGGAAAAACCAACTCGTGAGCACATTTGTCTATGTGTGGCTTCAAGAATTTTTGTAATTCCAAGTGGTGCCTGCTCATCATTTTGCTGTCACTGTTACAGCCTCCATAAATTTATTTCTTTTTCTCCTCATTGTTATCACAGGGAAAGAGCTCAGAAATTCCTCCCCAGAGCTGCATTTCTGCGTGCGGCCATGCAGCGGCACAGGAGACCAGGAATCTGCAGGACGGGGTGAGCGAGAAGCAGGAGCTGCTCAGGTGCGGGGCTGGCAGGTGAGTGCCAGGTGCCCGAGAGGCCGGGCTGGTGGCACGGCAGCCGCGGAGCCTGGCCCTGTCCCACGGAGCCGGGGCGCGCCACCAGGGCCAGCGACAGGGGGAAGGACAGGGGCAGCGACAGAGGCAGGAACGGGGCAGCGAAAGGGGCAGGGACCGAGACAGGGGCAGGGACAGTGACAGGTACAGCGACAGGGGCAGGGACAGCGGCTGGGACAGGGGCAGCAGCAGAGCGGGGCAAAGCGCTCCGCTCCCGTCCCTCTGCACACAGCGGGAAGGCTGCGCTGCTCGTGGCGCACTGTGCCCCGGCTGCCGAGCCCCGGCCGGGCAGAGCAGGGCAGGGCAGGGCAGGGCCGCTCACACGGGCAGGGCAGGGCCGGGTTCCGTGGCTCGGTGCTTCTGCTGAAGCGTTCCCTGCTGCGTTGGTGGCACTTTGTGACACTCTGGCAGGCCTGCAAAGCCTCGTGCCTGCCCTGGGAAATGGCAGTCATTTCTCTCCCTGCCCGGGAAAGGCTCAGTGCCCCATTTACCAGCTCTGTGGGTACAGCCTCCTTCCATTAGCCAGGCTCCCGGAGTCAGAATACACATTCCACACCTGGTAAGGAGAAGATATCCACAGGTCCCCACTGCTCATCCTTGGTACACACTGAAACCATTCTCGGGGCAGATCTTCATGGAGTGTCAGAGAAATGGCCAAGCTGTTTCGGTCGGGTGAGGAGGACAGTGTGATGAGGGCTCTGTGCCTGTCTGACGTCCTGGAGGCTGCAGCAATACCGTGGCTGCAGAACTCTCAGTGCACTCAGGACAGCACTGGCCAGGTCCCTGTAAATATATAAATGAAGGATGAGTCCACTTTGTGCAGCCGGTGCTGGGATGATCATGTTTTCTGTGCTCCAAGGGATTTTATGCCTCATCCTTGGATCATTTTCACTAAAGGAACAATTTCTTCCCTTTGGCAGTGCCAGGCAGCAGCAGAAGGGGGAAGAGTCTGCACAAGAATACTTAAAGCCTTTGGCAGGATTTTATTTCAGGCTTTTAGATCTCCTGGGCATGAATGAAACAGGTTCAACTTTAGAATTTATCTTGAGTTTTTAAAGAGAGCTTTCTTTACAATTTCCTAACTCTAAAATTTAGAAGGGACCTAAAACTGCAAGACAAAATCAAAGGAAAAAAAGCTGAAAGGAAGCATTGAATTCTGACCCTTTCCATTGCCAACATCATCCCTCCTGCCTCTTCCTTTAAGCAAGAGGAGACACCCAGGAGTTTATTTTGAAAGCACAGACATGTCATCTCAAGAGCACAAAATTAAATTGAGTGTCCAGGCTTTGGAGCTATTTATTCTAGTACAAAGACTGATAAAAGGTGTAACTACACAATTAGCTGATTCAAATTACCCCTAATGATAACCTCAATGCCAGGAACTTCTTCCCTCTACAGTTAAACCCTTGTGATCAGAGACACCACACACATCCCATCCTGGGGAGCCAGTCACGACACACGGGTAAGACACACAGATCCTCCAGGTGGCAATACAACCATATTTTCCTTTTTTTTTTTTTTTTAATCTCTGAATTTGAGAGAAAAGCTGCTTGGATTCTGGACAGCGAGAGCTTATGATTTAAATTTATCTGTAAATATTGCATTTCTTTACACTATTTATTTATAGTGACAACCATTCAGTGTGTGTGTATATATATCTATGTATGCACATCTATTTAAAACATATGTCTTTATGTATATACATAGATGTACCCACATCTACTTCCCACTGTGGCTGTGCAAGTTACATGTCTGCATTCTGCTCTGCCTCAGCTGAACTCTGCTGCAGATGAAGGAGGAAGGTGTCCTCATGAGAAAGAACAAAGAGGGATGACAGCAGTTTAATTTCTAATTAATTAATCCATCATGATTAACACCTGATATTGAAGCAGTTGTGTTTAGTCTCTGCTGAGTGTCTGATCCAAAGACAGCTGCAGCCAGTGTTGCAAGGGAGAATGATCCCAACTGGGTACTCCAGTGGAGATGTGGCCCCAGTGTTTTAGCAGTGGAGACTCCTCTGGATGTGCAGGCTGGCACCTGCCCTCACCCTTCTCTATGCTGCTTGCTGCCCAGCTCCATAGCAGGAAAGCAGGGAGATAGGCTAAAGGGAAATCTGGCTGGGACAAAAAAATTAAAAGGAGGCTTCTCTTTGCATCTTGCTACTTGTAAAATATAAAAGTGTGAGCTGAAAGCAGGTGTAGCACTACTGGACTCAAGGTAATGCAAAATTTGAATCAAGTTATTCCTTTGCAGTGTACAGTTTGTCTTGGCTGCACTCTCACTGAAGCTGATCAGGAATTTTTCCACTGCATTTTAGCTTCCATAGCACTGTAAGGTACATCAGCTGCAGTTTAGATTTGGAAAATGAATGACCGACAAAGCATTGTTGTCATGAGCTTACTTCTTCCCATAAACCAAAGTGGCACAGTTAGCAGCATGCATATGTGCCTCAGGATGCCATTTGGAATTTGACATGCCTCCTGGCTGGCTCTCACCCACAGCACACTGGGGTTTACATTTGCTTTCCTGAATCTTAGATTTCTGCAGATGCCCCAGAAATGTTCTGATTCACTGTCCCTGTGGCACTTGCTGGTTGGTGAGCAGCCAACATCAGACACTTGTGGTAGAATATGGTATTTACTTTGATGAATTAATAAATTATATAGCTGACCTAATATCTTTGAATATAAATGTGAAATTTTAGCTTTAACATAAAATGTAAATCAGTGGTTGAAAAAATATTCCAAAATAGTACCAGAGAAACCAGAAGAAATGAATTAATGTATAATTCAAACAGTTTAGCTAGGAGCAACAATTCTATTTTAATACTGTGAATGTTTCTAAATGAAAACCATGTTCTGATGCTTGATTTCTTTTTCTTTGAGCCCATTTTTTTGTTGTTGTTGAAGATATGAATGGTAATTAAAAACAACAGTGAATTATGAAGCTATTAAAAGCTGAGATTAAAAATTAAATAATGGAAGTCCTATGATTTATGTTACTGAGCTCATAAAAAACATTTAAAGCAAACTCACTAAGAAATTCATGCTACTTCCCTGTCAGCCATTTTCTTCAATACAAACCTAATTTACTGAATAGAGCTTACCATGTTCCAGTTAATGCTCAGTTAAAAATTTAGTTTGTGGTACTGGTCAGTATATTAGCTTCTGAGCCCTATGTTGTTAGTGGCCTCAGGATGAAAACTATGCTAGAACTTGCTAAAGATGAGTATTTTATCTCACAGAAGGAAAGGTGATGTGTTTGGGGTAGACTCTGCAAAGCCAGAGGTTTTTTTATGAGAGATTGCACAGTCCATTTATGCAGCCCTTTCTGTGAGCCTGGGACAGTCCTGACTGTCATGGACTCAAATCTCAGTGCACTAAAATCAGCTGCAGTGCCTGGTGGGGCTGGAATTGCTCTTAGCACTGCAGAGCCACCAACACCCCATCTGCCCTCAGCACACCATTACTGGAGTTTATCTATTACATATAAGGAAATGCCACAAGGGTTACTACTACAGGTGATGACCTCTGCCTCAGCAAGTTGTTTGGTCTGGCACGGTTTGAAGCTCCTGCCTTGACAGCCCTGAATGTTCATGCATTATGAACTGGGTTTAACAACAGGATCTAATAGAAGGGAGCAATTACATACCTAATTGCTGTTGCATAAGTGCTTTGAAACCCTCCCATGTTCCAAATTTATGTATACCACATGGGAGAGAGCCCTAGGCCCACAGTGAATTTCTTTAGGTTTTAAATAAGAACTTCAGAAATAAAGCTCCCACAGTGTTTCATTATTTTAATTGATGCAATTACTGTAAGAAACAATATCATTAGCCCAATTGCTGTTATTTGTTTATAAAAAATTCAGGTGCAGCAAAGTGATATTTTTCTTAGGCCTTCACATGATCTATCAATAAAGAAAGATGATTTAAATTACTCAGCAGCATGGAGACAAGGACTATTACTAAATATCATCCCACCTCAACAGGCAAGCAGATAACTTTCTATACGTTGATGCAAATGACATGAATATTTTGTTGAAATGCCATGATGCAGAAATAAAGAATACATTTGTTGTTTTTATTTTCTGGGAATCTAGAAAACCTAGATAAAAAAACTGCATGTCCTCTTTTGGCTAACACTGACACTCTAGGGTACAGGTTTATAAACTGCTGGAAAGCATTCTGCATCAGAGTAATTCAATTCACAGAAGCCTCATTTCTCACCTTTAATGAATTGCAAAATAGAGATATATAAACTCAGATTTTTGCACTGTCATTGTTCCCCACTGAAGCAGAGAGGCTGTAGAGAGACTGATGGCATGAAGGGACCAACATTAAACTGGCACCAAATGAACAAAAACCTACAGGAGCAGAAACCCTGCTTCATCACCTACAACCTTCCTCCTCATCTACCACAAAAGCAGCAAAGGACTGGCTTATCCTGCATGGGTTGCAAATTATCACTGTCATAAGTACTTGACTCCCTTTTCGTTCTTTACACTTCAAAACCAAAATGAGATCAGTCTGCAAGCAGATAGCAAAACCTAGATGAGGAGATGGCCTCACAGAGAATAGAATGTATACCCATGCTGATGTTTCAGGGTTTGAAACATATACTTTACTAGGCATAATTGCTACATGTCTCTCTCATCAAGGGATATTTTATCTTGGAGTGCTGTGCAGCTGATGTTTTGAGGTTTTCACATAAACATCTATTAAAAGGAGTAGCTAACAGGTCAAACTGCACCTTACTGCAGAAGAGAAAGCATTGAGGTTCAACAATATATTAGAGACTATATACACTGACCCAGGCAAAAATATTGCTTAAAATCAAAGTCAGAGCAAAATAAAAGAGAGAACCATGGCTTATCCCATTTATCTTCTAGCCCACATGTCATTCATGTTCTGTCCCCAGGCACCTTGAGAAGGGCAAATAGGATTTGTTGACACAGAGGAGTGGCTGGAGTTTGTAAAATAAAGAACAATTTATTGTAAAGTACTGCTACCCTTCCTTTAACAAAGCACTTGTTTTACTGTGGCTGCTGTTTACTGCATGAAAGACAATCTACTCATTATTCTGTTTACCTTTTCATTGTACTTTTCATCCAGCTGTTGTTTCATCTACAAGCAGTTTGAAGCAAGCATGACATCTTTGGATGATGGACTTGAAAAGATCCCATTGCTGTGAAGTCCAGGTGCCCCAAAGGGAAGGTTTATGCAAAAATAAAATTTAGTGACAAAACATGAGAGTGCAGTCACAAAATGTTGAGGACAAACACAGTAGTCTCAACTGTTTCCTTCTGGTTTCCTGGCTCTGATGGTCCTGGCTATGCTGATCTCTGGGACATTCCTTAGGTGGAGCTAAGAGCTGACAGAGAGCCAGTCACCAGCAGCTCTGTGGGAGGTCTGTCCTGCATAGATTCAAGATAGCAAAACAATAGATAACCTTTTATTTTCCTTTCCTTAATTAAGTCAGAGTCCTGGAGGTTCATACTCCCAATGTGCTGCATTAAAATATTGCTGTAGGATTTGCCTAGATATATCCTTAATTATGGTATCTAGCTGGCTTCACAACGATGCAGCTTCCTGAGTGCATTTGCATTGACAAATTGGAGTTGTAACAGATAACTTGGAATCTGGCAAGTTATGAACAAAGAAAAGCAGCAGGGAGGTAACATATAGTCAGAGTCATCTCTTTTATAAGGCATGCAATGCTTGGAGTTTTAGCCCAGAGAGGGGAATGATGGAGCAGGAGATGGAGTGATCAAAACTCCTTTACATTGTCTACTAGACGCTGGATCTGTCAGGAGATGACCAAACCTTAGCTAGAAAAGAAAAAGCAATATTCTCATAGCTTTGATTACCTAAAAGGATTGTGAATACTAGGATAGGAATTAAAAATGCTCCAAAAAAGTATATTGTTGAATGCCTGAAGCCTGTACCAACCTTGAGCATACATGTTATTGCTTTTATGGTTATTTCTAATAATATTAGTGGTGAAATAAAGAATCTAAGATTATACTAATGAGAAATTATAGCAGAGATTGTAGGTCCAGAGGTACTGCTCCCATATGGGATCTGTGCTGCATAGCCAAAAAGCACCAGAACTTCTTCTAAAAGCATTGACTTGGTTATTGTTTCATTTTGCTCACAATATCATACATTCTTGGTTTTTAAAAGAATATTTTGTTTTCTTTTGTTAATTCTCATTTTCCTGCCTTAAGATCTTGTTTATTGATAGGTTTCGCTCTAATGTAATTCAGCTAAGCTGTTCTGTGTCCATTCATGCTCTCAGTTACCTTGCTTGCCATGCCCTTGGAAGTGAAGCTGCAACTCCATTGTTGCACTTTTCTTTGCTTGTCACTGCCATTGTTTGCTTTCTCCTTAAAGTATCAGCTTCATAATGTTCCCTTGTTCTTTTTCATAGTGTCTGAGCAGAACTAAAGCACTGGGATAGAGAATCATGTACTTGCTCCAAAATAATTGCTGATAAAGTCAAATCAATGAAAACGTATTGCCTTCCATTTATAAAAGGAGGTTCTGCTGTCCTGACTTGGGGAGCCCTGATCTCCCACACAAGTCACTCTACTGTTGTGACCTCCAGGAGCAGAAAACTGCCTGTGTGCTGTAAGGCACTGAGATTGTCAGGTAGATGCTGCTGGGCAACTGGAAATTCTGTCAAATGCTGGCCACACTGTGCAAATCTCTCCAAATCACATTCACATTAAAGTTGACATTACCTGTAGCAACATCCTGCTGATCTAGGCTTCAATTTATCTCAACAGCTCCTGTACAGGTGTTTTTGCAAGATGCTTTCTTTAACCCAAGTGTTAATAGTTACAGAGTGGGAATATTTGTCATGTTACCAACACTTCTGACAATCTGGATAAGCAACAATATTATAAATAAGGCATTTTCCATGGTTAAATATACAGGTTATACAATCCTTATTCAGCCAAATCTTTATGATCAGTGAGTAAACATATTCCATAAGTAAATCTGGCTGAGGAAGCACTGCAGAGGTAGGTCAAACAGCTCTGCACTGAAGGGTCCTTCATGATGATGAACATAGTAGCAACTCTTAAAAAGCTGTTCTTGTCTAGATGTCAATTCATCAGCTGGTGCCACTCTTTTTTATATTACAGAAACAGATATAGCTGTCCAGTGTTTAAGGGTATCCCAAAGATCTTATATTTTTTAAAGGTAAGACTTGTAGAACTTACTCATACATAGGAAATACTAACTCCAATATAGTAAATGGCTGTTTTGTTGTGTTGGACATGAACATTAAAATAACAAATATACCATCAATAGCCAAGTTAGTAAAATGCAGTGAGGGACAGTAAAGAAAATAAATTGCCAGAACTTGGACAATGGCTTGTGCTCTGCTTGCTTCCTGAAATTTTCAGCCTCTCAAAGAGCTGGATTAACACTCTGGGGATCCTATCTTATCCCTAATGGAAATGCTTCAGTGACATTTTTTGTTCCCTTTGGAAAATCAGACATCTTTGAAAATACTCTCTCTGAAAATATAGAAAAAACTATTTAGGTATTAAAAACTTTATGGAGATTGATACTCCAGTTAATACAAGTGCCTGCAGCAATTCCTGCCAGACAGGACATTTTAATCCTCTCCTAGAATCTCCTGTATTTAACTAGTTAGAATTAGAATCCCCTGTATTTAACTGTGGTGAGCATGAATTCCAACAGAAATACCACTCCCAGAACCGAGAATTTTCAGGTGTGGTATGCTCTTGTTAAAGTCTATGGGACCTGTGTGTCAGGATTAGTGCCTAAACTGCCATGCTGAGACAATGCAAAACAAACCTCCAGTTAGCTTAAGGAAAAATAAAATAACAGATCTCCTCTAGGGTAGAAACATTTGCTTCATATCTAAGAAAGTCATGCTTCAGTTATTTTATCAGGGCTTAACAGCTCTGCCTCTGGCTCCAGTTTGTTGTTGACATTGTAGTCAAAATAGGACAGAAGATGACCAGTTGTTCATACAGGAGAAGGAAAAGGAGGTAATGCTGTTATGGAGAACACAATGTACCACAGATATGGTACAAATATGTGCCATATAGCTCACAAATATGCTGAGCTATCAGCTATTCCAACTGAGCATTCAATGCTGCCACCTGAGACACCTCTGAGAAAATTTAATAGTAAAGGGGGGAAAGAGTATGGAGGACCTCATGGTTGATTCTGTAAGAATGAAAAAGAGGAGGAAGAATTCAGCTCAGAGTAAAGTTCTTGTTTGCAGAGCCATTAGGGATCACATCCAACAGTGTCTGAGCACTGCTCCTTATCCCAAGGGTGTGCACATTGAGGCTATTCACTTGTAAGGCAATTTCACCCACAGAGAAACAGGCTGGTAACAGCACCACTGCACGGCACCTACTGAGCTGTGACCAATAGCCTTGCTAGAGAAACAATACTTTTGAATTTCTTTTACCAACGTGTCTAACAGATTGACTGCAGACCCTCAGCCCCTATAACCTAGTATCTCTGCAGTGACCTCAGTGATTTGTAAAGTACTTTGACCTGCTGAAAAACTAGATTTGTAACATTATGATTTCAAATCTAAAATTGTTTTATTTTAATTTTTATGTAAGACTATTTTTTAAAATTTACATGTCACAAGATACAAGACAACAAGAACAGAACAGAAAAGGAAATGCATAATTTCTTTAGAAAAAAATCCAAACTTTTAAAATTAGCAGTTCTGTCAAGAAAACTGTTCCTCTGTGGCAGTAGGTAATGCTTCTTTCCCTAGAAAGTACTCTAAAGAGGGTTATGGTTCTAGCATTTCCTGTTCCACTTTACTCAGCTGCTCAATATCCAGATCATGAAGTATTCGCATCTTGCAAAATGGCAGTTGCTATGGAGACCTCAAATATTTAATTGGAGAAAAAATAGCTGAACAAGCTTTCATTTACAAGCCAATAAAAGGTGTTTGACAGCCTGAACTCAAGGAATGCTTTCTTTTCTTTTGCTTTCCTTATACTTCCTTTTTAAGTTTTTGTTATATATTCACCAAAAAAAAAAGTTTCCTCTTAATTTTCTATCCTGTTTCTCTCTGTATTTGAACAAAAAAGGTTTTTAGGAAATATGGAATGAGGATTTAACACTTGGGATAGTAATGGTGGCTGTTCTGTTTCTTATTACAGTAGTAGTAATGTTTGAACAGGTTCATTTTCTGCTTTAACCAGGACAAATCAGTACCCTGAGCACACATATTGTGGAATATTATGACTGCAGAAAAAAGTCTATATTCCTCAGCTGTGAGCAATTACTCTCCCTTGCAAATGCCTTCAATGTCTAGGACCCACCTGATGAGTTTGAGATAAGCGAATACTGCTTTTTAAAGATGCCCCAACAACTATTTCTCATTTATGCATAGATGAGATAAATCAGCTGGGTAGAAGATAAATGTCTCAGCTCCAGCCCATTTGTTTTTGGGGAGAAGTCTGTGCACATTTAACTGTTGCAAGAACAGTTGTGCAAATCAACCAAAACCATTACTTTTGTTTATGTGTTCATGAGTTTCAATTTTTTTTAAACCTGAGCTGATTCAACCCTCTCATTTGCATTTCTTCCTTCTAGAAAAGTTCAAATATCTTCCCTAAGTAATCTCTAGAAACCAAAACTATGTTTCTTTCAGAAATTTCAGAAGAAATTCTGTTTCCTGGCAATCTCTACACATGAGGATAGACAGAGTTCTGCTTCTGCCCTAACCAGCACTGCTCCCTCCTGGAACAGCTGATAATTGCAGCACATCTGGGGCAGGACAGGAACTTGAGCAGAGTTCTGCTCTGGGTTTCCAACCCCAGCATAGAATAGGGCGAGCTTCTCCAGCCCTGAGGTAGCCTCTGCATAGATGGCTAGCAGGGCAAATCATGGCTCAGCCGTATGGTGGGGCCTGATGGCCACATGTTCTACCACATGCTTTAACACTGCTCATAAATTTCCTTAGGAAATTCATCAAAAATAAGGGATACTTTGCTATATCTACAGATTTGATCAGTGGGTTGGCTGATTTGCCTCCCTGCTATTTTCAGCTCCTGGATAATTTTCTTCCAAATCTACCAGTAACTCTAAAGAATAAACTAGCAATATTTTACAACCATATAAATCTGAGATCACTGAATTTCAGTGTACTTACAAATACTCAAATATACCTAAAAAGGAATTCAAGGGTGTCACAGAAATTGAATTCCACTTGATGGTTCCTGAATGCCTGAGAGACTTTAAATGTTTGTTCAGTTCCTCTGTGATCTCTGTTGGATTTTTAACTATCTGTGTAGTTGCTTAATATTTAATACAGAAAAATTTCTATGAAATTTTACTAATGCTGATTGTATCAGAGGGTGGTTCACAGCTTTTAAAAGAGCTTTTGTGTCTTGGAAACAACCAGCTTTCTAGAGGAAGTCAATGACAATTCCAGAACTGCTTCCTCAAGGCAGAGGAAGATACAGCAAGTATTGAAATTAACAGAGAGCCTTAGAAGCAATTGGAGGATGCAGAGGAGATGTTGAAAGCCTTCAAGTGGCTTTACTGGTAAACACTGCCACTTAGTGAATTTGCAGGTTACTTTGGTGCTGTATCAATGACAATAAAGTTTTAAATCCCTAGAAAATTACTGTCAATGAATCCTGTCAGCTACACCCTTAGAGTGACTCCAATAAGGATTAAAAGAACATTGACTTATCCACCAAAGTCTGGTCCTTACATGAGACAGTTAGCTTGGGAAAGGGAAAAATAGTTGCAACATGGGAACTTGACCAAGGAAAACCAGGCTAGAGTGACTTACCACATGCTGAGCCTCCCCAGTCACAAAAAATATTCTTCCAGAGCACAACTGTGCTTATCTGTTTTCCAGGGGTTTGAGAGCTGTATACATTCACTGTGCATTCACACTGCACTGTGTTGAATATTCCATCAGATTCTGCTGTATTCCCTCATGATGTGCTGGAAGGAGTAGCTCTTTTTCATTGTCCTGTGTTTGGGGTTTTCTGAATTCACAACTCAAACAAATGGGAATTATGCCTCCCACTGTACCACCATGGAAACTGTTGATGCACATAGACAAGCATTGTGAAAAAGGATAATAAATGTAAATAAACTGTGAATTGAATAAAAGACACACACCAGCTATGCTGCATGGATCTCATGAGCAGCTGCATTTGTCTTTCATGAAGGTTCCCTGGTGTCCAAATGGGTTCATCCATGTCCATGACAGCTTGAACTGCTTCGTGCAAACACTGGGGGTCCGTGCTGCTGTTCTCTGCTTCCCCAGGGCAGACACTCCAAGGACGGCTGTGAAAAAAGGAAAGCTTAAAAGTAACTCTGCCTTGTTACTTAACTCACTCTAGTAGTGTTTCAGGTAGACTTATGGCATGGGGAAAATGTTATTTGTTTGTTTTTTTAAAACTTTATCAGAATAAAAGCAAGAACTTAAATGCTCTAAATCTATTCTACTATTATGGCATCTGTTTTTACAAATATACCATTTTTTAGCAAGAGTGATCCTTTTTGTTGGATGGCTTGTCAATTCTAGGGAATCTGAGGAAAAAGAATGAATAATATTTAGATAATTTACCCTGGAATGTAATCTGTAATTTTGTTGAAAAAGGGAATAAATGTACATTCTGCTGCTCAAATTCTTCTCTGTGGTCTTCACTTTGCCCTTACCCTGGGCTCTAGGCAGTTGGCACAGGGAGACAGATGCTGAGCTGGCATTTCCTCTACCTATAACTGGATTGGCTTTTTAAAATATGTATATCATAAACTGTACAAACTACAAAAAAAAAAAAAAAAGGCAAATCCTCAGCTTCAAAGAACATGATAGTTCCTAATTAAGACAAATTTTGATGATCTAGCAGACAGTTTTAGAGAACTGCAATTACAGATCTATTTCTGGATTCCTATTTTAGGTCTCAATGCCAGATATAAAGTACTTTGCTTTGTTTTCTCAATTTAGATAGTCTTGCTGGCTTCAAACGAGCCTACTCCTGTGTTTAAATCCCTGGATGAATCAGCTCCTTAATCTGCCCATATTAAACAAATTGCATTATGTATAAGGAAACTCTCAGGACTTCTACTATTATCTCTTATGGAAATATTTGAGTTACCTCAATGTCAATAAGACCTATAGCTTAAAACCTGTGCAAAACACAGAGCTTCATAGAGCAATAGAAGTTAATTTAAACTGCAAATATGACAATAAGCTGGAATTAGAGTGCTAAAAGAATATTTATCAATATAATCTTAGGCATCTTTGATTTTCCTGTAAATTTAAAACTGATATCTGCATTAATAATTTTGCAGCATTTTACATCACCAGACAAAATTAGTTTTAATGAACTGACACTGTTTCCAAAAGGCCTTTGGCAGTGTGCAAGCAGACATTGTGCAGACTTACAGCATTTAAAAATTTTTTTTGTTTTTTTTAGATATCATGAGTTGTCTGCAGCCTGCCATGAATTGTAGGGTTTGGCTACACCGTTAATCTGGAAGCTGCAGATTTCATCTGTCTGTGGTATGGGACAAAAAGTTATTCATGGAAGTCCTAGAATAATTTTATCTGGTCTCAGTAAGGACAGTTCAGTTTTAGAAAAATTGTTCCATTCTAAAAGAGCCCTGGCCCAAGAAAGAGTGAGAACATAAGCCATGCTTTTGTTCAGCTTTACATAGTCCCCCTTATTTCAGTCCCTTGAAAAGAAACTGTGACAATTATTACACATTTTGTAGTTGAAGAAACTCAATTTCCTTTTCTCCCTAAAAGCTGAAAAAAGCTGTTCTAAATCAAAGGAATTTACTCTTAGGCTTGTCAAAACTCCATGAATGTTACAGGTTCACTGAAGTCCTGTTTGTAAATTTCACAGTTTTCGCATCATCACTGATGATGGAACCTGGAATAATTTATTATTATTATTTTATTATATTTTTAATAACTTAGCAGAGTAAGAGGCAAGGAAATGGTGTTTATATCTGAACAAGTTTTCTTTGGTTTTGGTGTCATGTCCTTACCAGAGTGTCTAGATGCTCAGTAAATGATATATTTCCCCTGTGTGCAGAAGGGCACAAATGCATTGCTGCAATCCATGCCCTGAGCATGCCGTGTGTCTGGAGAGAGGCAGAGCTCCCAGGTGCCATTTCTGTCAGTCCTGCAATGGAAACTGCTCACCCCAAATTAACCTGACTTTGCTGGGGAAGTCACTTGGATAATAAGGCTCAGGAGCAGACACAGAACACAGCATCAACCTTGGACTATTTCCTGCTGCAGGAATTAAATGAGGTGAGTTCAGCATGATGTTTCACAAAGATTCAGATTCACCCCACTCTCTCCAGTGCAGAGTTCTAACAGTGTTACCTGCTAAAAAAAAACCCCAAACCAACAAACCAATAGCAGCAATGATACTTCATTAAAATAAGATAGATCCTGCTGGAAATTCCTCTTCCTCATCTGATTTTCATTGAATTGCATTGAAATACAACAGCTGGACAATAGAGAGGCATATACACATGTTCAAAAGAAATTATTTATAGTGAATCCCTGAAGATTACACCAACATTATCTATTCCCTCTGTGTACAGCTCCATGTGTTTCTTGCTCTATATTTTCTTAGCACTACTTTTCAATACAGAATGTGTTAAATATATAGGCAAGAATTTAGAAATCGTTATTCAGAAATCTGTAAAAGAACCCTGAATACTTTTCTGAAACTGGATGGCTTAGTAGTATCTCTGCAAGTGGAATATTAATGTTTTTGAATTAATTAATTCAGAAAAATACCAGTTACTAAAAAAAAACAACATAAAGACCTGCTTTATCATCAAACTATGGATTGCCATATTAATATTTGACTGAGGAATGATAGCTAGAAATGTGCTTCAGCTTCAGTTTCCATTATTCTTGGCTTTAATATATTGTGTGGTTGTGTTTTAGGCTCATTTCTGTTTGACTCATTTTGAGAGTCAGAATAGTAGGAAAAGCAAATGAATGGTTCAAACTGTGGCATTTAAAATTGCTATGAAATAAAATCCACATCTTAGGACCAAAATGGGAAAAGCTAATTACTTTTGGTATGCTATCTTCTACTGGGTTTTATTTTCCCAAAAGAAGAAAACTCATAAAGAAATGAACTGCAGAACTACATTGAGGCCTGCAAACTATTACAGATCTTTGAGCTGCATAGAAATATACATCTGGCATAGAGTTGAATAGAGCATCAAGGATGTAATTACAGCTATTTAATATGATGAACATCTTTTGAGTGAATTCAAGGGAAAGACAGCTACCAAAATAAGGTATTGTATCAGCAAAGGTCTAATCTAATCCATCTTTCCTTGTTTGCAAGCTTTGCCATAACATATGTTTTTTAGCACAATTTTCTAAGACTGGCTATCTGTTTAAGGTCAAGGATATCACTTCTGCTAACTGAATATTTCAAGATATGTAAAAAGTAGATTTCCTTGCAATGCCTGGCCTTGGGATGGGACAATTGATTAGCACTTCTTTTCACTAGACAACCAAGTGAAGCCAGGTACTCATGTTATTTCTTTTCAGTAAGGTTAACTTCAGTCAAAGACCATACAGTAAAGTAACGTAAAGGTCAGTGGTCTCAGGACAGTTATTTATGCCTCTTGTGACAATTCACCTGCTACACCTCTCTTTATCCTCTAGTAAAATTGCTATGACATACCCTTTAGTCATTAGAGGAATGGCCAGGGCTTTACAGAAATGATGGAAGAGGAGCTGTAGGAGACAGGGGAGGGTTAGAGTCATTCAGTCAGTGTCTGTCTCAGGCTGCTCAACATGGGAACAGCTGATGGTGCTGATTCAGGATCCAGCTTCCCCACAGCAGCCACTTCCAGCCATTCATGGAATGGAATAATGTCACCACAGCACACTAATGTCTTTTGAGCCAGAAAGACCTCACTTAGGAGGCTCTGAAACATCCGTCAAGGTATCCTGGTGGTAAAGAGAAATTCATGCTCACAAACAAAACTATTATAATTTTCTATCTCCAAAGGTACCTCCAATACTTGCAGTATTCTATTAATTTGGTTTTGTTATTGGTACATCTGCTGCATGGTTTTCATCGATTTCTCATGAAAATGTTCCATTTGTGGCAGTTGTATTTTTTCACAACTCAGGAACAATGGATCTACAGCAGCACATTAAGTCTTGTTCTCTTCAAAATAGTGGAAAAGAGCAAATGAACAAAAATAAGCTCCATCCATCTCTATTCCCTACAACTATTTAAACTACCAAACATAAGCAATTGTTGACTTTTGCTAACATCAGTGTGGAATCTTAATGAGTAAAATATAGTGAGATAAAATGGAGCTAAATATTTATTGTTGGGGCAATAATTTCCAGCAGCAGTTGGCAGCCATGTGTGTAATGAAGAATACTTTTGCAATAAAAAAAGCACTGAAATCTTTTCTCTAGCTGCAATAAGATTTGACTGGAGAAGTCACAGCTTCAGGAGGAGGACCTCTAAGTTTGAAGAGTAGAGAAGCTTGTAAAGATATACTGCTAACCCAAGGTGGTTTATAGCCAGTCAGCCCTCTGTGAGCTTTTTATAGAATAGTGCCAAGACAATATATATTAAAGAGAAATCTGATGGTTGCAATGAGTCTTTTTTCCCCTTCACTGCTCTTCTATTCCAGTTAAAATACATGGAAACATGGCACTCAATCTTGATCTGAGCTCTGCACAGCTGAGATTTATTAGGACAATAATCAGCACAGCCTCTGACTGTGAGTTCAATGACCATGACACTATTTGAAAACTTGTTTATAGTCCTCAAGTTTTTTATAAAACACAGCCAGTTTTCAAAGTGCCCCCATGCCCCTCAGTACTCAAGCCTCTTGACTAGTCAAGTGAATTGCTGTCATGAAAAGAAATCCTTCAACATCAGAAACATGAGAGATGTGCTTCCAGGATCTGAAGGAATATGCCTCAACCCTCTATTCACTCCTGCATTTCAAGGTTGCTTTGCATACTTCACAGCAGCTTTCTCTGCACCTGTCTGGCTAGCACTTCAAGGACTGGGCCAGTCAAAATAGCTTAGCACTGACCTGTGTTGAAAACTTGATCCTTTATTCTGTTTACAAATTGCTTAAAAGTCTCCATAAATGCAATTGTTGTTCACAATTGCCCCAGAAAAATAAACTTGGAGTTTTCAGTTTCCTGAGTGTTTGTCCATCACTCTTCAGATGGTTGGCTCAGTGGCCTGTGTTGTTACTTTCACGGGCTTAGGTGGATGTGCAGCTATTTTTGCCCAAGTGGACTTATGTGTTTAAAGCAGACAATGAGCTACATTTCTATCCCTTGGTTTCCTGAGGCTAAGGAAATAGGTTAATAGGATACAAATACTCATTGGGCATAGGATAAGGACTATTTTTACTTGCACTCTGCCATATTATTAACACATCTTAAACACAGAAACACTGATCCACTTTTGATTTGACACACAAGATTGCTTGGAAATAATTTTAAATTGTCACTGTTATTCTTTTATTCCTTTTTTCAGCTGTATTTTGCTTCAGTAGAAGTGGCAGTTCTGGTCAAGTTGAAAGGCTCAGTACACATTCCTTTAAAATATCAAAACCCCCCATTTTGTGTGTCCTATCAATAATGGAAAATAAGAGTTAAGAAACAAAAGCAGTGTAATATAACCAGAAGCTGATTGTTCCATCTTTAATTCTCTAAAAGAAAATAAATTCTTACACTTTTCTTTGTAACACAGAAGGTTCTTAATGCTTTTGTATAACATTATTTCTTGCAAAACATTACAATTTTACAGTTTATTATAAACTTGGTTGATTTGGTTTTTTGGGTCTTTGATATTTAGGTGGGTTTTTTTTTTCCCAGAAGTGCAGACATTGCACATTAAAAGATAAAACTTTTAATATAAAAAGGTTTATTCAGCACACATCTTTTCTTCCTGCTGTCAGCTAGAATTGACTGTCACAGGAAAGCATCAAGTAGAAAATGTGCTCTATACAGACTTCTAAATTTGGAAAATCTGCATCCTTCCTTCGGCACAGAACTCTGAGTCTTACTAATTCAGAGAGGAAGGTATCATGACAACTCTGGATGCTCTCCTGAAACAACCTGTTCTCTCATCCTCTTCCCACACACTTGGGACATTCTAATCCCCCATTTACCTGAGATACCCTCATGTTTGTCTGGCATTCCATCTCCTCTGGACTCTTCAGAGCCTATTACTCATTTAATAGACAGGGATCAGTGGGCTTTGTATGAAATGGTAGCAACAGCAGATTAGTAAAAATATTCATTCTTTGGGTGGAATTAACAGTGTGATGTCCTTCGCTGCTAAATGCTGGGCATGTCAGGGGCAATGCCCATTTCTGTACATCTGCTGCAAGACACAGGGCCTTCAGTCATCCTCATTCCGATCCCTTCCCCTCCTGCTGCACAGAAAAGTGGTTATCCACAAAATGTAAAACCTGGATATGAAATAACTCAGTATTGCACTGAGTGCTGGTTAGTGCTGCTGCAGCCTCTGCCCAGGGCACTGCCACCATCAACATGTGCTAAGTGTCACAGTTGTCAAATGCTCTACCTAGAATCTTCTTGTTCTGAGGCACTGCATGTAAATCTCTACAGAGATACCCCAGCTGGTGCAGAAAAAGCCATTACACTGTGCTAGCCCTGTTCTACACTAAACACTGCGCTTTTATTACCGCTTCTAATGACAAATCCAGAACCATCACTGGCCATAATGGAAAAGTTCACTCTACTCCAGCCACTCCCAGTACACTCAATCTGTGTGGCTTTTATAATGGCTGCTCAGCCATTTCTCTCTTTAGAGGAAGGCCAGAATCACTTCTTCCATTGCAATATATATATATATGAATTCTTTTCAAAAAATCCAGACCACTGCTATGGTTCAATTTCAAAGCTAAAGAGTAAGTGGAGTTAATTTTCTCTAGGGACATAAAAATATTAATAGTTTATAAGTAGAGGCCTCCCCAAAACCTCTTCCAAAGCAGGAGTGTGAAGGATAAAGATAGCAATAGTTGCAGCTGGGTGAACTAATGACTAATGTAGATTAGTTTCCTGCAGTTTTCAGAAAAAAAAAATGAATTAAAGAAGATAAGCTGCTATCCATAGCAGTAGACTTCCAGGGGGAAATTGTTGCACAAATAGATTTGTGCAACCCCATTTGGTTTGGTCCTTCTACCCCCTTTAGCCTCTACTGACACCCTCCAACCCCTTGGATCACTGGTTTATTTCCAGCATCCTGACATTTTGAGGCCACTTTTGCCCTCTACTTTTTTCCCTGTCTCTGGTCCATCTCCATTCAAGCTCAATTTTATTCTGGGACTCCAATGACATTTGGGTCTACCAAACCCTTTCATCTCTACTTTTTCTAGCCTCACACAAACTTTCAGCCTGCCACCCCTTTCAACTGCTACATATTTCCTGGCCTTGCCTTTTCCTCCAAGCCTCTACTTTATTTTGGGTCTCCTTTCAGACCTTTTTTCTTTGCCAGTACAAGATGTCAACAATTTGAAAGTGGGACACAGGTCTTTTTTTCTGGTTTTGAGCACTAATCTGTGTAGCCAAGGGCAATTGCAGTCCACTTTAAGAAATGGTTTGTGCTCCCAAGATTGGCAAAAAAGGCAGATAGCAGCTATAAATTGGATTTCTCATTTCACTGCTCTCTCACAAGAGTCAGAAAACTGTTTGTCTCACTAGGCCAAATTCTGCTGTTTTGAATTATGAATTTGTGTTTATCTCAGTGAGAAGGCTATGTACTAAAGACTGTAATATTTAGCTTTATTTGTTATCTACTTTTCTCTTTCCCCAGTGCTGTGAAATTTTTGTTGGTATCAGTTTGCTGAGGAACCACTGCAGCAATTTGTAATATATAAATCTTGAAAGTTTTGATGAAGGAAATTTTAATAACTAATTTTACACCACTGGAGTCAAAGAAATTTTTTTCTTAATAGCAAAGAGTGCAAGAGCAAGGTAGAAGTTGTCTTTGAGAAATACTTCAGATAAAACACCAGAGACGTGTTTTCTCCCTTCAAGATTTTTGAATTAGTAGCACTTAATAGAAATGCTTGACTGGGTTGGAAGTATTTGATCGTTGCCTCAGCTTTTATCAAAGGTATATTACTTGAGAGAAAGAACTTTTCTCCTAATTTACCCATTTTTCCCCACTGACAAGCAGGATAACGTAGTGGACCGATGTTTCCAATAGCCCTGCAAAAATTGCTGAGTGTGATGTCCCAGCACCTTCTCTATAAAAGACACTTGAGCAGAAAAGACAGGAGCTGGCAAGGAGTGTAACAGGGACCTTTTCTCCTTGCTTCATCCACTTCCCCAACAGCAGGGACCCTCACATGCCACTTGCCGCTACTTCTCTTCAAACATATTCTTTAAAGATTTTGGGCCATTTCTCACTGCTCCATAGACAGAAACCATCAAACAGAGAGGTCTAAGTGCTTGAAAGTCTCATCCCAGCCCCATCAGACCCTGCTGACACCACTGAAAGACTCCCCCACAATCCCCCTTGCATGCTGTAAATTTACTGCCCATGATGCAGAAGCACACTGAAAGTCCCCATTCCCTCCTTAAAAGCATCTGGGTTACTCCGCACTCATTTGTTTGGCTTTCTGAGGGAGATAGCTGGTCTCTCTCAGCACCACAATTAGCTCATCAGATGTTTTGGGGCATGGGGGCTGCTTTTCTTCAAAATCTGCAAGCTGCTTATCCCAGCAGGAGCCTGGCACACAGGTAGGCAAAAACTGTGTCAAGAAGGGCCACCAGACCCCTGAGGAAAGGTGTTACACACAAACAAATCCTAGGTGAAATATCAGCCTGTCATTTTTACCCTGCTGAATTCAGAGTGAAAGGAGAAATGTATTCTTAATTAAGACTTGATATTAAAGGTAAATATTTATGTCTGTTGATGGAGGCACAGATGAAATCTCTATTAAAATCTGTCACAGGAGGCTATGGCTGGAAAAGAAGATGGCATGGGTGCAGTAATGGCACACCAAGGAATTCAGCTACACAAACTGTAGCATTTGGAAATGACAAAGCATGCTGTTAATGTCTTGATATGAAGAAAGTGTCCCTTTTTAATGGAAAAATAGAATGTAATACTCTACTGGAATATTGTGTTGGTGTTAATGTAAGTAGTTTTTTAACCTAAACCTCCATTATTATCAGAATTCATCATATGCTTTTCCCCTTATTTACCATAGTAAACTAAACAGGATCAATATGTAGAAATAAATTCACATCTCATTTTCTGCAGAGAGCAGCTGTGAATTAAGGAAAGATTGGTTATAAGATATACTAATCTTGATGCAGAAAGGCAAGGAAACTTTAAACTCTTCTAGCTCACCTTTTTTCCTAGCCTGATGTATATATATATATATATATATATATATATATATATATAGCAGTATCATTCTTCTGTTGCCTTTAGATTTCTGCTTTCAGTGTAAGACCTTTTTCCATGCTATATCTTTCTTGCCTCTCAGTCTGGATGTCATAGATAAAAAATATAATGAACAATAGCAACTTTGGTGGGGATATTAAGTTCTATTCCTTACCCATAAGCCAATCTCTGATGATTGCAGACACATGACATAATGAGGGAAATGAAATCTTTTATCTGCAGAAAAAAAATTATTCTCTGAGAGTCACTATGAATTACTTTTTCCTGGGAGTGACCAAGTAGGGCTAAAGCATCCCAGCAACAGAAACGAGGGGCAATGGACACCAACTGAACACAGGAAGTTCCATCTGAATCTGAGGAAAAGGCTCTTCACTTTGTGGGTGACAGAGCACTAGAACAGGCGCCCAGAGGGACTGTGGAGTCTCCTTCTCTGAAGATGCTCCAAACCTGCCTAGATGTGGTTCTGTGTAAACTGCTCTGGGTGAACCTGCTTTAGCAGAGGGCTGGACTAGAGCTCCAGAGCTCCCTTTGGAGCCTTTGTGACTCTGGGATCTCTACTTTTACCAACTGCAGCCACGTGTGTCTATTATATTCCTGATCAGTTGGCCAATGGCAGAAATTTATGAGACAGAGATAGAAATAACAGAACAGAAAAGCAGGCAAAGAAAGACCAACAAAAAGATTGTGCCAATTTCACAAGTTAAAAAAAACTTTTGTAGGAAGCTTCACCTTACAGATAGGGAAATGGAAGCAGAGCATTCAATTAGGTGTAAATATTACCTTCTACCCAGTAATTGCTGTAAGACCTCAAATGTTCTGCAATCAGCCACAGCCTGAGCATTAATTTGAGTGACTCACCTGCAAACTGCAGTAGTTTGCACTGGCATTAACACTGTCATGTTTTATGTTAACCAAATACAGGCTCTAAACTTTTTCTGCTCCTTGCTTCCATCAAATCCAGTTTTTTTCAACTCAATAAAAACACCCCCCCTAATTCTTAGTTTTAAATTATTAATATAACTTTTGGGATATAAAACTGGTTACCTCATGTTTTGGATCAGGTCAGAAACATTTTTCACAGAACTGTCTCCTATCTTCAAATGTTCCATTCTGCAAAAGAGCTGAGTGGTGCCAGAGAAGAAGCATTAGAAATTAATTTACAAAGAGTGACTAGAAGAGCCCATTCAGTGAGCCTTCTTCCCAGCTTTTACTCATCTAATACCCAGTCTCTTTCAGATCCCACTAAAACCCACTGGGATTACCAATGGTGTCAATATAATTGAAGTCTATTACAAATTTAATACCCCTTTTTTGTTTATAAAACATATACAATTATTACATGCTTTGCCTGAAGCATCAATAATGCAGATAGTATTTCACAACTGAAAATGAATTATTTCAGTGTTAAAAGTAAAAATGCTGGTTTGCTAAATTTTTTACATTATCCTTTTTTTTCTGTAATAATATAATGAGAAAAGGTTTATTGAAGTAGAATTAGAGCTTTGGAAGATTTAGATTCTTAGCAGACAAGTAAAATTGCACAGAATGGTCACCCCATAGTGTAATTATTCCAAAAATACAATTAAAAGACAGCACTGAGCACTTTCACAGTGCCCAAGGAGACTTGAATATGTGCCTTTGGAACTGCTGGGTCAAAAGAGTATTGTTATCCTCAGCAGTTACTGGAGGCAATAATTTAATCTCCTTAATAAATTTCTTAACGGTCTAAAACACTCTGTCAATGAAGTTTTCGTGTGTCAAAGTGATAAAAGTCAAATTTTCCATTGTCTTTTAGTACTGTAAAGTAGAAGTTAAGTATCTGGAAAATATCCTCATTTAAGAAGCTAATTTCAAGGGAATTAAAGAATTAGCCAAAATTACTAAACATATTATAGTATAAAAGAAGCCTGGAAACTCAGAAAAATTTTATATTCAAATCCCTACTTGCAATCACAAAGGCATGAAGACTTTCCTTTAATAATGAATATAAATGCTTTGGAGTTCATTATACATTCTTGAAATTTTCAGACATTCACTTTAAGCCCTTAGAAGAAGATCTTATCTTTAATGTTCATAGGAATGAAGAATTGAAGGTCCATGCTTGTCAAAAAACCAAGACGGAAATTAAATTATCATTTCCTATAACCCTACATTCTTTCTTCTTTAGATTCTTAAATATGGTTCCTGTTCATTTTAGACTCTCAAATAAAGTGTTGGTGATTTTGAACTTTTTTGGAAATGAATAACTAACTTATAAATAATCACCAAGTTATTTCTTTGGACAAGTCTCAGGCAATGAGCTCATAGGGAACCTTTCCCTTCCTTGACTTTCTACCCAACAGTTAACCTGACCAGATCAAATTTTGGATGACTGAAACTCTAACCAAAAATAAAATCGTAAAATAAAATTAACCTCCAGGTCCAGTTATAAAACTATAGATTAAACAGTTACTGGGATTCAGCAAATACTACACCAGTGATTGTTACACATTAAAACTTCTACAGAGAGTGATGGATAAAATTCAGCCATTTATTTACTCCATTTCTCATCCAGAAGCTCTGTATTAAAAGCCCTTTGGGGAGAAAACTATCTAGGACATCTCAATTAAACAATCTGTCTTACTGCTATCATACAGAAACTTGGAGAAATGTTAGAGATTTCTTTTATTTATTTTTTCATTTTTTAAGCAGACCTTTTATTTTAGTACAACTTTTCTGACAGCCTCTCAGTCTGGCCTGCTGCTTGGGAAGGTGGCATGATGGGCTAAACCGTGGGGCGAAACTGCAGTGGAATAAGAAACAAATTATGTTCTGAAAAGATGGGGGGAAATTTTTAAATCGTCATCCTCTAGCTTTTCTGTCTTTTATTTGTGCCAGGGTTACCACACAATCAGCTTTTATGTGACAATTCACAATTTTCACCTTATCCCCATCCTTAGCATTACCATGGATAACATAAAACAAACCAAAACCAGAAATGGAATCCCCATTTATTTCAGCTCTCAGGCAGGTGGAATTGAGTTCAAATACAATGAGTAATATTTCTTTCTTGTGGAATTCAAAGATTTGCATGACGTGCCCATCACCTTTCCTCCAGCCTTCAACATACACAGGCATTTTGAAAGTAGCATCAGCTAAATGTCTTTTGCTATTAAACAGCTCCATCCACACCAGTTCACTTCCACAAACTCCATTCCCTTCCATTTCCTCCTGGGACCTGTTGTTATATGCTGAGTGGGTCTTACAAAAGCCCTTCATGAGTTCCAGTTCAAACACACATCTCTCCCACCCACAACCACCCAGTGATCTCTCCTTTCTATTTTTTATTTTTTTTAGTGAAACTATTTTTATACAGGAAAAATTTTTATAGTGAGAAATTTGAGTGAGGCAGTGGTGGATTATAAATCTTCAGAGAACACTGATTTATATTCCACACGTCTCCTACACTTACTCAACTGCCACTATAAAGAAAACTTTTTCCACTCACTGAAAGTAAGAGTATAACTATGTTGTGGTCCAACCTTATCAGAATCTATCTACAATTTACAGGTATGAGATGAGTAGACAGCTACAGACAGTAAAAATGTTTAAAACGATAATTTAATTTAAGAAAAGTCCTTATATGAAAAGCAGCAGTGGCACAAGCTCTGAAGACTTTTTTCCTTATTACTGGAGATTACATCTATTTTAACTTTATCATTTTACCTTCAGAGAAAGCTGATATAAAAATCCCTAGAATATCGAATATTATAGTTCAGTACATCCTCCAGTCACCAATGTTCCTACTTTTTATAATATTTTCATCACCAATAATGGTCATCAAAACTGAAGAAATTCTCAGACTTTTCATCCCCAGATGAAATGAGAAAGAAGAAAAAGACAACAGAAACTGTAACTAAATATGAACCACACAGAACTAAGACAATGAGGGTGGCCAACTTCTAAGACTTAAGTTTTATTGCTAATTTAGTTTTAGCTTTTCCTTCAATAGCTATATGTAAAAAAGAAACAAACTGATCTGATATTTAAACACAAAGAAAAAATTCTGAGTTTTGAAGTGAGAGTTCCATTGCCTCTGTGAGCAAGATTGGATTGAGATCATTAAATGTGCAATTTGCCACAGCTACTGGGAGGAATGACAGTATTTAGAAATTAGCATCTGCTATGGTTCCCAATATTGCAACCTTGCTTCTCAGTAGGTAAGAATGTAATTCTTACTTCTACCTTTTACTTACTTATTTCTGTTCACCTAGTGTTAAAAAAAAGCCAAGCCCAAAATAAAATCCAAAACAAAGGCCAAAATTCTAATAGCTGGATACTCTCTTGGCATTTTGCTGTAAAATGTCAATGTGAGCCATTACAAATTTTACAGATCAAAAGGCATTTTAGTAACTTTCTTTATGGCTTGAAAATTAAAGTAAGTAGAAAAGACTGCTATTTCCTATGGAAACTGAAAAGGTTTCAAACCATTTAGAACACACAAGACTCAAAGCAGGGGTTTAATTTTAGCAATTCACATAATTGTGGTAAAAATACACAATGCTCTGCAAAATGTATTTAGTATGAACAATCTTCCTTTAGACAGCACCAAAATAAACTGTATCTTTGTTCCTTCCTATTTGTCTTTTCAAAGTAAAGTATCACCAAACTTTTCCTATAAGGACATGAGGTTCAGCACCTACCTTTTATTAAATCTTTTGAAGCCAACACTGAGACAAGAGTCATACACTGCTGCATGTGTTTTCAGAGATTTCATTCCCAGAAGTGTTGTCATGAATTACATTGACATAATTGGAGCTATTTATCAGCATTTCCTAAATAAACAATATTGTTATATTTTAAAGAGTCTAATATCATACAGCCTGCGCTTAATGAAATAAATCAGAAGGTAATGCTAAAGATACTAACATTATTGGAAAATCTTGATTTCCAGCAGAGTTAGAGAAGTGCCTATGTGGAAGCTACTTATAACCTGGGCCTGAGCTTCTGTTGGGAGCTCTTCCAGGGCTGCCCTGGGCTCAGGGCTGCCCCCAGCTCTGCAGCCAGCAGATCCAAGCCCTGGTGCCAGGTTGTGCAGCTGCAGAGCTGTCAGGGTCAGCTGTGTGGCAGCCTGGAGCTCATGGCCTGTTGCCACTAATGCCCCTGACGTCCCCACTTATCCTCCCCCTCAGTTCCAGAGAATGAGGAGCAACCTAGCTGAAGGTGTAATTTAAAATATAGCCAGCAGTGAAATAGTAATCACAACATAAAAGGCCACTGACTTCCACATCTATTGAGATAGATGAAATAGGCTCTGCAGACATGAGCTGATGTGGTGAGCAGCTGACCAGTTGCCTGGGTTGAGTGAAAAATCCTTCTGTCCCAGAGCTATAAGTGATTGCGCCCCATCCTGCTCCAGTAGTTTAAAATCCAGTAGAAACTGTTAAACAAGATACACTAAAGACTTAAAAAATAAAAACAATCCTAGAGAAAAGACAGAAGTATTTTATTTCAATGGAAGAGGAGCAGACAAGCTGGAACAGTGGGTTGCCATCACAAATCTCTGTATGGGCTCCCTAACTAGAATAAGCTCACAGCCCCCTGGACCAAACCTATTAGCTGTGTTTCATTCTTAGTGAGCATCAGACACATGGGAACCCCTGAATCCAGAAAGGGAAATGAGAGAGGCAGGCTCACACCAAATGGCTTTGTTATTATTCAGATGAGCTGTGTTTATTTTCCCTCTGTACTTTACAGCTCAGATATAAACCAGAGCTGCTGCTGAGCAGGGCTCTTGTCACAGCATCCTCCCTAGCTCTGTTTCCATTTTCTGTATCTATTTCCAGTGTGCATTAAAATAACTCAAGTTCATTTGCAGCATCAGCTCTAACTACTGTTATTTTCATATCTAAAAATAAGTCAAGTTTATTTATGGCAGTGTTTTGACTACCCAACTGCTGATGTCAACCAACATCATAGAAAGAGAATCAATGACCAGGCTTAGATTATTTTCAACTGCAGACAAGAAAATTTGAAAAGATTGATGATAAATCAAGATGATTCTGCAAGAGAGCCTCTGGAATGTACTGGCATTTCAATTTTATTAAGAAATAATAAACAGCCTCCAGCAATAATATGTTTCCACAAGACAGTTGTGCTCTAGCAAGTATGTGTGTGCCAATGATAAGAGTTATTTCCATACTTTTCTTTGGATGTGAAGCATTCAGGCTTTGCACTTGCACAGCTGAAATGGCACAGATATAGAAAGTGGAGCTGCCATCCCAGCATCCCAGACTACACAAAGAATAGGTTTGTCCTATCTCTGCAGCTTTTCTGTGGCCATCAGAAACTGTATAAATTTAAAAATTTTTTTAGGATACAAAATTGTCTCAAGAATTCAGTAGCTGCATTTAGAAACTGCTTCTGAAAATAAATTCTAGTATAATTGTCTATGGAAAGTACTTTTCATTCCACTTTTTAAATCCTCATAATTTTCACTTTCAATAGCTTAGTTTTAGTGTGGAACTTCTGTCTTTCTGTGTCATAGCTGGAACAGCAGATCTTTCTTACAACTACATCAGTGAATTGTGGCTGATTCATCTCTGACTCATTTTGCTAAAGTTCTTAAATATATCCATTTTCTGGTCTCACTTCAAGTAATTTATTTTAGGTTTGGGGTTTTTTTTTCATATAGATAGAAATCCCTTTTCTAATGGCATTGTGCAATTTAGGCTGAAAATAAAATACAATCAAATTTAGCTGCTCAGTTCATTTTGAGAGTCTGAGTAAAGCCCAATGTTGGACTTAACTACAAATGTAGGAACAAAGCCAAGATGTTTGTTCTGGAGGCCCTACAACAGTGGCTTCCATTTGTGCAGTACCTTCATGGCCCACTTTACTCTCCTGAAACTCATCAATTCTTTTACTGTGACAGTTCAGAAAGTTCCAGCATTGACATTTGAAACAAATTTTTGGAAATAGTTAAATTTTGAGCTAGGTGGAAAATACTGCTGTTTTCATTATTTAAAATGAGAAAAACTGAAGGCATGACCTGAATCAGTCACAATAGTTCTAGACAAGAAAGCAAACTGGATCCTCCATCATAGGAAAACATTTAGAATTGATGTTCAGTTCCTTTGTGTCATCCTCTTGAAACAGTATGACTGGTAAAGCAAAAAAGCTCCTTCATTGCTGATTTTATAGCTCCTTTCTACCAAAGGAACCCCAAATATCTCTGAGCAAAAAAATTTCTAATATGAGATGTTTGCCAAGGATGATGTTTTTACAAGGACCCACAAAAGGATATTGAATGCCATTGAATTTATGGGATTTTTTTTCTTGCTATTAAAAATTCATCATTTATTCACATCTACACATCGATGAATGATCTTTAGCTACTAAAATAATCTTGACATGGATATGAGTGAGCTAAAGAAGCATTAATGCATATCAAAGGTAACACCAACTTAACATACAAGAAATGCTCATATCAGTGAGAAATCCTTTAATAATACTGCACAAGCTTAATCATTAAGGAGGAATGAAAGGGCATGGCAAGGCTTACCTCCAATTTGAAATAAATTTGCTAACTTCAACTCAATGCTCTCAAACAGTGTAGAGTAACAGAAAGGGGATCTACAAATTTGTCATTCATCAAGTCTTTTTACAAACCTGATTTTTTTATGACTAAAAATCTGCTATTAACTCATTTTCAGTTGACTAATTCCAAAGGAGCAGAGCAATTTACATGAAAATACTAATTTTAAACATGCTTTTAATGAAATGCTTATTAAGGGCAAACACTATAATTTAAGAGTAAAATATGTTATTTCATTGTAATACACTTAATTTTATGCTGCTCAGAATCATGATTTTAAAACTTCTCCCACAAATGTGCATTAGCTGCACTGAATTTCAGACACATTGTTTTCTTTTTCCTTCTGAGGACATAAACAAGCTCTGCCTGCTTCCATCCAAGATTTTCTTTGTTATGTGGCACTGAGAGGAGCCAAAAGCCTCCAGCACAATCAGCTGGTCCTCTGGACACAGCTGCCTTGGACTTTTCAGGTGTCCTGGCAGCTGCAGGGCAGGCAGTGCTGCCAAGGGCAGGGCTGTGGTGCTGGCACTGCTGCCACACTTCACAGCTCCCTAAAGCTCTGCAGCCCAAGGTCTGCCAGCACAGGCACTTTTAAATAGCTGTGAACAACCAGAAATAAAAAACAAGGCACTGTTGGTGTGGAATGCCCTCACAGCTCCCCATCCCCATTAGCTTAGATGGAAGCTAAAAAGCCTTGTTTGTAGGATGGGTGTGCTGGAGGCTTGGAGCTTGCAGCTCTCCACTCAATAAAGGCAGGTTCCTACAGAGCTGGACAGCAGCCTTGGTCACCCCTCAGCCTCTGGCCTGCACGAAAATACAGCTCCCCCAACCACCCTCTCCTCCTGGGGCACAGAACTGTAGCTCCACTCTTATCTGACCTGAAGCAGAAGCCATCTGGAGAGAAAATATCAAAGAATTACTGATGAATAGTTTTCCTTGTGGTTGAAGCTGTTTTAGGTTTTTCCTAGTCCAAGCCTAGCTGAAACTACTTCCAGCAGGAGATGTAGCTAGCCAAACATGCCAACAAGGACCTGACTCAATTCAAACACTTCCAGCTCATTTTGCACTGTCTGACCCCAAATGTAACTCTCCTGTTTTAGAAGGGGAGTAAGAAACCTGCACAGAGAAGCCTCCAAGCATGAAATGCTAACAGAAATCTCCAATTCTGTCTGAAGCCCCTCATGTGCTGCAGATGTGTTCAAGGGATGCACCTTGCAGGTGGGGTGCTGCACCCAGGTCAGGCTGCAAACAGGGTGCGCAGAAAGAAGAGGGATCACAGGTGAAAAACAACAGAAACAGCAAACTTTGTGTATCTGACACTTGAACCATGACACCAAGCTAGTTCAGGTAGCCACTGAGTAACATTTGATTACATTGGTAACTCATGCACATACAGGGGAAAAGCTGATGTGTTAATTCCTAGCATGTTTGTATTAACACAGCTTTTATTATCCGTTAAGCATGGTCCTGTCCATGACAATTTTTTTTGCATGGTTGTAGTTATGAACACATGCTTAACTCAGAGCACAGGAACTGTGCATTTATTATAAAGCTCTTCCCAGCTACATTTTTTCTGCGGGATGCTTTTCACTTGCAGGGCCTTTCTTACTAAGCAACCCTCAGTGGTTACATTTCTGTGGGGTTATTTTTGGGGGGAGGAGTTCAGGGACACTCAGACCTTTCCAGGTGGTCTGAGGCCGGCTGCTACATAACAAAATAGAGGATTCATTTATGTTCTCTGCAGTGGATTTAGCTCCACTGAATATTGCCTTTCTGCCATGACCATCTCTTGGCCATACAGACTGGCAGGCTTCCTGTGCCTGATGTTGTTAAACATTTATTTTTCTGGATTGGCAGGTTTTTGAGCTGCATTTTTAGTTTGAGAGGAGGTAATAAAATAGTGATGGTTATGGGTTGGTGTTCTATAGCAATGAATTTCCTCAGGCCTGTGTGCATCATGATACTCTTGCTCCTCTGCAATGTCACATTTAAGACTTGAGTAAAATATATTTTGAGTGCCTTTATATTACCTAGCCAGGCATCTACTACAGAGCCTTGTTGTTTTGGAGCATGTGTACTTGTGTATGAAAGCTCTTTTTGTTACCATGGTTTAGAGTACTCATATTTCTTCAGTAGTGTGTCTAGAAACAGAAAAAATTACTTTTAATGCACTGTTAGTATTTTCAGTGCGTTGTTCTAAATTCACACTGTACTCCCTGAATGCCAGTATCAGTGAGGATTTGCCACAAGCAGCTGCCTGCAGTCCCTCCTTATTTACTGTTCACTGCTTGCTCAGCAAGAGGAATGCAAACATGAGGAGTCCAGCAGAGATTAGGTGATGATTAGACCGGTCCCCAGCTCCTGTCCTGAGGCTGTAGCAGGGTTTTTCTACCTCCTCCCAAGCTACTGCACTGACCTTACGTCTCCCCTTTCCCAGCTATAGCCCACATCTTGCTTCCCAACTCTCTCACTCCCTCTCACAGTCACATTGCAGCCTCTCTTTTGTTTAAAAAAATATTGCAGTTAATATTTTCCTGAACAGAATGCTTTATAGAAGGAATTAAGTAGGGTTTTTTTTTCATGTTTAATGCATGCCTGCCATCCTAAAACACAGTCCTGTAAATGCACAGAGAGATCCTGTCAGAGGAATGAATAATTGTACTCCAGCTCAATCAAAGATTGATCAATCCTTAGTTTCATTTATTTCCTGGTCTCTTCCTTAGTGGACTTGCTGCAATAAAAAAAAAAAAAAAATTTTCTAAATAGTTACTAAATGCTGCATGCACAAATGTTCTTTAGCATCTCGCTTCAACCTCCTGCTGCTGCTTGGAAAGCTGTGCTGTGCCTGTGGCAGAAACGTTGCATACATTAATCATCAGGGAAGATGGTGCCAAGAAACTAGGTAATAGCTTTACTAATATTTGTGCCTTTCAAGATTGGGAAACAACTGAACTTTAAAAATCTTTGTTAAAATTTAGTTTGCTGAAGAGAGTTCATTATTCCAATGTATGGAAGCACATTGATACAAAATGTGTGTATCAAACAGCAGGCAAAGCCAAGGCTGCTGGGAGCTCACCCCGATCTCCACACCAGTTCAGAGTTCCTTACCCTGAAAAAGGAGGCACAAAGAGGCTTTACATAAGTGTGCATCCAGGAAAGGCTCCACCTCTGGGGCCACACCCACCAGCAGAGGGAAGGAGGAGTGGTGTCAGTGCAGCTGGGGAATACACGAGGCTGGAGCCAGCTGCTGCTGGAGTTGTCCTTCACTGCAGCAGGCTCAGCCCCACGTGGGACAGCACTGCCCAGCAGAGGCTGTTCTGCGCTGTTCTCTAGAGGAGATGCAATCCTGCACATATTGCTACCTTCTCATCTTTTCCAGACACCCCTTTTTTCAGCTCCCTAACTACTTGCTGCTGCCTTATGCTGTATAGTTTCTGTTCTTCTTCATGGATAAGATTACATTATTTTTTTATATTTAACTTTGGATATATCTAGAAAATGAAGAAATGTCTATTGTATTCACCTGTATCACCATACTTAATGTCATCAACCGAAGAAACAATTTCCATTTCATAATATAAGATCTCCACTGGAGAAATTTAATGGCATTGCTTGTCCATTTAACACTTCATGTTCGATTTAATAGCAAACTGCTACAGGCTTAAATAATACAATAAATTTAACATGTAAATACAATAATCCATAATTAATTAAGAATGTCTATACTTGAACAGTAAAATGTGGGTGAATAGGAAGGAAAATCATAAGGAAAGTATAATTTCTTTCTGATATAAAGCTGCAATTTGTTTTTCACACTTAAATCATTAAATTCACAGCACAGAAAAATCTTGGATTTTTTAATTCTCCTTACACTTCCTTTTCATATGTTATGACTCAGATGGTCACTTCTCTTATGCTACTACTAAAAATAAAAGGAGAATAAATCTGAAGCCATAAAACTGTTACCTTCTAGCTGAGTTCACATAAAGGGGACTAAAGAATAGAGACACTTCATCACTAGAAAACTGGTGACGGGAGAACTGTTCTTTTTCAAAAAAGAACTACTTCACATTTTTTTGTTCAGTGGCATGAATTACAGTGTTGAGCAGTTACAGTTCAAACACACTGAGTTCAGGGACAATCACAAAAAGGCAAAGGAGTAATATTGTGTTCACAATGGTAAACACCAAGCTGTTGCCTTTAATCTGACTGAAAAATTCCCTGAAATTCTAGACACACCCTGAAATCTTTCAAGACTATTATGCTTGTTTCAGCCTCAATATTTGAAAGTAATCTAATAATACACTCAGTGGCAAAATTCAAAGAGTGTAGACTTAATTATTTTAATTTCTTAAGGATAGAAAGAGTATGTCTTTTTTTTTTTTGCAAGACAGTATAGTCTGTTAGGATGCCGCACGCAATGCTACAGCATTTCAGTCACGCCAAGTCATGTGTGACAAAGAAAGGAAAAAGGAGTTCTTGCTTAGTCCAGCAAGCCTGGTATCACGATTGAATCTAGGAGGAGAAGACAGTTTTTAAACACACACCTTTTAAATCTAAGGGTAAACTCTTGGATAGGTGCACTTTAGTACTTATCTGGGTGATGTTTTTCCAGCCTGCCTTATGCTCCTTCAGGGAACTGCTGCCCAGGCCCATCTCCAGAGTGTTTACCCTTGGTCTGAGTCCCTCCTCTAACACTTTGTGACGATAAGATCTAGTAATTGATTCTTGCTTACAAAGTTAATATCTGGAAGTGGTTCAGAGCTTCCTCAGGATCACAAATCTCAGCTCCTTCTCTGCTCCCCTGAACTTTTATACATTTGTTTTTATTGTCCACAGCTATGGATAAAACCCTGGGCCCTCCTTACCAGGAGGTCTTGCAGATGCCATATCTCGTAACAGGGTCAATTCCACTTGGTAAGTCACTGAAACCACTTTCTTTTCCTAATTAGTCACTAACTGTGTGTTTCTCATTATGGCACAGAAAGTCTGATTTGAAACAGGGGGTTTATCTTGTTTTTTGGGTTGTCTAGGTCAGAACATCCTTGTCTGACTGGTATCACATACTCTCCAGTTCACTCATTTGAAAGCCTAAATCAGCATTGGACCCTGAAAATCTCAGTTAGATGCTGACCAGGGAAGCACACATTTCCTTTACTTACTCTTTGTATAGGTTCTGTATTTGTAAAATACAGAACACTTCTTTACCCATCTTTCTGAAAAGGAATCTGTATCCAGAACTAGGAGCAGCACCACAGAAAGACAGTTAATTAGTAGCAATTTTCCCTTCACATTAGGGTTGGAATCATCTCTAGTAAATGGGCCCCAGATTGAAAAATGGAGAGATAAAGTACTAATAGCCTTGTTGATTTTATGACTTAATGAAGCAGGAGACCTATAAAGCATAGTACAATTGTGCTTGATTATAATAATGAATAATATAATGCATTATACACAAAGGAGCAACAATTCAGTTTCATGCAGATGGTCTGACTTTGGGGAACTTGGGTTTATCACACTAATAATGTAATGTAATTTACATGGGACTTATAATCCATATATATTCCTTCCTCTGTGTATGAGAAAAGGAAGACCCATGGACATAGTGACATGAATCCTGTTGCAGTGAACATGGAACTTTTTTGGGGGAAAAGTGACAGAGGAGAGTGACTGTGTTTCTGGAAACCCAGAGACCTCTGCATAGAGAAACTGGACCAAAACTTCTCTGCAGCCCTATAACTTTCTCTCTTCCTAAAGCAAGTGAAAGGAATAAAAAGGAAAATAAATTTTCTAGGACTGTTTTTCTTCTAACAACTTGCGTTCTTCCATGGATATTTTCATGCAAGTATATGATGTGGCCCAGGAAGTGCCTTCTGTACTGTGTTCCAGTATGGATATCAACTCACATGGGCCTTCCCTCACTCCTCATCCACACATTTACATTTGTGGAGCTTTTATGTAATAGTGCACAGAGCCTGCTACAGTTCTCTGGGTTCTACCAGCAGAAGGAATAATTAATGAAGAATAAATGAGGCATCTGACTTTTGAAAAATCTTGCATCCTAGCTAGTGTAAGATTGTGCCAGACTCCTGAGTTTTCTGTCCTGCTTTTCCTTATTATAACTTTGAAGTGTCTTTTAACTAAATCAGTGAGGAAATTACCTGAGATCCTGCTCTAGTCCTTCCTTTGAATAAAATATACAGTTCTAAGGCAGTTGAAGAAAATATGCAGAAACTTGGGTAAGCTAATTTGTTCAAGAAAAAGAAAAAAGTTTTTTCCCTGAGTTTTAGGAAGAAAGACATCTACTATGTGGTATAGAAATTATTTCGCTTCTCCTACAATATAGATTAATTTTTCAGACTAATATTGCATAGATAAAATAGAAGGTTTTTTCCTTGTGCTTCTTTTCCCTGCCAAATTTTATTTCTATTTGCTTAATACTGATCATTAGCAGTTTGTGAGCATGTACAGCACTGTTGTTGATGATACTGGATATTACATCAACTTCTGCCCATAACAAATAGGGCTCAGAACAGTTTTGTCTGATTTTCTTACAAAACAAACTATTTTCTCCTTTCCATTCCCTTTCTGATGATTCTCAGAGCATCAGATATATCCATTTTCTAGCTGAAATATGGTTTTCAGAAAAACAAGCAGTATGAAATGAAATTGCCCTGTGCCACTCCCTGCCCCACTGTGCCCTCCTGACAGCATTCTGTTGTTAGTCTTTAGAGAAAGCTGAAAACATGGATTGGCACTTGGCTTGCACAGCAACATCACTCTGTCAGGACAAATGTGATTTGGCCATCACAATAAACAGAATATGAACAAAAACAACCTGGGAAAGAAACACTGCTCTGATTTCTGTGTCCTCTATGGGCAGACAAAGGATTTGGCAGGTTCCTTTCAGTGAAGGGGGGCTCTGCAGCAGCAGAGATTTTATGAGCAATTGTGACATGACTTTCTCACCTGAAATTCTAAATGTTCTTCCAGGTTTGTGCCCATCAGAGCTACTTGGAAAGTTGAGACTGTCCTGCAGAATTTGTCTTACATTTGATCATATTAAATTGATTTATTCCATATTCCTTATATTTCTTTGCACAGAAACTCACAAAAGCCTAAGCCTTCAGCCTTCTTAACACTAGCAAGGTTTGGGAAGCAACAAACCCAGATATTGTGCCTAAAATCTGTCAATACACTCCATAAACAGCATTTTCCGAAGTCACACCCTCTTTAGCATTCAGACACAGCAATAAACTCATTTGTTGCAGTTTGCTTACTTGGTTATTTGAAAAAGAGACAGAAAAAATTAAGCCATATTGTCTGGCCCAGCAGAACTGACTACAGAAGCTACTTCACCAGGGCAACTGCAATAGCGCACGAAGAAAATATCTGACAAATAAGAGATCTGAGACAATCTCTCAAAGATATGAAAAAGTCTGAGAAAGCCATAGTGGACACCTCACATCTCACAATCCTTCTTAGGCTGAGAAACTGATGGAGCACAAAGCTGCTTGTAGCTGTGAAAGAAGACCCCATCTGCCAAAGTGCTCCACAACACCTGATGCCTCATCATCCTCTCTTGCCCAGGGAGATGGCACTGTCCATGACAAGTTCACATAAATAATGTCCTTTATAATTTCTCTGATCCTCTAATATCAATTGATTTCATTGTCAAATGATATATCCTTCATCCAAAATAATACCTAACCTTCCTGGTTTTCAAATATGGCAAATTGGATTTATAGTGTAATGCAAGCAAAGGCAGAAATATTTTTGTGTCTTCCCTCTGAATTGAGAGCTACCATTGAGCTGTCTGTGCCAGTATATCCTTCCACTCATTTGGTCCATATCTGGATGTTTTGCATTTTATGGACGTGATGGATATCCTGGAACAAAATGCTTGTGCTGAGGAAGCTATCTGGAGTTAAAAATCTTTGATCTGATCCTAACCAGCAACTTTTATTTTCATAAATAAACTCTTTTATACCTCCCGTAAAGTCAAAGTTCTCCTCACTAAACTAGAGGTAGGTTCAAAAATCAACATAAAGAAAACCACCCTTTAAAAATTGCCCAGCCCCTTATCTTGCTCATGCAAGTGTGTTACACAGGTTGATCTCTGCAGACACCTACAACTCTCTGAAACAAAGATTACAGGTAAGTATCTTATTTGCAGTTCATTATACCTGTTTGTGCCCATGCTTCCTCTGAGGGTCAGTGGCCAGTGGAGAGGGAGCTTCTTCCAATACACCTTTGGGTTCTACAACAATAATGATTAATAATTTTATATTAGTTATTGATTATTTTCCTGTTGCCTAAAGCTGTGTGCTGGCATGAGATGAGACATTTCTGCCTGTGATGGGTCTGTGCTGCTCCAGTGAGAGGTCACCAGCCTGCCCAAATGAGCAGCTGTGTGCTCTCTCCTGGCGCCTCTCGGGCAAAGCAGCCAGCAGCAATTAGTGTAATAGTATAAATTAGTGTAACAATATAAACAATTTAATCAGCCTGCTTGAAATAGACCCACAGTTTTGTTTAAAATGGATTACAAGGGAGCACGAAGCCCTGAGAGCCTGTATCTCCAGCAACCAGGCACCAAGGGGAGATCAGCTTCTTCATCCCATCAGCCTCCAGCTGGATCAGTTCATGACCACAGCCTTGCGCCTCTTTGACACTTGCTCTGCTTCCTTGTGTTTTTGTCTTAATTCAGTTACTTGACATCCCAATGCTAAGCCCAAGAACAGAGCTGAATATTTTTGCAGGTATTTTTGCACACAACCACCTTTTGTCTCATGTGCTCCACCTGTGTCCATGGTAACAACTTCCATCTTCCTCTTCAGCGTAAAACAAATTTAATTTGGTTGCAGTTTGTATTTTTCTCTGCTGTCAGACCCATTAACATTTTCTAAAAAAAATGAGTTTAAAATACAAAACACCTTCCTTGCTCATGGGAAAAGGCTTAACTCAAATGATTGTCATGTGTTGAAATGTAAAATGAATTATTGTTCAGATCTGCACATCTCTTGAATAGCATAAAAAAGTCATCAAAACAGACCTGACTTCAAAAACCCAAGTAAAAGTCCTGGAATATTTACATCACAATAAAATTGGAAGCAGTCCTCATTATATGAGCAAACTTTAAAGAGGAGTAATTGTATTAAAATAACATCAACTGTCAGACACGATTGAAGGAATGAGAAGTTCTCCTGAATGCTATGTTCAAATGATGACTGAGTCAGTGTTCCTTTTTCAAACAGCTTTCACTACAATTTAATAATAATTTTTTCACTTTCAATGGCTAGATTGAAACCAGGTAGCAATTGCACTTCTATAAAGAGAAACTCAGTTTCTAAGAGCAATGTGTAAAGAGAAGTTGATAATTCTCACTTATAAAGGGGAAGCTCCTTAAAAGAAGAAATTAAAGGCATGGAAATCAAAACAAAAAACCATTCATTTTGAAAATTGACCCTTAAGATGGGAGTACACTTCTTAAATGTGAAATAGCATCCTGTTCTTGGATGGGTAACCTGCAAACTATTTGGTTTTGAAGCTGATTCTCTCTCCCATCTTTAGCAAACTCTTTACAGAAGCTTCAGGATTGATACATACTTGTCTTTGATGCACAGGCTACCTTGCTAAAAATAAAAATGCTCTTCTGCTTCTCAGGATTTTATGCTGGTGTTCCTACAAGAGCTATAAGCTGTTTACCTGTTACCCAACATTGTAATACAGGCAAAAAAGGTTTTCCACTGTTTGTATTGATTTTTCTGCTAGCTCATTTGACTGTGCAAAGCTTTAACAACATGTGCTTGAAATGATATATTAGACAGTATTGCCTCAGTTATTTAGTTCTGTAAATATCATGACAGAACCATATGTCCTCTTTGAGTTCAGAAATATAAATCACAGGAGAACCAACAAAATTCTTTGATTTGGAACCTATCATCAGACAAAGGCACAACTGTCAAAACTGAAATAAACTGAGGAAAATGAGCCATAAAAAAGCATTTTGGATTTGTGAGTGCCTTTGCCCCAAAAGGATTTTTAATTGAAAGAAAATGGTTACTATACTGCTGCTCAATTAAAAACAATTAAGCTTTTTCACATTGCACTGAATATCAATATCATAAACCTCTTAAAATCCCAATTACTCCCTGTGGTATTCCAGATGATTTAGCGAAGGATAAACGGTGCTCAATCTATGCATGACTCATCCCCAAAGTTCTCCTTGAAAAGTACACCCAATACAACCTATTGAGAAGTGCAGCATTGTCCCAGGAGCAGGTCCCTTCCAGCTGCAGGAAATCAGGGACTGTCATTGGTAGAGAGAGACACAGTTCTTGTGATATTACTGGTCATTGATGCTCCTCTGTTCTGACACACCAAGCATAAAACTGAAAGTTATCTTATCAGAATAAAAAATGAGTTTTGCACAGGAAAATGAAGGCTGATAAACTTTAATAAGAAGAAATCTGGATTATTTGAATATATCTCTGATTGTCTTGGTGAAAAAAAGGAAAAATGAGATACATTTCCAACTGTCTAAAAGGTCCCATTTCTTTTTATTACAATAGTCTTAACAGTAATTAGATAAGTCATTTTGCTGCCCATTTTCAGATAACCTAATACAAATAACAGGATAGAGGCACTATTGGATTCATTGATTTCTATATACTCAAGACCTATGAATAATTTTAAAACCAGTGGACTAGAAAACCACAATTTTGTGAACAAAATCTTTTCATTTCTCCAAAGAAACAAATGAAAAGTGAGCCCCTAAGAAACCATTATTTCTGCTTCATCCCAAAGCTTTTGCACAACCAAGATTACCACCTTATGCAGGGCTCTTTAGTTGGTAACCAATTTCTCCACTTTGCCTCTTGTGCACGATGCTTGGCAAAGCTTCCTTCAGCATGTGGGGATGGGAGGGAGGTGCCTACATGTTTTATCAAAGCCTATTGCATTTATTTGGCGCAGAAGAGCTGTGGGTCCACTCTCTGGGGCAGTCAGAAGCACTCATTCAGACACCTGACAAACACAGTGGCCTTTGGGGATTCAATGACAGCCAAGGTGCTGGCAGAGATTAAAGCAAAGCAATAAGGAGATAACACCTGAGTGAACAGGTTGGGGGATGTTCTCACATGCAGGCTTCTAAAAGTAGGAGAAAGACATTTCCAAGCCATCTCTCCTGCCTTTAGCAATGGTTTACAGTGAGAAATTTAAAATAGAGCTGAGAATTCAACTTCAGAACAACAGATAATAATTCCTGCTCTGGGATGCTGCAGCAGGAAAGGCTAAAACTTGGTGAGGAATGCATAAAACATCACAAACTCAGCGACACAAAGACTCTGCCTTCTACTTGAGCTGTCTGCATCTCTCCAAATGGGAAACCTTGGCCCCACCATTTGTGCTGAGTCTTAAGCACAACTGCAGGAACACAAAAGGTCATATCCAGGGAAACATCTCATCAAACTGCTCTGGCAGCTGCCCTCTAAGCCAACTGATTGCCAGATGTGCCTTTCTGGCTTTCTTGTCCACCTGGTACCATCCATCTGGTCCCTGCTGCAGACATGGGCTTTCCCTGCATTCCCCTGATCCTGAGAACTTGATTTTGATCTATTGTGTCACCAGCCAATCTACAGGTTGGCTAGAATTAAAAATTATGTTCTTGGAACTCCTTCCCCAAATATAAAAATATAAATATATATAAAATATATATAAACTGTCTGGAGAAAAGTTTTTAATTAAGTGTTGAAGAAAATTTCCATCCTGAAAGAGCCAAGCACTTGACAATCTATGAAATTCAGAAACAGCTTGTTTATCACATAGAAGACATTTCACTGATGTTTTTGGTACTTATTTTGTCAAAAATCTTGTATTTTTAAAATTTTTTCCAACTGCATATAATACAGGATACTATCTCTCCACAGAGCCCTGTTTTGCTTACATCTTATATCAGTACACCATGGCAATGCTCTTTCTGAAAAAGGTGAAAGCTTTCTGGGGAGAAAGGGCTGCCATTACTTTGGAGATGTAAAACTTCTGCATTCTGATGACAATGCTTCTAAATATGGTAATTTACACACCTTCTCAGGCTTGAGGTACAGTGTGTTCTTAAAGAATACACCTGTATTTTCAAAACTCATATTACATTAGTCATCAAAGTCCATAATCATAGCAATATAAAACAGCACACACACAAAAAAAAAAAGCAGCTGTGGGTTACAATCTTCAAAGGTAACTCCATAAAAATCTTTACAAAAACCTTTCATCTTGCTAAACTTTAGCATTTTTTATCCACTGACCCCATATATATGTATTTTAAATAGTATTATATAGAGAGACAGACATCTAGAGTAAACCTACATAGCAGGCTAACAGGTCTTAACAGAAAAAAAGAAAATTTTCAGAATAAATCATGTCACACTGATGTTCCCCTCTCATTGTATGTTTGCTTTACATCCCCTGGCTATAAGATTTTATAGCTCTGACTAGATATCCCATTTAAAATTCTGAGTGAACCTCCCTGAATTCCAATTAATTATTAATAGCAAAATGGTGCTTATAGAAGAGGTGGATTATTTTTTCCATGGGAAATTTAAAAGTCAGACAAACATCCAGGAACTACAAAGCAGAAACGTGAAAAGCATGCTTGTGACATTTCTCTTGAATTCTTTTCAAGAGCTCTCTCTGAATTTTTCTGGAAAACAGGAAAGGGAATAGTTGCACATCGCAGGAAGATGTGCTATACAAGAAGTTTACTGTTTCAAATACAGCAAACAGTGTGATGTGCAAATATATTTTTTTCAATTTTTTACATTGTTCTAGAATTTCAGATGTGCTTCCTTTCATAAGAATGAGGCATATTTAATGCCTCACGAAATATGAGGCACAACAGCAAGAGCTGTAGCTTAAAAAAGAGAGATATTGGCAGTAGTCAATAGGAAATGAGTCCTCCTTTGGATCTGCAGAGCAGGTATCTCAGGCTCAACAGCTTTCCAACACATCCTGCTCCTGCTGGGCCTCTGGGCCCTTCAGGAAAAAATAGTCCAGAGGACAAGAAGCAGGGCAAACTTGGGAATCAACAATGGCCTTTAAGGATGAACTGAATTATTATCCTAACCTCTTACAGCAAGACAACTCCCAACCAGAAATCACATATCATTAATGGATAGATAGAGTTATCAGATATTTCATAGCAAAAGCAGCTTATGAGACATTGAGGTATAGGCAGGCTTTTCTGAATAATCTATCCTTAGTCAAGAAGAGTGAAGCACTTCAATCACGTTTAGTTTTTAGGAAGTGTTTGGCATAGTACCTTAGTCCTTTCCTCTCTCTAGCCTGTGGAATAGCATGGAAGTGGTATCCAAATATTTATTTAAATTAGAGAAACACTTAAAACTATGTGGGTTAAAAACATTAAGGATCCCATCCTCTATAAGCTAATCTTCTGACAACTACAACATATGCAAAACAGACACTCATCATGTTAAAAATACTGCTCCCTAGCATCCTGGAATGATATTTGCCTCTGCTGCTCTTGGAAAATGGGTTGCTCCTCTGTATAACAGAGAGCTCACCAAGGCAGCTGTGTTGGTAAAATCCACAGCCTTGTTTCCACCTGGCTGCTCTTTCAAACTCCCATTCACCCTTGTTCCAGTTTCACCAGTTTCCACTTGGATGTTCACCTGTGCCCAGCAAAGAGCACCTGCCTGAGTGTGCAGTCTCAGTGACATTCTGGTTTTGGGTGTTCAGGATGTTTGGCTTTAACATGGTCTGCTCCTTTGAGGAATGAATGTAATGGATCTCCCCCCCTTTCACCTTTTCTGGACAACATGCTAGCATCAAGCAGGTTTTTTCTTAGTTTCCAAGAGAATTTTCACTGACTTTGTGACAGAGTAGCAATTAAAATATCATTGCTTTGACCATCAGGAAACTATATCATCTTACCCAAGGCATGGCCTCTCCAGCATGCTACAGTCTTTTGTAAGAGCCTCTGATCAGTGGTTTATGGAAAGATTAAGACATGGCTTGGCTTCACTGTTAACTTTCTGTGCAGACACTGGATATCCTGGTTAACCCTGGGAGACATCAGGTCTGCAAATGGTCCACCTGCCACTGGTCTAACATTAGAGCTGCAGAAGAGTGAATGACAGGAAAAATACAAATAAAGTCACTTTCCTCTCCCACAGTGCTCACTGTGCTCTCAGTCTCTCAGTTGTGCACATTTGTCCTGCAGTGCACAACTGCTCAAAAATACCCAGAGCATCTGAGTGAAGACATCAAACAGAACCTCTCTGTATCCTGAACTGAAAACAAACTGCAAAGAGAATTGCTCCATTAGGTAGCTGACAAAGGTGTCACGGGGTCTGTAGTCAGCTCAGACTGAAAGATATAAATATGCTCTTTCAATAGCAGGTGCAAATCCCTGTTGTCTCAGAAGCAGCAGGAAAACAAGCCAGGGAGACTGCCAAAAATAACAATCAAAAGTCCCAAGAGGCACAAATTCAAGTCTCCTAACTGGCATGCATACCCAGAGTTGATTGTTGACATAAAACACTAGAAAAACGTCTTAAAATTTGCATCTCTATATCCTTAGGAGTTTGCAACTATCAAAATACAGAGTTCAGCCCAAGTGCAAACCATTCATAATGATAGGAAATATGGTATTCCCTTGGGCCTGTACTGTTCCACGGCTTACATATGCCCAAAGTATCATTCACAGCAAATGAAATCAACTATATTATTGGGATGAGCATTGGAACAACTAAAGGGTGTTTCTCGCTCAGAGAAAATCTCATGCATTAAAATTTCAATGAAAGTTATTTCAATTTAGAACACGCACAAGAGCTCCTCTATTAACAAAGCACAAGCACTTGTCAGGACTATATTGATTGGAATTTTTTCCATTTACCCTAAGCATTGAAAAAATGTGCCTAGTAGGTGCAAAAAGCAAATTGGAGGGCAAGCAAGAGAGCAGCTGTTTCCAGTTGGAATTATTATTAGTGGGAACATTTCATTGTGCAATTGTTTTAATGCCTTTTAATGGCATCCAGAAGCAGTTTGACTACTGGCCTCTCTTTTCTGAACCACATCAAAAAATAATAAATAAATAAATGCATAGTCTATAACACCTGGTTTTGTGGACTTCTCAAGGTTGACCTGAGTCTCATGGTAGCATGTGGTGGGCTTTTAGCAGAGTGTAATTAACTAACAGGTCATAGTAAGATAAATTAAACATAATTCAGTCAGTGTCCTGGTAAAATGGGGTTTTAGGAGCAATGGTTACCTTGAAGTCACAAAACCACCATAATATTGATCGGAAGTCTGGACTGACCCACTGCTCAAAGTGGGCCAACATAGAGGAGGTTACAGCAACAGACAACATTTCTAGTAAGTTCTTTAAATTCATTTAAGTAGAAGAAGTATACAAAATTTGGGTGAGGGCTGGAGGTGACACGTGAGTCTGAAAGCCACCTACATTATAGCAAATGATTACAACTGGGAACAGTAGGTGATTTTTCAGTGGGTGTCATTCAGAGATACTATAATATCAAGATGACAAAAAATATTAATACCTACCAAAAATGAAATTAAAACTTTAAGCCAAACAATAAATTCTGCTATTAGTTGTCAGATGGATCTTGTGATACTCTAATATTAGCCCCTGGACTAAATGTTGTTCTGTACCTCATTGTGAAGCCTGTGAAGTTGGGCAGACACACAGAACACACACAGAAAAACCCATAAAGCCATTTCTGAGGACAGCCACCTTCGTACCACTCACAGAGGGTCCCAAGAGCCTCACTCAGAACCTGAAGACAGAAATTCAACCACCAGGTTTTAAACCAATTTTCATTAGCTTGTTTATATTTAACTTGAGAATTTGAGAGGAATTTAATCTTGATCATACCCTTCACAAAAACTCTAGGGAAACAGAGAAGTGATTCTCAATTAAAGAAGTACAACAAAACTGCATGAATGAAGTGCAAGAAAAAAATATTATCAAGGTTTCCAGAAGGAATCGTGGCTTTCTAATCCATTATCCATTTGTTTGATGGCTTAGATCTGTATCTCTGGCACATAGCTTTCAGGAATACTGCAACATTCCTTGCAACCTTGGGCCACTCACAAGTGGGTTTGGCTACTATGTCTAGGTGAAGAAGTTACACATATTAACAGTAATTATAATTGCCTGAAAAATCTCAGAGATTTGGGTTTAATAAGAACACAGCATGGAAGTAATGAAGCAAAAAATACCTAGCTACCATCAAGACTATGTTTTGGAATCTTCTTTATTGATTATTCTTCATTTAAATGTCTAATGTGATATTCAAGACCTCATTCTTATTCTCCATAGATTACAAATTATTTTGAAAAGGGATAGCTTTTTTTCCAATTGTCTGCACAGTGATGTTCAGACCAAATAAATCAGTATTATGTAAGATACCATTAAAAGGGCACTAAAACAAATGCTCTTATTTTGCTTGGACCTCAGGGCAGTGAGCAAAATTGCATTCTGCAAAAGCAAAATTCTTTACTCCTAATTAGTTCAAATAAAAGCACAAATCTAATTTCTACCTTAGGGCACAGCTATGTGGAGAATTTGCCATGCTGATGGCTACTGGTTCAAGTGAGATTATGAAGGGCAAAATTTATTCCTGACTACAGACAATATTAGAGATTTTTAGAAGCTTGTCTGCAAAACAACAAAATCTGAGCAAAATTTCATCTAAAGTGCGCTCAATAATTTCCTGTGCATTTTCTTCTTGAATTAGAAATAAATCTAATTTTCAGGAGCGGCTTGTAAACTCTGTGTTAGCGAACCACAGGCCAGAGATGGAAGAGCCTGGGAAAGCAGGGCACTTCTCACTCTCAAGCTTTCCTGCCATCAGCTGTCACACTGCAGCTCCTGCCAGTGGATCTGCTGTCACTGGAGCAGGAAATCTGCTGGCTTTTAGGACATCTAACAGCCTTCCTCTATTATCTGTGACCTAAATATGATTATTTCCTTACAGCAAACATTGAACACTTTGATCTATTAAATCTTTAAAACCCATCAAACCAAAACCCAAACTCATTTAAAATTAGGAAGCAACCTGCTTTTTGGAAATATATATACACACACATTTGTGTGCATGCACACAGATCACACCACTGATTTCTACTCAGAAATTAAAGCAATTCCCACAAGAAATTCCTATCAATCTGTTCTCAGAGATTATAACAACACATTGCAGTTTTATATAGGAATAAAATTAACAGTTCCTTCTTACATGTCAACAAATATGTTATATTTTTAATCATTTACTCTGGCAAATAAGATCCCTTCTAAGAAAGAGGAAGGAACTTTGAAATAAATTATGGTGAATATCTCACTCCACAGAAGATTGAAAATACTTGTTTCCATATTCTTCTCAGAGTGTCATATTTATAAGAGTAAGTGCATTGCACTCATATCCTTAGACAACTAGGCAATGAGGTCATCAAAAAGCTTTTGTTACCTCAGATCAACTATTCATCTTATTTCTTCTTCCCATTTTGTAACCTGGTGAAGTTACAGAACTGCCATTCTGCAACTCATCTCTGCTGTAAGGTGGGGACCCAATAACATTGGTCCCAAACTGCTTGATGACCTGAGTTCAGTTCTGCCAGATCAGCAGATCTGAAGGCATCTTTGTCAATCAGAGGAAGCAAAACTGGCTGTGGGTGGATTTGAGAAAATCAGTATACATTAGCATAATCCAGAAATGTCACATCTGAGCTGGCAGGCAACTAAATTAGACACAGAATGACAAATAAAAAGGAGTCAAACATACATCTAAAATTAGAGGTGACTTCATGGGGGAAAAAATATTTTTGTAAGATAAAAGAATTAAAAGTATTTGTCATACATCCCACAGTAGCTGAACAAATGACCTGGGTGAAAAGTAAGAAGAATTAAGTAAATAACATCTGAGAAATGAAAATTAAACTCATACTCTTATTGCAAGCAAACAGTAGCTGGAAGAATTACTTTTAGACAATTATTTTCAAACTTTTCACCCTTTATCTTTCTAAGGAAGAACAGCACAAAGGAAATCTATCAGAAGTCACTCCCTCTGTAATTTATGAAAAGTTGTATACCTTTGGAATGGAGAAGAGTTCCCCTTTATCTCCACCTCTGACCCTTTTTTATATCTTCCATGTCATTCAAATTTTCCTCTCAAAACAGCCTTTATTTCAAGCCTACTGAAAACAATGGAATTCCACTTAAAATCCATGACTATGTCTTGATTATCACAATGTGACTTTCCAAGAGGCAGCTAAAAAGAACAAAACAGCTTACCAAATTTCATCTTGCCATGGGAAATTGCTCTATTCAAGCATGGCTTAGGATCACAGAGTAAGGCAGAAACTAAGCAGAGAAAATAGGCTTATGCCATGGATTTTCTATTTGGTTCACATGTATGGGCACACTTTGAAAAGCTCAAAATTCCCACTCTGTTTCTACAGCATTTGGATGAATTATGTGTTTTCTGTCAGTCTGGAAGGAGTTCACATAGCACTATCTGTACCAGTCCCATTCTCTCTTTGAAACTCTAAACCATCTCCTGCCTCCAAAACCTACCACTCATTCTCATGGAAAGCTGAACTTAGATAAACAATGTTACAATCCACATCAGTTTTTCCCATATAAACAAGAAAGATAATACCCCTCATTATTCTGTCATTTGGTGGCAAAGGATGGAAACTCAGTCCTTTTACAAAAATCAAGGTTCTCCAGCATTTTAACAGGACACACTAGGAAAAGAAGAAAAGATGGCAGAGGTATGTTTCTAGGAAAGAATCACATATGGTTTACAAATTTTGGGCACCACAGACAGGAGAGAGGGAAGGAAACAAAGGAAAAGAGTTACCAAAATGAAGACCAAGAGGAACATGAGAGAATAGTTCAACAGTGTATTAGGGTAAGGTGATGAGATTTACTAGTAGTAGTAAGGGGACAGATTTACAGACAGAATGAAAGAATTGAGCTTGCTTGCAAGGCTGATTTTTTCCTTGCTTACGCAGCTGCCAATGCTCCACAGATTTGTAATTAGTGCACAATTTCTCCAAGGGATGCCTACAACATACAGAGTCTGACTTGAGTTTTATTAAACCATGGGGACCCTGAGAAAGAGATACTAGGTACATAGAAATGTGGAACAGCAGAGTAGATGCTACCTCTTAAACAGCACTCACAACCATTGCACTACCACTGACATGCACTGAATTGTCTTTCTTGGATAAAACCTCCTACTCTCCAACCACTTCTTTGTTCCTACCAGAAATCCACCTGGATACCTGCAGACAAACAGGCTGAGGTCCCAGGTCCCTGAGGAATTTACCTAGGAACAATGTGTATGATTTCAAGGCACCAAAATGTACAGTGATGGCGCTCTCCTTATGCATTTGCAAAGGTCTCTGCAGTGAGACACTTCCCACAGTAGCATTTAACTGCCTTCAGATTTAATGAGGTTGCTATTTTTCATTAAAATTTGTAGATTACTGTGACATATTTTTGCAATAACTTAATCTTTCATTAGTCATGGAGATGAAAGTGTTCAATTAGCTGTTTTGACACTTTTGACTGTACTAAATAAAATTGCCAAGTATTTCCCAATGATAATGCCTCCTATCTAACAGATTTTCTGGGAAGATTTCTCTTAATGTAAGCAAAGGGGGACATAATCAATTATACAACCAGTCCAAAAAACGATAGGATGATGCCATAGGAGGAGCCTTGATGGAAAATTAAGAGCTGCTGGTTAATTTATGCTTAAAGTGCTGCAGAGTCAGTTCTGTGGAGATCTTTTCTAACATGAAAAACCCCACCAGACCTAGTGGGAAGAAAACCCTCAGAAATACACCTGAGTATCTCAGCACATTATAAAATACATTTTGAACACAAATGACACAGATGACAGACTTCCTTCCTTAGAGAAAACTACGATATGACACACAGCAGTGGCTCCTTCCATCCTGGCTGCACATATAGCTCAGATAAATCTGGTATAAATCTAGGATAAATCAGAAGCAGCCTGTCTGAACTGGGCCAAAAGAGGAATACAAGACCTCAATAAAGATCCTTATGGGAGGAACATGGAAGCTGTTACTTGGGTACACAAGCCAGATGCTCCAAGGCTAGAGGAGCTCAGTGACTCCACGATGAACACTATTCAATCAAAGCCCTTGATGCAGTTCAGCTGCTCTTCTAGGATCTTCAGAGCTTGATTTAATAAATTTTAGTATAATTACAATCTCCCATCACTGAGATGAGCTGGTAGTATCTCTTGTTGAGTGAGTCACCAAGATGAGCCTGCATTGTTTATGTGTGTGGGGAAAGAGTGCCTGACTCTGCTGCCATCTGTGCCCAGTCACCGTGGGATGAGTTCCAGGCTGTACTGGCACCAGCTTCACTGCACACCAAAATAAGAAAGAGAGGCACAGGAACACGAGGTCTAATGTATTCACTGGGAGACAAACTGCCAGTGTCCTTAATAGGAAAGGAAAATCCTTGAGAGAGGAAACTTTTTTTTGTATAGTAATTCTAGTTCAGAGAAAGCAATTCCAGGTTTTTCACTTTCTATAAAATTAGCCATACTCTTCTGAGTGGGAGTTTGACTTTTCTGATGAAAGATTTAAACATTTTTTAAAATTTTTTTTTAAGCTGACATTTTCTTTCTTTACACTCAAATAATATTTGGGCAACACTGATGTCTGCTAGACAGTAAAGACAAATTTGGGCACTACTAGTCCGGAAAATTCTTCAGAAAGTCTTCAGAGTTGCCTTTGGTTGAGATTTTCTAAAACTGCAAATTACAGAAGATTTCAAAAGGTTAATCAAGCAACACTGCTCTATTTGTATGTTATATTTTGGTTTTCTTTTCCTTTTGATATCCACATTTCCTAAGATTCTTTGAATCAAAAACCATCCAGCACAGCTTAAAACTGAAGAGAGTTTCGGCTGAAGGAAAAAGAGTAGAACTTAAAATATGAAACAAGTTCTTTCTTCAAGAATCTAACCCTGCTGATCATGCTGATCTTCTGAAATCATGAGGACTCAAGATAAGAATACATATTTATTTGCAGGATATACATGTCTAGGCAGTGCTAATGTCTCCCTGAAAGTGTGTGTACTCTAATCTGTCATGAGAGAGAGATACCACAGGCTAAAAAAGGCTTGATTGCCAGACACAGAAATGTTCTCCTGAAAGTCTGAGTTGAAGACTGCTGAAATCCTTGGGAATTGTACACTCAACAGGCTTTGGATAAAGACTAGACTGACCATAATTAAACAGTTCCTATAAAAAAAGGACTTTTCTGATCACTAATGCCAGATGTAGTTGAAAATACTAATGAAATATTAATCTGCCCTTTGAGAATATTTTATATGACTGATGCAAAAAAAGTATTTGATCAAAAATTAAATGCAAACATAAGAGCCACAAATTTAGCAACAATGTTGAATTTTGCATAAGGAACCACAAACAAGGTCTAGAAACTGAATTATACAGATAAATCAAAGAAATGAGTAAGCCTGTTTTTTGAAAAGCAAAGTTTTGTCAGACCTGAAATAGAAGACTGAGAAAAATGTGACTTTGTTTTTAAGTCACATCTCCTTCCAAAGGCTCCCACACTGCTTATTCTGTTATGGAAATGAGTGTTACTTATCAGAGTGGGCTGATTCCAGAGGATATGCCTGTGTCTCTGGGCATTCATTTTCATGAATGCAATGATATCTTAGCAGCCTGGAGTGGGAAACTCCTCAGTCTCTTGAAGCAGGATATCAATTCACAGATAATGTTCAAAGGATGAAGACACTTACAGGTCTTTGTTTCTCTCTTGTCTGGTGAGCAGACAAAAAAGTGCCAAGTCTTCTTTACAATAATTCCAGATTTTTCATTATTAGACAAACAATATAATTGAAAACACAGGGAGGTTAGCCTACTAGGGTTGTTATTTTACCAAGTCTTCTCTCTCCCAAATGAACACGGACAAGTATGCTAACCCCCTGGGCTGCCAAATAGGAACAAGCAGAAAGGAGATGACTGGAAAAAGCATGGCAAATGCCAGGGCTGTCATCTCTCATCTGGGAAACCTGCAAGGCTCACAAGATAAAGGTGCAGTGAACACTTAGGATGAAGTGCTTACCAAACCTTCTAACTGCTTAGAGAAGCCTCCAGTAAGCACCCCCTTAGGTATATTTGCATTTTCTAACAAATGCATTGAGCAAATTAGGTGAGGAGAGAGTGACCATTGAGGCTGTATTTGGAAAAACCAACCTCTGTCCTTTATCCACTGTTGGATAAAGGACAAAAGGATCAAGAACAGAAGTGAGAGGTAGGAGGCATATCCCACTCACAATACAAGAGACACAAACCCACAGACTCAGAGAAGTTTCTGAGAGCAGCAAGTGAAGAGGGGAGGATGGCAGCCCTTTAAGGCATGTGCTAAGTGCCAAGGAGTCCTTCTTCATCCTGTACATCTCTTATGACACATTATTGTTTAAATATTTTAATAAGGCAATGCTTCTCCCAAAACTGAAAGATTGCAGAGGATGAAAGAATAGGGTCACACTGGCTGACAATGGAAGGATGGCTATGAGCTCGAGGCAGCCTTGTGAGTCTGTGCTTGAAGCAGCTCTTCCAATCATTGATGTCACTGTTTTATCTGCAAGTTGTAGCAAAGCTACAAGTCTGTTTTTCAGTGGAAGAGCTACTTCTGAGTTGTGCCACATACAGAGTGCTGATGATAAGGAAATGTAGGCTGTTACTAAAATAAAAGCAGACTCCCTGAGTGGTATGTAGCAATCTCACACCTCACTGAGCAGGAACAGGAAGTACAAATGGCTGCTTGCACAAATCCAAAGCCAAATTATATCATCAGTGGAAATGCATCTCAAAGCACACCTGTGCAAGGCTCACCACAGGGTGTGCAGTCAGAGATGGACATTGCAATACAAAGAATCTGGCTACAGTCCTATCTGGGAAGCAGAGATTTTCTGAGAAGCAGTGCCTTAACATATGGAGCTATGGGCCCAAGCCAGAACATTGACTGCATGACCCCTGGTAATACAACTGAATTGTTAGAATATACTGTTAGACTTGTAAGAATATGTTCTTAGATGATGTTGCAGGAGGAAACCAGCCATAAAATACAAACTTAACAATTCTATACACTTCCATTACACTTCCATGCTGTGTTTGTTTATATATATATATATATATATATATATATATATATATATATATATATAAACATGGCATGGAAGTATATAAACAGAGTTTATGCAAGAAACCAGTGGTAGCAAAAGTAGTCTATGATTGAGTGAACAATAGCATTTGAGGTACAAATATCAATCTAAACAACCTGCTTTGCAGCTTCAAATAGCCACATAACAAGAGGAAATTGTCTGTAAGTCAGCCAGTGACAAAGGATATTCCAATTAAGGATACATTGTCAAGGTCAGGATTCAGACTGCTGGAATGGCCAGTTTTGGGCCACCTTGGAAATATCTACAGAGACTGCAAACACTGAGTTAAAAAGCACAGCCAGAGGTGTGACTGTTACCATCATGTCCCACCACAGTTGTAAAAGAGAAATAATTGCACTGTCTGGGGCTGAATTAGGGTTCTAGTCTCTTTAGTTTCCCTGGATAATCAAAGAAGAGGGAAAAGATCATTCAGGTAAGAGTTTGGATCAAACCCACCTGAATTACCTGTGTTAGCTCCATTGGAGAAGGCACAAATGAAGCTGGAGAGCCAGGGATATCAGCCTTGTCTGCAGCTTGGGTGCCCAGCACTTGGTACCCCAGACAAATAAATGTGCAAAGGCTGCAAATACCTATCCCACCCTCAGCACAGGTAAGGGGATGTGCTGGCAGCAAATAATCAGCATGGATTTATAATAAATTCAACAGGAAAATGTTCTTTATTCTTCCACATGTTCATGGTTGATTTAGACAAGAACAAGAGAAAACCATACATTCATATGATTCTACATTTATATGGATTCCTACGAACAGGAAGTGCTGTGCAGGGACAATTTTCAGGAAGGGTTACTTCTCAGAGAGAGGAAACTTCTGGCATAGCTCAGTGAGTGCATAGCTGAAGTTTGATAATCTCTAGGAACAGGGGAAAAATACCAAACCCAAACAGCTGATCTTAAAGCTCATTTATCCAAAAAGAATTGAAGACGGTGATAGACAAGGCAGCATATTTTTAGAACCAGAAAATGTTGAGTAACTCTATTTGTATAGACATAACTTGTGTGGCTAACTGACCACCTCAGGGAAAAGAGGGTCTTACCAGCTTTCTGGAACACAGAGGAAAAAACCTGGGCAACCCAAGTACTTTAAATACTTCGGTTAAATAGACAATTTAGAGTTAACTCCCCTGAGCTGAAACTCATACTAAAATTACAGTGCATAGTAAAAACCTTTAGATTCAAACAAACTTTCTGTGTGTGTTTGCAAAAATAACACTATTTTCAAAGGCTTAAAGAGGTACCTATTTTCCTTTAACCAATACCTGTGTTTCTATTTCATAAGGTTATGTTAGTGTATTCAAATATGGTTTTGATTTATCATATTTTCAACTTAAAAATTATATAAATCAGATGCTATGATGGATAATACCAGTACGTAGCCAAAATCTAGGGAAAGCCTCAGCATTTAGGCAAGTGGCATGCAACAACGATTTACATCCAAGAGTCAACAGAGGGATGCTGGAAGAAAGGAAATTATTTTGAATTATTCCCTAGATTTGTCCATGGAATAATTTAAGAAACATGTAGAGTCAATGTTGTTTAGGTACTATGTATCTTTGGTGAGTGAAAGAACCAGGATTATGATGGATACTGAATAATGAAATGCCTATTTTAAGAAGTTTGCTGGTATTCCTGGAATGGAATTTTATGTGCACTGCAGATACACATAATGGTTCACTTAGGTGCTTTCAGGCATAAAATCTATTTTTGTAATGGTCATTGAATGCAACCCAGCTTTAATATCAGAATTAAAATCTTCCCATAGTTTATCTATTTATGTGTTCCATCTACTCCTGCATTTAAAGAGGTTCATTCAAGGGGTTGCCAAGGATTTTATGCGCTTTGGAGAAGATAAGCAGATGGTCCCAGAAAGACAAGCACTTCAAACATTGCAGTAGATTTGGGAAACAGACCTACAGCTGCCTGGGGATATACATGAGAATTTTAAAAGGTTATTAACTGAACTACCACAAGCTGGGAAAATAACTCAAAACCAGATGCAATCACTAATTGCTCACTTGAACTTTGCCTATGAAGTTATTTCAGCAGGAAGAATATTTTTATGCTGACTCTAAACAAAAGTTAGAAAAGGAGATAATTAATAAGATTAAGAAGGCAATTAGAGCTGGTGATGCTTGAAATTCTCTGTGAATACTGCACATTTGAATTCATTAGGTGACAGTAACTGCACAGATTCATCATACATGGGAGCCCTTTATCCTGGAATGGACATCAACAAACTCAACTGTTCATTTTAATTGGTTCACACAGTTTGGAGAAACCACAAATACTGAAATAGCTTTCAAATACTCTGAAGAAGGTGAATTTTAGCATGAAGAGTCCTCATCCTATCTGCCACACATGTAGCATAAAAACTGTTCCCACCACTAATAAGAGATTTTTTATCTAACAAGGTACAAATCTTTTGTCCATATCTCCAAATTAAAACAGAATCATAAATCAAATCAAAACAGATTCATCATGGAATTCTGACAGACAAACTCAATCTTCAATCTTGAAGTATTTGCAGTGGAAAAGCAACCCAATAGAAACAGCATGAAATGTAATTGATGCCAGTGAAGGAAACACAAGAATGGCAAAAATAGTAGGAAATTTAGCTGCAATGTAAAATCCCACCAAATGGATTTCAGAGTTATTCTGCTGCAAGATTCAAAGGGAAAAAATTATGAAAAGTGAAGATAAGAACTTTGTCCTGGGTACCACTACAAGAACTATAAGACTGCAAGAAATGTTACTGTGAGGCAACATGAGCACTTGTGAGGTATTACACATTCCTCCCAGCAGATGCACAGGAGCACACAGAATAAAGATTCCTTAGGCTGCCAGCAGTGTTCAAATACTATGCAGACAAATGCCTCATTGCTTAAGCAAAACTGTGTGTTGGTTGTAGAGAGAAGTGTACACACTTGTCCTTTGCAGCCAACACACAGCTGCTCAGAAACACCAGCAATAGGAGACTCTGAGGATGGGTTCGTTGCCAAGTGGCTCAGAATTATTCCACAACTGCAGACATGGAGAGTAGCTCCATGGAATCAAAAGAGAACACAGCTCTGTTTTCACATGTGAGGTCCTCTTTTGTGCAGCTACTGCATTAAGATAGGATTTCTTCAAAAGGAACACTGAGTAGAACAATAAAAATGCCCACATTTTAGCAGGAATGCCATCACCATATCATTCCAAGTAGGAACGAACTACTATTATCACACTTTCCACTTCCAGTTATCCACTGCTTACAATTTCCACAAATCCCCCAGCTAGGAGCTATCAAGCAATACAAGTTGCAATTGCTATTACCCAAATGTGAATTGACAAAACTGTTCAAAAGTAATTTTGTGAATTTATGAGAATAGCAGAAAATTTATCCATAGAAAAATCAAAATTTCCCTTTTAAGGTATTTAGGAGTAGAGACAAGTTAGAAAATCAGTTTAAATTGAATAATGCAGCTGGCTGCCCTAGCCACAATGCTGTGGCTCCGGAGTGGGCTATCAAGCTGTATTTCAGAGAATTTTTGCAATATTAGGGAAATCCCAATCTTCTTCTTAACATACCCAAAAATGCATGCATGGAAAAGCTCCAAGCCCATACTGCCCTTGCTTATATTTCCAAATATACTCAACAACTTTCAAGTTAAGGCTAGTAATTTTAAGACAGGGAGTTTTCTCCCCTATGAGCATCAAAATGTGTGCCATGCCCACCACTCTCCTTTTCAGCCTGAGCTTAAACATTTATAGGCAGTGTAGCCAGGTACATCTACCTGCATCTATTTCCCTGCCCAGGACTTCCAGACTTTAGTAAAGACTGTTTTTTAAAAATCCAGGCTTTTTAAAATTCTCCCTTCATAATTTCCATGTACCTCTATGTGGAATTACAGATGTATATTCATGTGGTCACATTACAGCAACTATTTTTACTATGTAGTCCAATCTTCTAATCACCCCTGAGAGTTGCTCTTCCCTCATTTTACATATTAGAATGAATTATCTGACTGTCAAGGAGAAAAATTAAAACTGTGCTCTCCATGAAAGTCAGCCTGATTGTTCCTGTGTTTGCAATGACATATCTATATAAACATTGCCACATTAGTTTGTACTACGGTTTTACAAAATAAGATTTTAGAGTTTATTAAATCTTATTATTTCTGGTATCAGTCCAACTAGCTTTCTTTCTTTCCACCTGAGTCACATATGCTGTCCCTTCAGTAAAAATAACAAATTATGTAGGCATGCATCCCAAAAAGAAACATGTCCCCTTCAGTGTTTTCCATTTCTCCACCTTTGATAAGTAAACCAAGAGCTGGCACAGATGTAATCCCTGGCTGAGCATTAAAAGTGCACGAATTTTTAAGCAATTTTTCCTCCAGGGTCAGATGAGTCAACTGCTGCTTGGCCAAACAGGAGCTCAGAGTTGGCAGCTCCATAAAGAACTGAGCAAACAAACTGTTCAGCATTGTTTGTATTCCAAATGGAGACACAAATACAGCAGCAAACCCCAACTGTTTTTCTGTCCTTTGGGAAATCATTTTATCTTTGATGATTTGAGATTATGCATAAAGATTGAGTACCATATTTTGCAGACTCTTACTCCCCCAAGAGATTTTAGAAGGCATGATTTCATTGCCCACTAACATGTCACTGAGTGTTTGCCAAAACAAGACACTGTTTTACTAAACATGGAAAGGTAGTGTCTATTTACTATTTGCATTTATGTAAGTAAATGATAATTTATGGTCTTAGAAAAAAAGACCACTATATATCCTGTGGCTCTCCCTCTTCTGCTCTTCCATTTCACTTATTTAAAAAGAGAAAAAAAAAAAAAAGAGAAAGACTTGAAATCTTAAATGCAGCTGTGATAGTGACTGGTTATTCTGCAAAAGAGAAAGTGTTTCTTTTCTGGAGCTTTGGAGCCACTGTGGGTCCTTATTCTACACCTCCCTCAAAGCTCTCCCAAGTGCTGGGTTGGGCAGTGCTCATTGTGGTCAGCCATCAAAATTATTCTTCACTTTCCAAATCATCAGATCAAAATGAAGAGAGACAAACTTCTCCCACAAAAATTTAGATAATCACCTGCAGTTCAAGGGGTTTGTAACGCTGCTCTTAGCACTTTTCTTTATGACCTTTATAATGCAAACTTAACACTGTGGTTTAATTCTTGAGCACACCAGAGTCTGTTTTAACAAGTATACCAAAGATGTATCCTAAAAAGTTAAATCTGGTTAAGAAATTAATGGCTTTTATTCAGAACTGGATACATCAGATTAACTGAATGCTGCTCACTAGGTTTTGTTTTAAAGCACTGTTCAAAGCAAAAGTATTCTTTACAGTCAAATCCATTAAATTAAACAGAGAAGGGGACAGGAAACCTGTGTATCATCAAATCAATTCAAGGCTCATGGCGCTTCCTTTGACAACATATATTTTCAAAAACATGGTATTTCTAGTAGTGCAAAGATTTATGTACTATTTATGCTAAATCTATTCTCAGACTGAACATTTGTTACCAGTTTTTTTACTACTTTCTGTTCCATCTTTAAATGTTCTTTTTACTGAGCAAATATGCCAACTTGATATTAGTCCCTCCTCCCACCATTGTCAGTATCAAATCTCCCTTATCATTTGGATTAGACAGGTACATGCATCTGGAGTACAGGTCAGAACAGGCACAACAGTTCAATGAAAATAACAACATTGTTGAAAATTTTGACAATTGCCACCCCTCCATTTTCCAGTTACCAGCAGTGAGATGACAGCAACAGGTTTATGTATTATCCTATTAAAAATTTAGCAGTGCCAACCATACTATGCCGTGATATTTTGTTTCACATTTAAATGTCACATTTTAGTATCTATGTAAACAAGTGGCTGTTCTGAATCTACAACAATAAAATAAAGTTTTGTGCAATATATTTTGATGTAAACTTTGCAAACCACAGAAAACTCATTTCTGAAATACTCAGGCACCTGTAATCTCTAAGGAGCTGGTGAAATGGGGAAGAAAAGAGAAGCTTATACTTGCTTTGCTCCCTAAGCAGATTTGGGGCAGTGATAGCAGATCAAATTCTGGCCTCAAGTTCTGCTTGTCTTTGTGAATAAGCTACCCAAATTAGGATACAGTAAATATAGATCACTGCATCTTCTCTGCAGGTTCAGTTGATGGAGTTTCGCAGGGATGAGTCACCAAACACAGGCCCTGTTCTTCTCCCCCCAAGCCTCCTGGACCAGCTGAGAGTAGCTGCTGTAGGAGGCAGGACACCATGTTAGAGGGACATTTGGTCTGATTTTCCAATGCCTTCTCACATCCTCAAAGCCAGAGGGATGGTACCATCCTGCCCATCCTCTGCGCCTGCCCCGTGCTGCAGATCCCTGCGCAGCTCCGAGGAGCCACAGCCCGTGGGTGGGTACTGTGATCTCAGTGAGACTGTGCTGGGGCAGCTGCAGCCAGCTCACTGCACTCACACTAACCACAGCTGAACAGACCACTTTGCTCAGGCTCAGCAGCTTTATTTGTCCTCCTCATGGGTTGGCACCACTCTGTACATCAGTTAATAAATGTTTCTGTCCCTCCTGCTCTTGTGCCTTATGAGTCTCAGGGCTCCAACCACTGTTTCTGGGCTAACAGACCCATCTGGAGCATTGAGAACGTGCTTGTGCTCAGCCCCACCAGCACGGGGGAGCTATCTTAGCATATCTGCATCCATCAGCAGGGCTGATGAGCCATCCTCTGCACCATGACATGACTGTGCTGCTGCTGCTGCTTCTAGAGCCCTGGCAGCTGCACTAATGTATTCAGTGTGCTGGATCTCAGGTATGAAAAACCTGTAATCCATCTTATTAAAAACTGGCCTTGTAAAGTCTAAATAATGTTGTTCCTGATCCTTACAGCTTTCAAAGAGACCCTTATACTCCATCTTTCCATGCTGTTTCCATTTTGCTGCCATTTAACATACATGAAAACACTGCTGACAGTCTAAATCAAATGTATCTGTTAGCGCTTTAACAAACATGATGAGACCAAAAAAACCTACAAAAAACAACTGTTAGAGATAACAAGACCAAAGCTGGACTGTGACTTAGGGCAGAGCCTCTGTAAACTCAGTGCTGCTCACTCCACTGGGTGATTTCACCATGTTCCTGCCACTTTCTCACAGTGACCCATGCACTAGGACTCTGAGACTCACTGAACTCCTTTCCTCAGAACACCCTTCAGAAATGCAGACTAGCACTGAGATGCTCTTTTCTTTTCACCCATGACCATTTGGTCATAAATAAAATTTACAGTTATAAGCAATTCATTTGAGAGATGTTTTGTTCTGAGGCAAAAACTAAATGATTAAACAGCTTTTGCAAACACATTTTTAATTTCTGGGAGTTATTTTACTAGACAACGTCCAGTTGTTTGGTTTGTTGTGCTCTTGAAGTAAAGAGACCAAGTAGGAAATGCCACATCTTTGAATTATTGTAGATGATGGACAGCAGACTGTTGGACCAATTTAGTGTTAATGTCAGAAGCAAGCTGCCAACAAATAAATAATGATGCTCTTGTAACAGCCAGACAGCTGAAACACGTCCTGCTCAATGCACTACAAAGATAGACTTTCGGTACTGTCCCATTCAATTATTCTCCTCTTGTTTCTTGTTTCCCAGCAGATAATTGGATTTTAAAGAGTAGGTATCTTCAATTTCCAGGGCTTCATTTCTCTTCTGTTTTCCTTCTGATTTCACACAGACCTTATCACCATGTCCTGTATAGAATCAGCCAAAGCCTTTCTAAACTTCTAAGCTACCCTTAAAGTCAAAGGAAAAAAGGAAAAAAGAAAAAAGAAAAAGAACTCTTCAAAGGTAAAGGACTTGATCCTGCTAGCTAGGGAGGAGTGCTCCTAATGTGGTGAAGGCACCACTGTTACAACTGCTAAAGAATCTGCAGGAACATGGGCCTCTACAGCATCAGTATCTTAATAAGAATAAAATATGATTTAATTGAGAAAAAGGAACTTATTTATTTAAGCACACATTCAAAATGAGAGTAAGAAAATGGCGACTGTTTCTATCCTAATATTAAGACCATTACTCAGAATGAATTCCTGTAGCAGCTTTCCTTCCATAACAAAAGGAGGTGTTATAACACACTGTAGGAAACAATATATATTTTACTAAAATACGATTAAGAAATTTCTCTATTCTAGACTCATAAAATGCATATAGCTTGCCAGTTTTCAGTGATTTTTGATTGTTTTTTGTTCAGACTTTTTTCCCCTTAGCAGAAAGTAAATGCTTGTAGCAACTTAAAGACCTGAGTTGACTACAATGCTGTACTTTATTGGGTGGAAAAGAAGTATTCATTAAACTGCCTTCTGAAAGACTGAGTTACCAGTTGCATATTATTCAAAGAAAAAGTATTGCTTTCAGCCCAGAAAGGCAATACCCTTAAAACTCTCTGTGCAATTCTTTCCCAGCAAGTACTTCTCCTTAAACTGAAGGAACTGAGCACACCCCTGTCATTTGCGACTCTGTGCTTTCCCTTCCCACAGCAGGCAAGGTTGTGATACTGCCTCCATTTGCTAATGCTGAGAGTGCCACGTCTACAGATGCCCAGTGAGTCATGCTGGCAGCAGCCATACAGCAATGAGCCCCAGCGCAGCAGCAGAGTACCCATGAGGCAGAAGACAGCACACCAGCAGGTGTGGCACCTCACAGCTTTAACATCCTAACTCTATCCAAGCCACTTTTAAAAGCAAAGTCTCCTCCAGCTGCAGAGTCCACCAAATGCTCCAGCTACACCAACTGCTCCAGCTGGTCTGCTGGAGGGTACATATGTGTGGGGACTCTGACAATGGTGTCAGAAAAGCTCTGGAAAAATGGATCATAATCTGTGCAAAAGATTTGATGCCTTGAGAAATGAGTAGGCCCTCCCAGGAGTAGCCCAGGGAAGGATCAGAATGGTTTTCATTCCATTCTTCCTCTCAAGGGTTCATCAAATATCACTTTTCAGATGCAGCCAGGGACCTTTAGGCTGCTAAAGTAATTCCCAGGAGCTGCTTGGACCTGCTCAAATGTGAAGCAAGAAACCATAACCACCTGCCTACCTCTGCAATGAATCTCTGCAAGCTGCTTGCCCTCTGCCATACAGGCAAAGGAGGTCCAGTCAGTGCCTGCTTTTACCAAAGGTTTACGTGGCATGCTTTGACACACTGTCCAGACAGAACACATAACTTCTGTCTTGTTATCATCCTTTTATTCTTGTTATATTCTTCTCCATATTCTTGTTATATCTCTTTATCATATTCTTTATTATTATTTACCCCCTCTGTAAATCTCTAAAGCACTACCTTTGTTAAAGCAGCACGTAAGTATGTGCTATGTAAAATCTCAAATATAGTCAATAATAGTTGTGTCACAGCTCAAATACTGCCTTGCTATAAAGCTTAAATAATGAGATAGGCCATAAGAAACCACAGTGGTATCTCACCTGGTGTACTTTTTCAAATGAAATGCCCTTTATCCCTTTTGACAGGTCCAAAGCCAGCCCAGGACATGCAACCATCTGCGCACAGGACTGCAATAAACATGACTTCTGTTTCTGCCTGAAGAAGGTGCCACCTTCAAGCTGGGAGTAAACATATGCAAGCCAAGGCACTCCAGAATTCAAATATTTTCAAATCACCCTTATTCCTCAACCATCACTCTTCTTAGTTTCAGAAAGTGTCTTTTCAACTAAGCTATTCTTATCTTCACACTTTATTTTCTGCTTAAGTCCCTTCCTCTGTGCTTTTGTTTGACTGTAAATGAACAAACAGCTTGTTTTTCACAATGGTCACATTTTCTCTTGAAGAGCAATTTATACAAAGCTTATAGCAGAGTTCTTATTGTTGCCTAAAGGTATTTAATTCTGATTATGCCCTTTGTTAGCATTATGCAATTGCCATGATATAGGCTGTCCAAATTAAAAATACAAATTCATTATCATGTGCTCATGTAGTCAAGACTGATATTTAATTATTTATCAAGCTTTCATGAGTCAGGACTGTGTAAAACAAGTACTTTTAACTAGGATTACTTGATAACTTATGGGACACATCTCTATTAGTTAATTATTACAACAATTATAAGAAACCTATATCTCCTTCATTTAAAATCCACGGCTGTTTTATTAAACAGTATAATATTATTATTGGCTATTCAGAGAAGTAGAAGGGTTAACAATGAGATGGCTGTGCACTCAAAATGGAGCTGATCCAGATCCACATCAACTTCTGCCTTGACTTCTACTCAGTTCTGGCAGAAATTACATGGAAAAAAGAATCCCCATGGCAGAGAACAACGTACAAGTCTCTTCTGCAACAGCAAGCAGAAATTCTTAGGTAAAAAGTGTTTCTTTGTCCCCACTGACAGAAAGCATAATTGGAAATGTTAATATCCTTGACACAGAAAAAGAATATAATCCTTTCAAAACATCAAAATTGCTTCAAAGAGCTCCTGGTGCATTGATTTTTTTTACCCCTGACATTAAAATAAAAGCAGAAAGAATGCTAGTATAGACTCCCTGTGTAGTGCACTGTCCTGCCAGAACTGAAATAGTGCCTGCAGGACAGAGATCAGTCGTGAAGCTTTACATTCATCTGGCCCTAGCTGAGATTACTTCCGAGCAGCGTTGTAAAACTCCTGTTCAGAAACCAGCCTGGACACAATGCCCTTTAATTCCAGATTCAGATGTAGCAAAGCACACAGAGCAATTCCATTCATCAACCACATGAATATCCTTAAACCCAACAATTTTACCTACCTAAACACTCTAGCTTACACTATTAAAACTTAAGAGATAAAGTATCTCATGGCACTTCTTTTATCAATGCAGTAAAGATACGAAAAAAAGGCCTGGGTTTAGGTGTGCTGAATTTCTATCTTCGTGGGTTTTCAGGGGGAATTTTAAAATGTTTTTCTTCAGTCTGCTGAATGTTGGGAAAATTGTACAATTAGTTGCATCCATACCAAATAAGGATTATCATATGCTAGTGGAGATAAGAAATGACATTGCTACATCCCAGAGATACTCCTTGAGAATGAGCTAAATATAAAAGATCCAATTGTCTACTTACGTAAGTTTAAAAACGTCAGCTTTTGCCAATGCTTTGAAGGGAAGTCAAGAGCTCTCATCAAGAGACATATTCTCTACAGGCACTGGCACACCACCAATTAGGGTTTCTACCTACTTCATATTTATAGCAAGAAGTGCCACAACACAGATTCCTGGCATAAGCAAGGAGATTGTGGGATTCTCAGGATGTAGCTGATATTCCACTTTTCCATCAATTCAGTTTTGCCCTGTAACGGCATCTAGACTGTTGTACTCATGTAGGTCTATTTCCAGATAATTTCTTCCCCCTCTCTGTGTTTGCTTGTCTCCTGTGCATGTTCAACCAATCTGTAAAGTTCTGAAAAGCACCAGTTAGGCAGTGACACTGACACTCTAACACTGTGCCTGAGGACCTTGCCTGGAGTTCTCACCTTTACCTCTGAACTAATGATACGTAAATATCATCACTTCAACCTTCATAGCTTAAGAAAATCAAAGTATCCTGAGGGCAAATGTAGGTATAAAGGAAAGCCATTTATGTCTTCAATCAGTTGAACTCACATCATAAACCTGTGCCTCAGGCATTTTATCTGTCATTTTAATGTGTCAAGTGAACTGGTTATTGGCTTATTTCAGAGAGGGAACTGTCTCATTGGGAGGGGACATCTTGACTTATATGTGACCTGGCTTTCTCCCTGAATAGCCAGACTTTGATTCAAATGCAAATATCTCCAGGGCAGCTTTCAACATGATCAGTGTGTAAAAGCCATCAATAAAAGGAACCAAAAATGACTAAAAAATAATAAATGTCAAACATGTGAGATGTCCATTAGTTTCTTCCTGACCTAGATCCATAAAATAGAAAGCAAACAGCAGGTGCCTGGCAAATTGATCTTCAGGAGTGTTTAGAAAGCTTAACCTTCCCGTGCTTAGTCATTTACATCACTCCACTGTGTGTTCAGTCCATTGAACAGTTCCAGCTCTCTGTGCTTTTCACCTTTTTATTTATGGAAAAGAGCATCTAATTGACCAAACTCTGCACTATGGTTCTCATTACTCCAGCTTTGTTCATCAGGAGAGAGATGCACAAAAATTAACAACTAAGCAGAACTTTAATCTTCTGCACCACCTATGGAAATTTATGCAAAAGTTAGAACTAGCAGCCGAGAACTTTTCAGGCAAGTTCCTACTAAAAAAATTTGAAAACACATCTATGATGTGGGGGAAGTTTCAGGCGCAAATTGAAATCCTTGGCCTGTGCCTTATATGGAATATCCCAGAGTTACCAGGAACACTGTGCAACCACAGACATTCTATTCCTTAAAGACTTAAAAGTATTAAACTTTTTGCAGGGTGGACTCTGACTAAAGAAGTACTAAATGAGTGTGAAGCCTTCACTTTCCTGTTTTAGTGAAAGGATTACAGCTCTAGTAACTTCCAATCCCTAAGTAAAATCTGTACAGGCAGAGTACAGTGAGTCCCATCTTCATGCTGAGCTATTTTAGCAGGCACAATTAGACATAGCAAAGCTAACTGCAGTGCATTTTCTCTGACAGAGATAGCCATGAGAAGGCAGGAATGGCACCAGAAGGCAAACTCCTTAAACTGGAGGCAGAGTGGCAAGCTCTGTTCTCAGCGAGGACTTTGGGGGAAGCTCTTCTCCTCCACTTACAGTGCTACTGTGAACAGAATCTGACCACTCCTTTCCAGGGTACTTGTCAAATCACATAAGCAAGAAAAAGACAACCTAAATATCTTCTTGCTTTGCACTCTCCACTGCCAGATTTCGTCAGAAGATACTTACTGTTGTGTGTGTGCACTCCATAGCAAACAGTAATTTGTGTAAAAAAGCTGTTAAATTGTATTCATTTGAAAACTCTCCTTTGGACCTCAGTATCAAAAATTAACTTTTTCTGTAATGTTTGTCAAAAAAACTGGGAATTTTAAGTGGTCTTCTTAGCACAGAGAGGTTCAGGAAGGTTGTTATGCTTAAATGGGATTTCTTGTATTTCAGTTTCAGCCCATTGCTTTTTTGTCCTTTCTTCAGATATCCCTAAAAAGAGTTTGGCCCCATTGCTTTTTGACACTCATTATACACATTGACAAGACACTCCTCACAAAGCTTCTCTTCTCCAGACTAAACAAGGCTTAGTTCTCTCAGCCTTTCCATGTTTGAGATGAACCAAGCCCTCATCCTCATGGTCCTTCACGAGGCTTGCTTTTGTAGGTCTGTGTCTCTTAGACTGGAAAACCCAGAACTGAACCCAGGTTTCCAGATGTGTCTCAGCACTGCTGAGTGGAAGGACAAGGATCACCTCTTGACTGTGGAAAGGCTCTTCCTAATGCAGCCCAGCAGGCTGTTGTCCTTTGCTACCATAAGGACATATTGCTGGCTCGTGGTCAACCTGGTGCTCATCTACACCCTCAGAAACCTTTCTGATGTCTCCTTCCAGCCAGCAGCCACTGATACCCTGTACATAATACAGACAGGTAAACAGATACAGGAAAACAGCCCTCAACTCATGCCTTTACAAGGATGTTAATTAATTGGACAAGAAGAAAAAAAAAGTCAAAGATCTAATTGCAGGATTACAGCAAATGCATCCTGGTAACCCAAAGAGGTATCAAAAACAAAACCAAAACAAAACAAAAAAATAGGCAATCAAGTTATCAAGTTGCCACAAACAGAGCTTGCTCCGGAAGGAAATACTAGATACAAAAGGGTTCTCTATTGCAGCAGGAAGCATCATCACAAAAAGCAGTGCCTGCAATACAAACAAAGCAAACTCAGAAATTAGACACAAACTTTAAGCCACTGAGACAAAGAAAAGGATTTCTTTTATCTGTTGTTGGAGGCACAGACACCATGTCCTTGAAGATAAAAGGTACAGCAACCTTGTCACAGCTACTTTCTTCAATTCATTCCATGCCCTGATCCAGTCTGATCATGTACATTTTATGTATATTAGTCCGTGCTTAGATCCTATTTTTAGGTTGGATGAACCAGTTTCCTTCCAGTGCTGTAGTTCATCCAGGGATAGTTTGTTCCAAGGACTATTCTGTATACAGAGCATGCAAGAGTTGCTCTGTCACTTTGAACACCATTTGCCCTACACACTATTCCATCAGCATCCCAGCAAGTCCTGCAGCCTCAAACACTCCTTACCCTCCCACAGGCTGTGCTCCAGCCCCTTTGAGTCCCAAGCCATTCTGCACAAGTTCTGAGGCCACACTGAACAGGAGGGCGAAGACTTCTCTCTCCTGACAGGGACCAAGCAGGTTCCTGTAATGCTGGGTGTCATTCCAGCCAACACACAGCATAAGCACATCTGCGCACCATCAGCAGAAAATAAAAATTACTATGTGTGTGTTAAACCTACCCTAGCAGGGACAGAGAGGCTGAAGACAGTGAGGAGAAGAGAGGGACACAGCCCTGCTCTTTACCAGTGCACGCTACAAGAGAAGCACATTTCAACACTCAACACTGCAGACACTGACTCCTCTTCACTGGAAGTGGAGATCTATTTAAATGTATTTACACTTCAGTGGCTACTGTCACAAGTTCTGCAAGAAAATCAAGAGATGTTAATTAACAAAACATGTGGGGTCTAATAAACACCTTAGAGACAGTTCCTTTAGGGAGGAAGGGAAAGAGACACTCGAGTTCTCCCTAGAATGCTGGTGGAACAAATGTCAAGTGGAAATACAACTTAAATACATTTTAAAATACCTGCACTGAGATCTCTCTCTAAATATCTTTTAAAAGAGCACTTTTTTTCCTAACTTGGTTGACAAAACATAAAAAGTGAACAAGATAGGGATGTAAACACATTATTCCAACACTGGCATGAACAGTGTAGCTCCCCTTCACTATTTGTTTCTTACATCATACTGTGCAGAGTTCTCACACATGATCAGGTTTTGGGAACCTCCGCTACCACTGGAGTTAAGAGGTCACACACATAACTTAGAAACACAGTAGCTGTGCTTCAGTAAGGCCATGCTATTAGCAGCCTGAAAGTAAGTAGTTCCTATGGTTTCTATATATAAGTTACCAATAAAGATAAATAAGGCAAATATCCATAACTCTCTTTTTACTTTGCTGCAGGTAGAAATTTATAGCCTTTGAGTAACTATGAAATAGAGGAGGCAAGCTTTGCAAGTTACACCTGAAAGGAATGTATTGCAGACTCAGAATGCTCAATGAAACTTCCAATTATAAAGCAATGAATGAAAAATTCATGTAAATGCATATTGCCAAGGGCATTACAAATCTAAACATTACGATTAAGATCAAAGTTTATTTCCCCGGGAGAATATTCATTGAAGCAATCAAGAAATTTTTGCATAAATCCTATTAACTTTCTATAGCAAAACTAAAACACCCAAATATAACTTCCTAACCAAATTATGATCTTGGCTCTTGAACAAATAAGCATTATCATTTAAAAAGGATGAAAAGTTTATGGCTGGAAAATAATGCTCAGGAAGCCGTATAAAGCAGCATCATTTTAAGCAGCCATCTCTCTTGATTTGAACCAAATGAATATTTTAAACTATCTTTCTTACAATACATTGATCAAACTTGCATTCTGAACACAGCAAGGAAAAATTGTCTAAAAGTCAATATTCTTCTGACAGTATATCTGAGGGGCACATCCTTCAACATCACAACCTGTCCTTCATCTGTGCAAAAGTCTGACTGACTCATGGTAGTTGAATAACATGATGTCTTGTCTAGCACTACTGAAACATGGTTTTTTAACAGAAGGATGGCATTTCTACAATACTGAACTCTGCATTCCAAAGTTCATTTCTTACTGTTAAAGCAGAGGTTTAGTTCATATGCCTGATGTTTGACAGCTCAGACTGGTGGGAGTTGCCGTCAGTCCTTTGGTACTCAGTTAATGGCTGTGAACAAGAAACTGCAGCTGACAAAGTCTGTATATGAATCCTTACTGTTTGTTCCAGTCCTGTCAATACAATGCAGACAATGATAATCAAGAAATGGTTTTCTAAAAGGCCTATATAATTTTTGTGGAAAAAAACCCCACCAACTTTTAAGGAAACTCCTCTAAGAGTTGAAACCTTCTTAGGAAGCTTTCCACACCTGATTCCCCCTCCTGTGAGATGAAGAAAAGAGGTTTGCTTTTGCTGAAAAAGGTGATGGCTACTTTGGATCTGCTACTTGCATTAGCACACTACTCCAAATACCTCTTCTACAGATTACTTATGGCCTTGAGCATGCCATGTATCCTTTCACTGCCTGCAAAATTGGTTTTACATAACAAAATACCTACAGAAATACACTGAAATGGCTCAGTTACACACACACATGCAGAGATATCTGACTGAAAGAAACCATGCCTTGGGATGGGAGAACATCAGAAATGGTTCCATGCTCTTTAATGACACACACAAGACTTTCCCCAGTAACTCTGCCAGGAGCAGAAGAACATCAGTTTCATACTGTAAAAGTTAAAAACAAAAACTTTGTCAGTGACACTCTGCTTTAATTTGAAAGCAGTTTGCAGAATTGCCATGATGAGAAGTAATCATGTGTGTTCATTAGTCAGACTGCAATGAACAAAATACAATTTCCTCTCATAATACTGCATTCTGCCTTCACCAGGGGAGAGTTAACAAGAAAAAAAGAAAACACATTCTTACAACAAGGAACTATTGAAATAACTTAAACATTGTCTTGTACAAGGGGCTGGATAGGTTTAAAAAGACAAGATCATTAGGTACAGTTTACCTCCAGGATTCTGAAGGATTTAAGAGATACTAAAAACTTGCTTTCACTTCCACCTGAACTTCAAAGTACATGAAATGTTAGCCTTTAAAACTAATTAAAAACAAATCTCAAACCCAACAACTACAAAAAAAAACCAACCAACCAAAAAAAACAACACCTGAAAGAAGAAGCAGCTTACTGGGGAAAATATCCACTCGTGAAAATCTCAGCCCTTGCAAAAGGTCATTTTCACAGGGGAGAATGAATACATCAGCTGCTTCAGTTCTGTCTTCAAAGACTATTTGGAAAGACTTTCATGTATGTCTGATTAGGAAAGGTGGAATACAGCATCCAAGGAACTAAAGGGATTTCTAGCTCACTATTTCTTTAGAGGCTTTTAAAAATCAAAGCAGAAATTCAACTTTCTGTTTCATTTCTAGTATTTTGGACAGAGATTGAAAAAGTCTGAGACTGACAAACTAAGAGAAGTTAAACATTATTGTAGCATGCTCTAATCAGTTTGGGATATTCACTTTCAAAAAATGTCACAGACACAAAGACAAAACATAACTAGCTGCTTGTGCACATAGGACTTTAAAAGCTGCAGGGAGTGGAAGTAGGATGCACAATACAAGAAATGCCCAGAGGCTGCCATTCTTTGAACTGCACTCTGCTCAATGCTCCCACAGCTCCAGCAGCTCTCAGGATGATCAGCCCTAACTGTAGGAGAAAAGGACCAGAAAGAGGAGAAAGAAAAACAAAACCAGTGAAATTTCCTGCTTTCCTGTTCAATTGCTTCTTTTTTGGTCAGTTCTGCAAGTAAGTTTCTGGATAGCAGATTTCAAGTCAGAATCAAGTCCTTCTATTGAGTTCAGTTAGACTTGATAAGGACCTATCAACATGACTCAACTTCTTTAATAGAACTGAAAAAAATAATTCTGGAATAGAAAGCACACAGCTTTCTTGGTGAAATGAAATCCTGAAAGTAGATGTGTTGCATTTCTCCTCAAGATACATCTGGACAGAACAATTATCATGTCCCAGTTGTATTATCTTGATAGATAAAAAACTCACTAGGGCTTTTTCCTATTTCTCAGAATTGGATTTGCTGCTTGGATTAGAACTCGGCAAAATTGTGATTTTCACATCTTAAGTTACCATCCAATATGAAAATTTGTCTACACAGAGATATCTGTAATATTACTTCTTAGAGTAGCTGAGTTCTGAGTTACATGCCTCAAAAGTGCTGCGAGTAGAGTTGTTTCTGTAAACCTAGAGCTGTAGATAGTGAGTAACTTTTGGGCCCACCAGCACCAGATTTCAATAAACAAGAATGAGTTCAGCAGAGAGCAAGCTGAGATGTTCAGGGCTGGAACACTTTCCCTATGAGGAGTAGCTGAAGGAACCTGACTTGTCAAACCTGGAGAAGTCAAGGCTTTAAGCAGGACTTAAGAGCATCCTTCCACATAACCTTATCAACAACAACAAGCAGGCCCTTCACAACAGTGCATGATGGAAGCATGAAGCAGCCATAAATTGAAGCAGGAACATTTTGGACTAAATATAATGAGAGGGAAAACCTCAAGGACAATGAAACAGTGGAAGGGGTTGCCAAACCTATGTGGTCTCCAAGCTTGTAGGTCTTCATGACCAGACTGAACAAATCCACAAGTAATCTGATCTGATCTTGTAGCTGTCTCAGCAGGAGGTTGGATAAGAAATCTCCTGTGGTCTCTTTCAGCCTGAATTACCTAAAATTCCTACAATTTTTAGGCAGGTTTATATGTCAAAATTAATAATATTTTGCAAAAAATAAAAAAAAATTAAAACACATCACTACTTAGACTGCAGTACATGTAACGAATGAAATTTTATGTAACCGGGCAGAACTGAAAAAAAAAATAAATTACAACCTTCTAGAAAGATTAGGAGAAGGTTTAATTTACATGCTAATTCCACCAACTAGCATCTTTATTTTCAAGAGCAGGGCTGTTCCCTCAGCTTATTAGTAGCATATTTGCATGAAAATGTGATCTATGCTTCTTCACCACTCACTCATCTGCTCTTCCTGATTATGTCTCATTTGAAGCCACAGTCTGCAAATAACTGTTATGCTACAGAGAGATGATGTTGAGTTCAAGCAGAAAAAAGTTACAAGAGGAGAGAGGATACTTAGAAAGAAATATTATGTTTTTCCCCTGAACATCTGTTTGTCCATAAAAACTCAAAAAGAAAGAGTAAAGGAAAACACAACTGAAAAAAAAAATCCTGCAGTCAAATAAGAACCTTTCCATAAGGCACAAGCACCTGAACCAACCATCTTCCAAAAGAGAATTTATCAGAAAGATGGAAAAAGACTTTTTATGAAGGCCTGTAGTGACATGGAACAAAGATTTGAAACTAGAAGAAGAAAGACTTAGTATGGATCTAAGGAAGAATTTTTTTACAATGAGGGTGGTGGGACAGTAGAACAGGTTACACACAGAAAACATGGACGCCTCATTACTGGAATTGCTCAAAGTCAAGTTAGACAGGGTTCTGAGGGACCTGAAAAGATATAGATGTCCCTGATCATGACAGGGGGCCTCAACAAGGTGATCCTTAAAGGTCTCTTTCAGCCCAAAAAAATGTAGGATCCAATTAAGAGATGGGATTAGAATAAATCTTGCCTCCCCAGAGAAATCTCTTTGTGAATGTGCATTTTGAATGAATTTTGCATTGTGCCCATTGACACGGGTTTACCTAAAGCAAAAACTTGCTAAAATGTTTGCTCATATGAGAGCAAATCCTAAGCTCAAGGGAAAAATTATTCCTTCTTGGGAAGTATAGCCCAACATTACATTGAACTGTGTAATTTGAATAAGAGCAAAATAGCTCTGATCCCTTCAAACTAGCAGGCAGAAATTAAGATTACTGAGCAAAACAGTCCCTCCTGATCTGCAAAACTTTTCAGAGCATTTAGAAAGTCCTAGGGTAAGCTTGGCTACCAGTTTTACAAAAAAGGCTTTCCCTTTTCTTACTGCTGTTTATTGTCCACCTTAAATACAGTAAGAATACAAAAAAGTAAAGATGAAAGAAAGTACAAAAAGAAAGATGAAAGTTTCTTGAATATTATGAAATACAATGATTTTTCTATTCCACATATGCCATCTGCATGAACAGACAAATTTATTTGAGAATCAGGTGTGTTTTTTCAATTGTTTTTTCACTTAATTTTTTTATAGAAGTAAATTCCTCTGGAAAATTTTTTCCAATATTTTCTGGTGTAAAACACAAAGAAGTTGGGAATTTATGTAACAAATAAAAATATTTGCAATGGAGACATATCACCATCACTACTTTCTGGTAATAACATATAAATCCTAAAAGCTTTCAAAAGTTTTTAATCTAGAAATAAAATTGATATCACCAGTATAAAAAAGGCAATGTCTTTACTGTCTTTCAGAACTCCATCTTCTAGTCTTACCAGCATATCCTTCTTTCCTTGCTTTGCCAAGCAAGCTGACCTAGATTTTGAAACAAACAGGATCTAAAAATAGACTATTTGCTAAAATAAGTGTTGCACAGAGACCTCTGCAGTCAGCAATACTCTAAATCTCATAAGAAGGACATTCTGCTGTAAAAAACATGGCATTTTTGTGCCAAACTTCAGCTTAATGCATCTCAGTTATGAAAAAGCGTTCCCTTTATTTCAGTGTGGTAAAGTGAATAAGGTCCTAAAATACACCATTAATGTCGTGACATTTGTATTAATGACTTACCAGAATATACAGAGTGAAATTCTTGGCTCCACTGATATTCACCGAAATGTTACCATCAACACTAAAAGCTCAAAGTTTCCATTCAAAAAATTAATTCCCACTGGCAGAGTCTACAAGCTGGCCCTTAAAGCCAGAACCAATCTTCAGGTCTTATCTTTTCAGAGGTAGCCTCTAATTTCTTCAGCCCCTTTTTTACTAACCATTATCTTGAAAACTTCTGAGTATGATTACTTTGTTTTTTCCTTTGCTTCATCTTCAGCTTTGGCTCTTGGGCACAACAGAAGCCAGGACTTGCCTCAAACTTCCTAATACTGAAGTCAAATCTCCTTCAGTTGGTTCTGTGTGATGGCATTTTCAGAGCCATGGCCCACACAAACAATGTCCTTTGAAGAATCAACATCTTAACTCAGAGAAAAACACAGGAGAGGTGATTCTGTTTTCTCAAAAGACTTACTTCATTTGCAAGCCCTTCTCATTTTTTGATCAGAAAACCCTACTCACAGCAGGGCTTGACATGACAAAATATTTAAAAGTTCACATCCCACTCTACCCACTGAAACAGTGGGCAACTCTGGGCTACAGAACTTTGTTAGGTCTGTTTCTTTTCCAAGGTAGAAGAAAGGCTTCCTTTGGTGATGTAGGCAGAATTTATTATTCCACCTTCCACTGGCCACTAAACTCTTTACGTTTCAGTGACTTGGTAGCCCATTCAAAAAATAAAACTAACTTCACAAGAACTTCAGTTTGTACAAATTAATGTGGCTCCACTGAATTTATTGAAGGATCAAAAAGACAGCCCAACAGAAAATTTGTCCTGGCTGTTTTAGATGTGGTATTTAGATGTATTAATGTGATTATGGTTGATACTTGTTCTTGCTGTCTCTCAGATTGTTTCCTGCTGTGAGAAATATCTGACGCACACTGGTAGTTGCAAATGAAAGTGCCCACAGTAATGGTAGGTGAAATGAAGCCAATATCAGAGGCTGTCTGCTGACTCAACCAAAGAACATCTGAAGCCTGCTGCCAAATTGGCTTTATATATATATATATATATTTTTTTTTTAATAACTACAGTGACTGCTACATTCAGAGTGACCAAAAAAATCACACAGCATAGCAACAGTACTTACATCCTCCTGGCTGTATAAGACTAATTTTTTTCCCCACATTAAAATAAAGCCTTCCCACAGGGACTTCAGCTGAGCCAACTGTGTGACCAATTCTAGCTGGAGCAGGATCAGCAAGATTTAGCCCAATATTGTTTCTAACAGATACACAGGACACTGGAACATTGGGCTGAGCTACGTCATCCAAGAAAGCCGATCTGTGTCAGGTCTTTGACCACCACAATTTCACTGTAATGTCTAATAACTGAGTGATTTCATGCTATCTAGCAGTGATTAAAACAGTATTACCAATTTATACTACTCTTCAGGAAAAAGAGTGGCTCAGACTGCAGCCTGGGAAAATCGATGCCAAATTCAAATTATTTCATACTTGCTGGAGCTTTGATCCAAGAGCTAAATTTCACTTTCAGAATTTTAGATTAAAATATCACACAAAACACCACAGAGCATCCAAAGGGTGCAGTGAAAGAATAGAAGATCTGTGCATGCATTACTCCATGCACACAGACATTCTAAGCACAAACAGATGCCTGTAAATGAAGTGAAATGCCAGTGAACAAGCAAGGCTGGGATCAGGGTGGAATTCCAAATAAGCCTACATTTGCCTGCAGACTGTAGGAAACTTCCCTCACCAGCACAGAAAGACACAGGAGAAAAATGAAAAATACTGTCACAGTAAGATACACTCAAACAAGAAGTCCCCACGTGGAATTACTCCATGTTTAACAGTCAATCTTTCTAATGTGAACCTTCCTAATGTGAAAGAAAGCCCTACCTTTCCCAAGAGCACAGACATCCCGTTGTTTGCAACCCTTTCTGATTTTCCCAGGTAGAATTACAGACTGCTGCATGTTCAGATATGTGTGGATTAGCAATGATGCCAGAGATCTTGCCATCATCAACTCAGCTTCCCGAGAACTTTATAAGCCTTGCAGAGAGGATATTCCACGGCATTCCATTCAAAATAGAAGATGATCCAGTAAAATGCTGTAATGATGAAAGGTTGAGCCTTTACTTCTGGGTGCTGAGATCCTATTCAGCAGTTTTGGGGATTAACTTTTCTTGAATGTTGACCCTAGGCACTAGTTAGTCCTTTTTTTTTTACAGATTTTCCACATATATTTCAAGTCCTGATTAGAACTATTATGAACAGAGCAGTAAATGGTAGCTAGGGATAACAGATGGCTGAAGCCAAATCAGGAAATCTGGGGGCCCAGAGGGGTAAGAAGAGGGGGGCAGTGTCAAGGGGAAAAAGGGTCAGAAGAGGACCAAAGTTCCAACAAGAATGAGGAATAAAGGCAAAAGAAAGGAAGCACAGATTTTTACTTGTGGAGACGGGCCTCTTGGATCCTTTTTGTGTCCCAGGCAATGGGACATTTTCTAGGGACCCAAGGGTCTAAATCTAACCATTCAGTAGAAAGATTTCAATGACTATCAGATGGGATGCTAATAGCAGGTAGGAATTCAGATTTCACTCATTTTAAGCATAAGTTAAATTTTAAATTATGTGTTCCCTGAGAGATAGCAATTGCACATTCCATTTAGGGACATAATTGCATCAGCTGTAGTTTCAGAAAGCAGAATCTATTCTTTTTGCCAGTGTCCTCCCTGACAATCTATCACTTTAACCAATGCAATTAGGATGCGAGAAGATTGAGTATTTTCTAGGTTTAGTTTCAAAACAACTTCTAAGTAGGTCATGTGAATTACAGTGTCTGCCAAAAGGTCAAGTTAGTGTGATTTAATCAAACGTGGCCAGTGGGGACAGTTTGCAGAAGTCACATACAAACACTTCACCATACGTCAGCACATCAATACGCTTCTTCTAAAACATGCATCCTTTTTTGAGCCCATGAAAATAAACACTCAAGAAAATAACATGAATTTTGAAAGAATAGAAGACTGCTTGCTACGTACTATTATTGGCCAAATAATAAAACACCTAAATCCATCCCATACATCTACAAAAGCAAGCCAGTCCTGACAAATGGCCAGAACCAGCAACAAATGAAGCAGCATTATAATAGATATTATCAGAGTTGACACACAGTTGTTTATTTTAAAGAAAATCTGTTTTCTTTTATTATAATATAAATACTATAAGTTCCTCATAATGTATATAAAAATCTGAGAGATAAAACGAATAAAGATTCAATATACACAAAAAAATCAAATATATTTTTGCATATTTTTCCCTCATGGATAGCAAAGTTACTGCTTTGCAAGCATGCTAATTTAAAAGAACCATTTATGTGAACGTGGTTCATAAACATACCTTAAATTATTTACAATATGATATACTAGCTGCTGTGTTCATTTATTTTCTATAGGGAAAATTCTCTAAGCACCATCAATAGGAGTATGCTTTTCAGTCACGGGCAAGTTTTTCTTACCATAATTAATTTGGCATTACAATTAAAATGAACATGTAGCTGCATGTGCCAGCTCTCTACCTATTATTAAATTAGCTACTTACCCAAAACAAGCAAAACTGCTGATCCTGGCATTACAAATAAGCAAATTTTAAACTCACCCTCCTGATGGCAATAACTGTCACACTGTCTCATGTATCTTTAGATAAAAAAATAAAAAAAAAATCAACTCCTAAATAAACACCTCCTGCTTTCAAGAAACCAACATAAAACCATGTCCTAGAGTTCACATTCAAGGCCCTTTTGTCACGTCTGTTAAGTTCAAAGAGAAGGAAGGCTGCCACATAACCTACCAAAAGCAATGTATTTTTTTCTCCTTCACCATGTGGATTTGCTGCAGATATTCCAATAACCAATAGCTAAAACCTTAAAATGAAGGACCTTGTCATTCAGTGTAATCTAGGCAAAGAACTAATGAATATGCTGCAGATGGTAACCACGACATGCATAAATATGTAGGAAGTGTAGTAAATCAGTGGATTATGATCCAGGATGTCTCAACATGACACTCATTCTGACATGCCACAAGAATATTGCACTGCAGAGAGGCTATTTCCTCTGAAGCAAGGCCAAGCACTATATTTTTTGTGGAAGCTAATATATTTCAGTTCTAGGACTTTGAGTTTAAACCAAGTGCTATCTCTGCATATTTGTTATGTTCCCTCTGTCCTGAAGCTCATGGCAACATGTCCCCATGTTGAGGTCAATACAGTCACACCGCCATTGACTTTAAAATATGTGTGATTAAATCCCTCAGGCTTTTTTCATAATACATTCTTTACATCAGTGAAAGGATCAATGTGGGGAACACTAATTTAACAACTCAGTACAGCCAGTGCTTTTTTTTAATAATTAAGGAGCTCAGCATCCAATTCATTGCTGGTGGGAGGGCAATTACTCTGAAAACTATGTACACAATTTCCAATTTCATGCATTTCTTCATCACACATTTACATTTAAATTTACATTTAAATTTTTCTGCCAGCAGCTAGAGGACATGTTACATACATACAAATAGGTGAAATTGTAATTCATATCACATCTGGCAGAAAAACTTGATTTTTGAGGGTTTTCTGGCCTTGATATCAGTATAAGTTGGCAACTGAGAAAACATTTAACATCTTTTTATTCACTCAACTCTTTTGATTCAGAAATTCTCCAAGAGATCTGACATCTAATTATCATACTTCAACAATAAATTCAGTGTAGATATAATGAAGATATGTATTTTATTCAACAGAATAAAAACAGACTCAAAAACACATTAAAACCAAAGAGCAACAAACAAGTCTTCTAATGAGTCTCAGCACATTGTGCAAACCTGTAACTGCCTCTTGTGTATTTCTATGTTTCTGGCAACTCCATTTCGGCTTTAGAGAGAGCAGCTTACCAAAGTTTAGAAGGCTGTCAGCAGGCACAAAGGAACCTCTCTGTATTGACTCTATCAAGAGAATATCAGCACCAGTGGTTTATATGATCCTCATCATTACACAGCATTAAAAAGACCCCAGAAACGTTTCACTGCCTATCCTTGCAGTGAACAAAACCAAATCCCTTGTACAATGTAAACACTACTGTCAGAAGAGGTATTTCAAACTAGTGCAATAAAATATTCCCAGAAGCATAGCAGGGATTAAAAATTACTAAACGCGGAGTTTTTTCACAACACTGATCTCCTCCAACTTGGAGATGAGCAGAGCCCAGTAGAGACACAAAGGGACTGGCTGCCCTTGCATTCCCCACACACACTTACACCTGGACATTTCAGCAGCTTCTAATTTTCTGCCCTACAAACTACAACCATTGGGACATTTTTTTTACTGCATCTTTGCACAAGAGGGAGGGGCTAGACAAACTTATGCATTAATCCTTCTTCTGATGAAAAACGGAATTTTGTCTCATTGATGTCATTGGTTTCATGCTGTGCAGTTCACCAGTTTCTTCATATCTGGGCAAATGGTATAGAAGGGCAAATAGATTAGGCTCAGTTCAACAGGACAGAACACATTTCAATACTAGTGCAGAGAAGTTTCAAGTAAGTTGTAAAAGAACGATATGTAAGTAAGAGATACTAATGCTTAAAAGTTTTACCAAGAGGCTAATGCTGACGTGGGTGAAGTCTTCCCTGCATAGCAATTTTCATTTGTCAGAACACCACTCAGGACAATTTTAGCAATAAAACAAAAATCTCAAGAGGCACGTTGGTTTTATTTTTTTCCTCCTAGACAGGCAACATGATTTACATAAGCAGTAAACAGAATTCTTGACTGTTTTCAAGACTGTTCCCAGGATATTTGATCAGCTTGTAAGTAGTTCAGACTACTAGGGAAATCTCAGTTTTGGTTTTGGGGAATTTGTGATTTTTGTGTGTGTGTATAAATAAATATATATATTTCTATGAAGCAGCCTTGATTTTATAATTACTCTGGCTTGTACTTTATCTTAAAACCACAAATATTTGTATGGAAGTCAGTAGCATTTGTCATTTGTTTATTACTCATTACAGCTGCCAATGGCTGCATGAGTAAAAAGTAAAATGGAATAACGTTTTCATCAGTTACACAGCAACAAACATAAAACCCCCAGATGCTTCCTCAGAGCTTTCTTCAATGGGAAAACTCCAGCAGTTTCTTTGACCACTTGATGTAGACAGATTACAGATCATTCAAGTGTGTAGACTTGACCTTTGTGCCCCTTCTATTAATTTACATAATGACTTGAGAGGGCCTACTTAGCCTCAAAAGACAGAGCATTTTGGTAGTCAGGTCCTGTGAAGCTTCTGTTTCCAAGACTAGAGGACTGAAACCCACTCATACACTGAAAAACTAATTAAAAAACAGAACAAACATAAACACTCCATTTCACAAATGGAACTTTTTCTGAAAGTCTTCTGCATTACTCACCTGGCATTATACATTAATCATACATTAATTTATTTCATTAGAAGCCTTGGCACATCATTATGGGTGGAACTACAGAAGTGAACAGCTACCAACAGAGGCAACACAGAGCATTCTGCACAACCTGGCAAAATCAGACTGTAATTTGCAATGCTGATAGTTGCAGTAATTAAACAAATGCATATTCCTTAATGCTGTGTACAAATGTATTTGATTATGTTCTCAACAGTTCTGCTGTACATTTGATCTAAGCCAATAAATCCAGAAAAACAGGAACTTAAAATTTTCCTAACTCCCTATGATTCTGCATTTACTTAATGCTTTACACAGACTAGAGATAATTATTTTCATTTTTTTCAGAAAGAAAATCTTTGGTCCCAAGCACTACTTTCCAGAAAAGTTTGATATGAAGAATATTATAATTCTCAGAGTTGAAGGTGAGCTTCTGAAACAACCAGATTTTTGCATATCTAAGGAAATAATTTCTTTAGCAAGATCTACGTATCACTCTGTCTTGCAGAATTACTGCATAATTTATAATGTTATTAAATTTACAGGTAATTGTTTCCTACTCAATTGATTATATCTTCTGGAGGGTTGACTGTTCCACTGATAAAAAAATATTTCCTCTTCATGGTTATGAGAGAGTGCCAGGTGAAACACAGAAAACTACCAGCCAGCTGTTTTGTTTGAATATTAAGAAAAGTGAAAATTAACTTGGAGATTTGGGTGATGGAAATTTTGTTTGTTTACTTCCTTGTTTGGTTTTTGTTAATATCCAACATCTAAAATGAACTTTACATGTTACTTCTTTGAACTGACCCACTCTTGGAAATCTTCGAAAAATATTTTTGAAGAAAGAATTACAACAGTTTGTTATGTCGAAGGATCAAATGGCAAAAGCTCAGGAATGTCTGTGTAGGCAACCCAAGAATTTATCACCTTTCAAGTATATTTTACATCTTATTTTTCAAGTACATAAACAGTTTTCCACTAGCTTTTGGTCTGCAAAGCAGGTTGAAAGACATTTGACAGGATTCTCTTTTGACATCACAGATGTAATTAAAAACACCAGAAATAGGAGCAATTTTTGCAAGCAAATTGCAGTTTCATATCAAAACCAAAACAAGCAGCACTGCATTTGCAGAGCTTTAGCATCCATCACACATAAGCAGTGGAGGATAACAGTATAAATACCATACTTTTTACACAGAAGTGCATCCTACCATGAAAAACTGAAAACAAGAATGCCTTCAAAGTACAGTATGTCCTTTGTCAGCACAACAATAAATATGAACAGCAACAGCTTGATGCTAGATCTGGCAATGGGGTGGGATGGTGTGCTGTTTGTGTCAAAAAAGTTGTAATAGTTTCTGTTCAAGGCATATTATTAGGAACTCTTAGCTTTCAATAAGGTCAACAAAGAGCACCACAGTACAACTAATAATTGTTAGGCTCCAAAAAATATGCAGAGAGTAAAATGCTTGTGAAGTTACTGAAGAATAACAGCACAAGATTTTGAAGTATTTTTTCTTACAGCTTCTCTGTAGGCACAGAAAGGCTATTATATCTGTTTCTAAGAAACTAGAAATGGAATGCGCAATGAGGTGGGTGACTGAGGGCCTGACATGCAAAAATGGAGAGGTATCTAAAGGCTGCTGAACCATCTAAGCAGTTCAGATACCTTTTAACCATTTAAATTATAGGAGTAGTGCAGTATTTAGCAGATATGTATTTAAGTGTCCATTGTTTTCTTCTTTTTTATTTTTTAAAGTAAATGGTTCTGCATTTTTCTTTTATATGACCGTAAGGGAAGTATTAAAAGCCTCTGTTGCTGAGCTTTTTCTGCCTGGATGATCCAAAGTACCAATTTATTACTGAGGAAATAATATTCTGTGATAGTCCTGAGCTCTTCTGACGTTTTCCAGATTGCAGGCAGAGTATGGCTCTGCTAGTAAAATAGATGGAATATTCAGAGGTTCTGTGTGACTGGCATTTTCCAGGAACACAGGAGCTCTGCACATATGGGTGCACCTGTGGTGTAGCAGACAGGAGAAGGAGCAGGTGAGGAGTAAGGCATGCAGAACTGCTCCCTTTCCTAGGAATGTTCAGATGCAGCAGAGCACACAGAAAGAGCTGTTCCTGCCACAGTGAGTGCAAAAGATGAGCTCCACTCCATTTAGAACAGGTTCCCTGACTCAGCTCTGAAATCCTTCTCCATATCAAGCTAAGCTATTTAGGGCTGGCAGTAGAAATGGCATTTAGCTCTCTGTGCTCCCTTTGCTTTCTGTAAGAGCTCTGAGCCAAGCTCCTCACCACCGTGGCACAGAGGAGATGAGCACCAGCACACAGGTTGCAAATCACATCACATAATCATAGAATATGCTGAGTTGGAAAGGACACACTAGAGCCATCAAGTCCAACTCCTGGCCCTAATTAGGGCAACCTAAAAGTCACACTATGGGCCTGAGAGCATTGTCTAAACACTTCCTAAACTCTGTCAGCCTTGGTGCTGTGAGCACCCTGGGGAGCCTGTTCCAGTGCCCAACCACTCTCTGGGTGAAAAACTGCCATGGTACTGGCATGTCCTCAACAGTAAGCCAACTCCATGATTTGGCTTGGAGAATAAAGCACACACTAGTCAGACACAGAATTCAGTAAGATCTGTGAAGGAATACAGGCACCAGCTTGCTGAAAATAGCTGCCTGGCCATTCATGGGTCACACTGGGAGGGGTGACAGTTCCCAAGGGAGATACAGGAAGGCAGTAAAGAGACCACATCAGACAGGAGCAACTGAATCACAGAATTCAGGACTTGGATTCAGCTGAACCATGGTATTTAAGCTATCAACACGCCTACTGTCTCTCTAGATCTGAGTCCTAGATTTTGCAATGAGTGCACAACCATGGATTGCAAAGAGCTGTTCCATCAAAGTACAGCAACCCATCCCATGTCTGCATGTAACTGATGGAGCAAACCTTCTCTGGTTAGCAATGTTAACAAAATAAACCTCCTAAATTTCAAAAAGAAAGATCTTTCTAAAGGAAAAGAAAAAAGGAAAAGGCCTGCTTGACCAAGAAGCATATCACTGTTCTTCTGGCTAAATCTGCACTACTCAGATAAGGGAGTTGCACTTCAGTAGCCCCATGTTGAAATAGAGTTGAGGATTTCCACAGTGGAAGGCACGTCAGTACTAATAACTTGGCACAAGTCAGCATCTGTTATCAGAAAAAACAGCCCATTAACTCATCCATAAATGTCTGGTTTCAATATGCCTCATCCAAATTACATGCAAGACAAATTTGCACCAAAATGCTACAAAAATGCCAGTCCATACAGAGGGGTATTAATAGCATAGACAGACACAGTGCCACAGAAATTAAGGTAAAACGTATCCATTCCACTTAGGGATCTAAACCATTTCAATGCCCATTCAAAGTTTCAGTTGCCTTTTTTTCCTCATATGCACTGAAAAAAATTCAGCACTAAAAGAACCTTCTACAAGCCCCTCCAACCATCCTCCCTAGTGGATTTTACTCAAAGGGATGAAAAAGATTTCTCCATTTCAAACAATTACCCCCTACTAGTCAGAATAACACCTCAAACCAATGAAAAACAGCACTCTGCTCTTTCAAGTGCTCACCTGAGAGACAGGATTCTGAACTGTAACCCTGACACTGTCACCATCTTAATCCTTGGTCATTATTAAGCAACTACAATTCAGCACTCTATGGAATGTATATATGTGTGTATATATATGTGTATATATATATATATATATTTGTGTGTATATACATATATATATACACATTAATATCAAAGTCTGAAAAAACCTTCCAAAACCACAATGCTTGATTTTGACCTGCAACACACATTTCTCTCTTTACTCTAATTTCAGCCTACAATTATAAAACAGGAGTACTAATCCCTCTTACTAGTTTCAGGGTTATGGATGTTAATTTATTAATGCCCACGAGATTGTCTGAGGTAGCCAAATTGAAAGCCTGGATAAATGCAAACACACTATATCAGCAGGAATGCTTTAATTAACTACAGCCTCAATACATTACTCAGTAAAGCTAATCAAAACACTATAGCAGGAAACCAAAACAACAGCCAGAGAATATTTATAGAAGTTTTACAGAAAAAAAAATTGCATCAGCATTTACCTGTGTATATACAATGATAATTATTTTCTTAATAATTTTGCATTAATTTTGCTGAATTTCTTTGCTCCGTTTTAAAGTCACTCCCTCCTAGCTAGGTCAACTTGAAATAACTGAGAACACACAGTTTACTTCTCAGTATTCAGCAGAAAGTTTACTGCAATTTACAATGTAATTAAGGACTTTTTAAAGAAGTGCCAACTCTGATTTTGAGGGTATGATCAGGATGCTCACAATAACAGAAAGGTTATTGTAATACTTCTCTGCATCAAAGTATAAGAAAAGAACAAAGATTTAGACTCATTTAAATTAATGATTGCCATGTAGCTAGATATCTCACAATATCTCAAACACATGGCAGAAGAAAAGTAAAAACATATTAATAGGAATGTTCTCTAATCAAATGCTCTTTGATTAAGCAGATACACCACAAAAACACAATAGGAAGAAGGCTGCAGGTGATGCAGTCAAATCCTCAAATTTCTTTTAAAATATTTTTCTTATGGAATTTATGTGGATACATCTTGTTAAAAATATGAATTCAGTGTTAGCTCTTTGTCACATATAAAGTCAGCTGTGTTGTGGACAGAATCAATTCCTACTCTTCCCCCAATATGGTTTAAACCTGCTGATGTTTGACTTCATTAAACACCAATAGCACCTGAGCCCTGCCCTTACACACACAACGAGTTTAGAGTGTGCTACCTGAGGCACAGAGCTGTGCTGTAACTGATCCGGGAGCTCCAGGAGCCACAGCAGCTGTACAGACACTGGGGGGCTCTGGCTGGGCATGGTGAGGCTGGAGCAGTGCCCAGAGGCAGAGCCTGGTGCTCAGCCCCGGCAGTGGGCACAGCCAGCCCGGCCTTGCATCCAGTGCTCAGCAAGGGAACTTCACTCTACACTGGAGCCACTTCTTATTCCTATTTCTGTGTGGAAAAATAGCCCTGTGGGACTCTCTCTTAAAAAAAAATGTTTACAGAACTAATTAAGTGGAAACTGCTACTGACCTTTTAATACTAATTACTTCTGACAGTGTTCTAGAATAATTAATACAGGAAGAATAGAGCTCTTAAAGGAAACAGCTGTAGTGTGCTGAAATGCTATACCTGCCACAGCTGCCTCTCTGGCCCCACAAGGACTTTTTCAGCCCCAAATGCCTTTGCAAAGCAAAGTCACCACACTGGTCTCTATTCCTGTTCCTCCTCAGTGCTCAGCCCAGGAAACAAACACAAAATGCCCCTTTCTTCTACTGACAGCTTTACTGACTGCAAGGAAAACTGAGTTTGGGCTGACTTGCACCAAGGATTGGCTGATCTCACAACACAGACATTAGAGAATTAGATTTACTGTCTACTTCAGAAAACAAGTTATCCCAACAATTCCAGCAGCATCCCAGCCCCATCAAGCAAAGCATCCAGTCCACAGTACAGCCACATCAAGGAAACAAGCTCTAAAACAGAGAAATTGAACAAAGCAGTAAACCCTCATATTTTTAATTAAGTACAGCAACTACACAGGAACCAAAATTTCTTTATGCTACTGGATTGAGTAAAAGCCAAAAGGATCACTTATTCATTACGACTTTGCAGTAATTTCATACTTTGTTGAACAACTTAAAAGCTGTGACAGAACAAACAAGTGGCAATTTTGCTTTGAAAGGTTAAGCCTGAAAGTGAATTGGAGGCTGAGGCAATAGCTTCACTCTGAAAAATATACATTCTGTGGATTGTAGTTAAAGCTGTGGAAATAAGTGTCTTGTCAGCCCATTGGCCAAAAGAAAAAAGGGGAAAATAATTCATTCTAGGTCAGCAACATTGCTTCTCTGTACAATCACAGCAGAACAGAAATGTCCCCAGTCAGGGGTAACAGCTCCGTTCACATGGGGGTGACTCCTAGACCTAGGTAGGATTTGTCATCTAATCCACCATTTTCTTTCTGCTCAGAAAACACCCAGTTCCTGAGAAGGCCATGACTAAAACATTTTAATACATGTGTATAATTGTTTTCCACTTCATTATTCATTTCCTCTCTTCCGACTTCCCCCATCTTTCCAACAGCAGCTGCTCCCCAGTGTAGTGTTTGGGTTTCTTGCTTCTCACTTTTAAAATCAGTACAGATTGCAGCTCCAAAAATGGGCTGAGATGCACACTGCTCATTGGGCTGAACATCTGCAAGGACTAATAACTCTCACAGCATGGGAAAACAGAAGATGACCAATCAACTTATTTTGACTTTAGGTTTCTTCTTTTGCTCCTCCTCCTTACTGTTAATGCAGCAAATTTATTTGATTTTATATTTTTTTATTAGTAGCAAAGATCTATCTCAAATTTTCTCTGGTTTTCAATATTTGTGTCATTAAATAGCACAGTTCTTTTTCTCCTATTCTCCAGTTCAACCGCCTAAATGCCAGTATAATTCAAATCCTGCCAGTGGATAGAAAGAAATGTTTAAGAAAAGATACAAGAATTATGGCCTTATATGAGCATTTTCAACAACTGTGAAGACTTACTGTGACTCTACCTTTATCCAAATAGCTGTTCCTGGAAATATCCTTGAAACCCTACTTGTGAATACCACATTAAGGCTTCTCAAACACGTGAAAGATCTTTGGTTTGCCCATGACATGCACTTTCATTCTTCATTCCTCCACTTGGGCATGATGAAGATGTAACTACTCCTTTATACTTGCTTTTTGAATGAGAGAGGATGTTCTTCCTAAAAGACTTAATCTGATCAGCATTTGCACAGGATGAAAGAAGTAGAGAGTTGTATAGGCCTTAGAGGGAGCTCTGGTCCCCAAACAGAGACCAAATTTGCTCAACTACAGAATAAAAATTGCAAAAGTTTGATCTGTGGTGTACCACATGCAAAAAAAAATTCATATGAAGATTTTAATTTTGAAACTCATAAAATTTTTGTTCCTTCTCAAATTTCAACCTGTTTTGCTGCTGCTGCTGGGTTTTTTAATCCACAGCCTGTAAAGTCAAGTGTCAAATTTCTGCAGTGCCATATCCTCTCAGACATCACCAGTGTTTCAGCCTCCACCACTCCTAAGGTTACATGGTTTCCTCTGCAAAAAATTACAGCTCCTGTAAGCAGCTACTTATCAGTAGAGAATCTGTTACTTAGAAGAATCACTGCTTACCAAGGAGAGAGCTGCTCTGCAAAGCTAGAGTTGTTTGACCCCATTATGGAGGCAATCATCGAGGAACAGAAGTTTCAAACACACTTCACAATGTGGTAAGTCATCTATGGACATTTCATCCAGCTTTTATAGAAAATACTGCTCAGGATATACTTTTGTGATATAGAATACTGAACAGCATTCAATCAATTTTTCACACTGCTAACCTACAGAGTAATGCATGTGAAACACACATGTTTTATTCAAAATCCCTGATCTGAGTTATCCTCAAATACTGAAAAGAAAATCAAGAGTACCAAGAAATATTTTCCTCACTGTCAAATATTGTTTTTATACACTAACAACTATTTGCTGACTAAAGTGAGAAAACATCAATGATCTCCAAATGGCATTACATTTGTGCATAGATTAGAAATTAACTAATAAATATGGTTTAACTGTCATTTGGTTTACATAAACATAAGTGCTTAGGAGTGAAAAGCTCTTGCGCCTTTACTGTAATTTTAACACACTCTTGAGTGTACAATTAAAAGAAGATACAGCAATCAAATATCCTGTTGTTCCATGAATTGTAGAACTCTACTTTCTTTGCAACAGATATATTTCTATGACATATTCATTAAAATTTGTATGTGTGTTTATTTGTGTTTAAGTTTCTGTTCCAAAGTAGCTCAAATAAAATGGATGCCCATGGGAGCAAGCTCCTTCAGCTTTGAAAAAAGCAGTAGAAGAAGGAATTTAGGATTCATTTGTACCAGCATTTGAGCACAGAGACTTTGTACATCCAAGTTAAGCCCTTAATCCCAGCAGGCATTTTGAGAACACACACTCTTGCAACATCTCATTTGATCTGATGAATTTTATTCTCTTCAGAGAAAAATTGCCACAAGCCTGTGCCGCAAGAAAGCTGGAATGTGCTGCAGGATTACCTCATAATAATAAGCAGCAATGAAACCCTGTGGACATCCTAAAAACTTCTAAATTTACCTAAACAGTAAAGGATAACAAAACACATAAGCTGCCATGCTGGAATGGCACAGCATCAGGTGTGAGCTGGTACAGACAAGACCAAAATACCAACACAGCCACAAGGGCATCATGGCAGCCTAGTAAAGCAGCATGGGACACATCCTGTACAGCTCCTTGCTGTGATTCAGTAAGGACTGCATAAATTCCAGAAAAAAGGATTCATTTTAAAATAATTAAACAAGGACAAGGTTCTTAAAAATGAGAATTATACTCGGATGAGAAAAGTAATGTAATGTAAAAAGTAATTTTTCCTTTACCTTAAAAACCTTAAATTAAATAAGAAAAATCTTCTTAAGTTAATAAAAATTACTCCAGGCACATTCAAAAGAAATCTCCCCCATTAAATTCAGCTTTTTCACCTTTATGACAAAGCTGAAAGCCACTATAACTTTCACTGTTCTTTTGTGCAGCAGAAGTAGAACTAAATTTTGAGCCAGATAAAGATTTTTGAAGTTCAGATCTGTGATTCAAACCTATTTCCTATTACATGCTCTCAAGTAAGTACCATCATAGGAAGAGGAAAACAGCAAGAATTCTAAAGCAGTGGGATTTCCTTCGTTAATCTTTGAGAGCACTGAAGCAAGAACAACTCCATCCTGCAGTGCCTCAGACTATAACAATCCCCCAGATAAATTGTCTAAACTTTTGAGATTAGGGCTGGTTGCAACATCTTCCTGCTGATACTCTTCTGGATTTCAATGTATTTCTATCTATATTCATACTTACAGTGAAATAATTAAGAGTTATAAATTTACTAAAAGGTGATATAACCAAATTAAATGTTATCAATTAATAGACTTTACTAATTCATCATTAGTCTGAACTAGTTACATTTACAATATTATTTTAGTATATATCATTTTGGTAGATTCACTTCAGTTTCAACAAAATCCATCAGATTGTCAAGAAATTCCACCAAAATCACTGAATAGAAATACTAATGTGACAGCAGTCATATTAAATGACTCTAGGGACAGTTATTAATTCACTCTAGGGACAAAGATTTTTAATTCACTTTAACAGGACAATAATCACAGTTGAAGCATATGTGTATATAGAAATTCTTAGTAGCAAGACCTTAGCTTTGTATTTTTACCTCAGTTTCTGCCTGGTGATGATGAAAGATGATTTTTATAAGTTTACCATTGAAATAGTTAACAATCATTTTTCTTCTACTTTTATTTGCTGACATCCCATTTTAAGCACATAAAAAATGTCATTTTGCCTAAAACACTAATCTGAAAACAAATGCATAATTACTTGAGTCCTTGGGTATTTGAGAAGTGGTTTGTAAGCATATAGTTTAACATTAAAGCAGACCTACAATGCTGCATAAAACCTAAACAGTGATGATTTATCTTATTTAGGTTTGAGTTTCACTTCTGCTCTGCCTTGACTGAAACAGTACATGGAGCTTCAAGAGTATCTGCAACACCCATTTAAAAGATTCAGCAAGCAGAGAATTAAGATGGTCCTTGAATTTGCAAATTATTTGCTGAATTATAATTTGATTATTACATTTCACAGGAGTTCAAAGTTACATACATAATATACATGGCACAAAATTCTGATTTTACCACAAGAGCCATACTGAACAACCTTTCTTACTCTCAGACATGAGTACGTGCAGTATTTTGCTAGAAGCAGCAAGACTGGGAAACAAATAGTTCTCTCTGGACATGAGCAGGGTTTCTTTGAGCCCACTCCGAAGTTCTTTACTTGGCAGCAGAACTGGTTTCTCCTGCCTCAAGAATGCTCTGCAGAACAAGATCTCATGGGGAGCAGAGGGAGGCTTGGGAAGATGAGCAAATCGTGTTCCAGGATATAGGAGAGAGCAGAAGGGATAGAAAGCATCTCTTGCTTTCTTCCTTTCCCTTCCCACGGCTCACCTCTCTACTGCCATAACTTTTGTTCCTCTTTGGAATGAATAAAACATCTACTGCTATGTCCAAGGTCTGGTTCCCACAAAGAATTTATCCTATTTTTTTCCCCTCCCATCTTCTGTGCTTCCTCACATATGCCATTTCTCCTATGCCTCTGTCTTTCTAATTGTATGAATTAGAGAACAGATTAGGGTCTAGAAGCAGAGAGGTTTGTACCAGATACCACAACTGTTCTTCTTGTACCACTCTATTAGATTCAAGGCAAAGGCTCTTTGATACTGCCACCCCTTTCCTGTTCACAGATCAGCAGACAAGCAGCAAACACAGTGCTGCTTAAATTGCATAAATACCGCTCTGCAACTACTACACTCAAAAATAGTTCTGATTCCACCTGGAGCTTGTCCTTAGTATATTTTTAACAGCAGAGCTCTCCAAACAGACAAGTACTACACACTCTGAGGCACACTCATGTGACAAAAGATGAATGGAACAATGGTTTCCTACCTACAGATGAATTTATAATAATTTTTGCTTCCAAAGCAGATTAAAAAAATTATAATGGCCTCTCCATCAAAGCACCTCAAGATAGAATGATTTCTAAAAGTTGTGCAACATTTTCTTTCACATAGAATGGCTTGGCCTTCAAAAAGAAGATCAGAACAAATAGCTTTTCTGTAGCTACTCTTGTATGGAGGTAAAACAGCCATAATTATTCCCTGCAACACTGGCGGGCTTTTATCTGCCTTTCTCCTTCTCCTATTCTACCATAATTGGTTGCTGTTTGGACATTTGGTTTTTTCAAGAAATTAAAAAGTGGATGCAAGTTGCAAAGCACATCCTCCCCTTCACCTTGGGGGCTATTCTGAATGTTGGTTATAAGAGGGTTTACTGTGCATGCTCATTATTTCTATATAATAGTTACCTTCTTCTGCTAAGGCTATCTGCAACTACATGTGCTGTCATTTAGCTAATTAAACCTAGGTTATCCAAAATCCTGCAAATTTCCTGTAAATGAGAGATTCAGGCACTTAAATTACCTGATTTGACTCTGCAGTGATCATGTGAGAAAGTGGAAGTCTAATTAACAGTAGAATAATCAATTGGTTCTATCAATGTTCATTAACAGTCTCAGCCTGTTTGTTAGATAGCATGCTGTAAGACCCACAACATTCTTGTTCTCCATCAAGAAAAAAAAAAAAGTTAAAGCAAAATCCAAGAAAATCCACCCATGCAGATTTTTTTGTACTTTCCCAAATCAGCAAACACTGTCTTAGCTAAAAGGATGAATGTATTTGACTAACAAACTCTGCTAACATTGCAGAGAGGCAAACAGTCTGAAAAAGTGGTACCAATTAACACCACTTTGTAGTCTTTTACAGCAGGTGTGGTTCTAAATGCCAACACAGCCTGAACATCACACCTGCTCAGGTCTAATTAATACCATTAAGGGATTAGTGTTCTGCTCACGCGCACCCCCACGCACATGCCATGGATCCCTGTGACCTGTCTCAAATTTAAGACTTCAGTGAAAGTTTTCAATATCATTTTATTCACAATAAAGGCTACAAAGAATATAGATGTGCTGGTTTTAGTACCTGAAACTGCTTTTCCTAGAAGAGATCACTTGACTTCCTGCCAGTTGCAGTGCTGCCATCAGTATGCTAAATGTACCGTGTGTCTTCTTAAAATAGCAGCAGCCTCTGCAGCCCTGGCCCAGCAGGCAGCATCTCAGTTGTTCTGAACTGATTTATCTGATCAGGTGTCAGAAGCTGAATATCAGACCTAAGCTTCTTCCCCAGCTAACTGGGATGACAGCACTGCTCATTCCCTCAGCCATAACAATGAGCATCGGCAGAGGAACATGATTCAGGCCACCAGAACACACCAGGTCCAAAGCACAGAAATGATGTCTTTATAACTGGAGATGACCAGATCCTACTAAAGAACAGAACAATTCCCAGGAAATCTTTTTTTTTTTCCCAGTATCAGAATCCAGATTCACAGTGCACTGTGTAAGGACAACTTACAACCGGTTCCTTTCTTTTCTACCCCATGGCTGATTTATGAGTCAGAATATGACAAAGATAATGGCTAAAAAAAAAAAAAAAGCCATGTACTAGGATTCTGCCACAGTAATGTGGGAGAACAAGCCTTTTGTTTGAAATAAGGGATAGCCTCTCCACTGAAAAGAAGAGTAGTACTCAGAAAAACTGCATTTCAGCTCCTGTAATTGACTTAGTAGCAGCAGAAAGGCAAGACAAAAATATGGGGGAAAGCAAAAATAAAAGCAAGGGAATCAATGGCATGTATTCTTTGACTATCTAAAATGCCTAGTCTTTTATGATTTAGAAAACTAATTAGGAATACACTGATGCTCTAACATGTAATTACTCTGAAGCTCTATCACTCTCTCTATCCGGGGCTTTCAGCAATTGGCTGATTTACAGAGATACAGAGAGTGTTTTAGGACTACAAGTACAAAAAACTGGGAGATAATTGTAATGCCTCATCACTTTTTGCTGTTGCTTTGAATGTCCTTTAATGTTACAATCAAGAGAAACCAGCCATAAACACCTGCATTGTTTGTTTTGTTTGGTTGGGGGTTTTTAAAATATATTTCTTTCTAAAGCTGAAGGAATCCATTAATGATAGTGAAAGAGAGAATTGTAAACATGTTTCTGATAACTTTCAATAATCTGAGATAAAGACACAAGCAACAAAAAGGTCTTGGAAATGAAAGCAGAGAAACAGCCAAGTCCTTCCCCAGCACAGCTCATTTGGGTATTGCTTCTCTGAGACTGGTAGCCAATATTAATGAGAGCATTAAATAGCAAGGGAAAACAGCAAGAAGAAATCAAGTCTCAGAAAAAGCCTCAAGAAAGAAGGGCATTGATAAAATGAGTAAAATGACACATTAACTCTATTGTCCAAGGTCAGACTGAATGTGCCCCCTCACTGCAACAGGCAAACAGATTCCAACACTAAACCCAGACAGTCAGCTTTCCCCATGGCAAATGCACCAGCCAGCACAAAAATAACAGTCTTTACACAGCCTGCTAGCCTTGCTCTTATCCTGAAACTCTCCATTTCTCACTGTCCACATCAGCAGGTACAGGGTGCTTCAGCTGCATTATCTGCTGGCTTTGATGGTGTGTACAATTACAGGTTTTGCCCATTTACTGATATACTCTGCCACCCCTTAGAAGTGATCTCTCTCTCCCCACTATTGAAACAGCAGATCACAGACTCTGAAAAGACTATCAAAAAAAGGACTTTGACTTCTTACTCTGCTTATGCACATTTCCCTTTCCAGCTAGAACTGGCAGCAGACAGGTTTAATTCAATTCCCCTTAATTACACTGGCAGCTCACTTAGATTCACTGACTTCAGCTGGAGCACAATTAAGAGAATAGTGGATAATTCAGAGCTTAGAATTCTTTTTCTCCTAAAATCTGTGCAACTAATCTCTTCAACCTAAGTCACAGGCATACCTTGGAATGTATTGTTTTTTCTATCATGCGTGCAAGAAAGCTGTTAATGTTCATGTTTGACACCTTTTAGATTTTCCTTCTAAAATATTTATCAGTATAACTCCATGGAGAGCTGCACATTATTGTGTAGGTTTAGGATCAATTTCTGTGAAATTATTTTGGGAAAATTATAACTAATTAATATGAGTAGTGAATTTGCTCTCATGTTCAGTCAGCTGCAAAATTCTAATCTTCATATAACATGAACACACTGTGATGATTTTTCTGCCAGGGAGCAAATACAGGGCATTTCCCAAACAGCTTTAATGAATGAGATGAAGGATGAATGTTTGAAATAGATAAAGGAAAAAAAAAAAGGGGGGGGGGGGAGGGGGGAAAGGAAAGCAAAGGCTTGCTGTTTTTCCCAAATGCTGATGTTTGCAGCAATATATTAAATTCCTCTTAGACACAAATTATGAGTAATTGAGACAATTCTCATGTCCTCCTTGTGCCTATATAGCACTTACAAAAGAAAGATATATTTCTGTGACAGAACACAGACTTCCTCTGTTTCACCAGAATGAGTAAGGGAGAAAACAAAACACACCAGTACTCTCTTTTGAGACCATGTCTCTCTTGCATGAACTCCACTTACCTAATCAGTTCAATTTAAGACAAATGACTGCAAGTAGCTATCCCACATGTGGAAAATTATTACCGAGCATGGGAAATGCTCAATAGAAATTCAAAACTAGTAACTGGACAGACACTTAGATACTGCATTAATAAACGCTTTCTAGGATTAATAAGATTAGCAGTAATAACATTATTAATAGCACTGTTTCGGTCAAACTCTTTCCTATTCACTTTTTTCCACATAAATCTGTGTTGACTTTCATAAAAGGTTACTATGTGAAGAAACCCTCTGGGCTTTCTTTCATCAGCTATCACATGTAGTTTTCAAATTAACACACGTGCCTTTTTAAATTCATTTTATCACTTGTATATAAAGAAGACAAACATTTGAGACAAGGTCTAGGTCTACTGCTTCTCCCATGGAACAAATGCATTTCTCAGCTCTGAGTTTAGGTCTGTATTTGAACTACAACACACTGCACAATTTTGAACAACAAACAAAGCACACAGTGCAACAGAGGTACAACTGACACACAATATGCTTTTTCCAACTCAGGTAAACCCATACAAGGATGTTGCAGCCTAAATTGCAGAACAAGCACTGCCGGCCTCATCTAGCACCCCAGAGCCCCAAGCTATCCTCTGCCACTCACTGGTGAGGAAACCCAAAGCACCTGGCTTTGGGATAGCTCAGGGAGTACTTGAGCACATTTTCTCTTTTTACCTCCCATTTCAGAACAGCAGGGCCCCCCATGCTGGAGATCTCCTGGAGCACCTGAACAGATCCACACTGGAGCTGGCTGCAGCTTGGGGCTCCACAGGGCTGAAATGAGTTGTTTTGCATAATCCTCACTGCACAAATGCATTCCAGCACCAACAGTGCTGTTGCAGATATCAAGAGTTTTGATAATCTAACTAGAAAATGCTTATTGTCAGCTGTGGTGCCAGAACACTGGGGGAGTGAAGCAGAGGGAGAATAATTTAATTTCAAATGCTGACTCTTATCTTCAGTTCTGGCTTGCCCCTCTCCTTTTCTTTTGTTTGCATTACCAAACCAAAATAAGATTCTTGTGTGCATTTTAGTTTTTTGCTCAACCATGTTTTTGAGAGAAAAGAAAAAAACTGTTCTTCACCTACAAAATCCACTGGCTGATGAGAAGGATGCTAAGGGTATCTATCCTATGGCCTGTTGAGAAGATGAACAGCAGGATTCGCTTTACCCACACACACAAGTAAAGATTCTTCTCCCATTTTTTCTTTATTTATTACCAACCAGTGACAAACCCACATTTCTCTTTCTAGGTCAACTGGGATAGGTTAGGACTTTTGACTTAACAAAAAGTAGTTGAAAATCCCATTTGGCTTTTCTCAAGCTTTCAGAGATCATATTAAAGCATCTTTCTGGCTTTGATCCTCTATAAATTTTTAGAGTCAATGCTCCATCATTTTCCCCACATCCATCAAAGAGATAGGAATGCAGCTTTCTTCCTCTTTTTGTGGACTTGACCCTTTGGAGAAAAGTTACTTACACCATAGTATTCTAAAATTATGAAAGCTTTTCTATCTCGTGTCTGCCATAGAGAACGTGAAGTTTTCTTATGTAATACAAATACAAAATCTGCAGTTTGGGATTTCCATGTCTTAACATTCTGGCAGCAGGAAATTGTGAGATTCCTCTTGCACCAGACAAAATTATACTACTGTTATGGCAAGGAAATGTTTTGGGGTTTTTTGGTTTTGCATTTTTTAGCTATGTAACCATGCCTGTATGTTATTTTGAATTGAAAGGAATACATGAACAGAAAAAATACTTTTTGCTTATTTTAGTTGTTTGAAGCTATACAAATAGAAATTAATAAATGTCATGATTTGCAAAAAGCAGCTTAACACTAGTTTAAAGACGTATATAGAATCCTAGGCTAGTGTTACCCTGATTTTCAATTATAACCAAAGAGAAATATAAATACATATTTAAAACCCATTTATGTTTGTCTCTGAAACACATACATGCACGAACCCTGAAACCTGTAATCTTTTTCAGTAGTCTTTTTGGAGTTATTAAAAAAACAAACCAAACAAAACAAAACAACCACATGCAAAAAAGCTAAATAAATACATTAGTACTTTGTTCTCCCTTTTACCTACATAATATGCACTGTCACTTTGCAATGAATAGATAAAAAGGATTAAAACTGCATCTGTTTCCCCTACAGATTAAGAAGATTGCTGAAAGGCAAAGTAGAAGCTGGCTTCCCTACATGTCAGCTCTCATATAAAACATCCTGTAGCAATAGGACAATTGTGATGAAAGCTGAATGCCAACCTTCCAGCTGAAAACAAATCTTGTTGGGAAATTAGCTGTAAGAAACACCACAGTTACCATGATTGTCTTTGTTTATCACATGCCACAATATTAATTTGTTACACAATCATAACACTTCTGAAGCATAATTTAAAAGTATGTGTTTGTTTACTTGCAAAAACAAGAAATTCACATATTAAAATCTTTTTGTTTTTGTAGATGTTTGATAGCTTGGAAGAAAGCATCCAACAGCACTTGGTATTCAAAGCAGAGCCTTTCAAATCATGATGACATCTTGCATGTATTATTTACCTTAGTATGTACAGGGCAAGGTCAGACAGACAGCAACACTTAATGTTTCCAAATACCAGCCCATGTACAGGTATAACAAAATCACCATAAATATCTACCAGAAACACACATCTTAACCCCTCCAGCAGAATCAGACTGATATCTGCTGAGCTGCATTCCTTCAGCATAAAATGTCACAGCTGGAGATCTTTACATCCTCTCTGGCACCAAGGCTGGGAGCCTTGTGGAGGAGCTGAGGGTTTGCACCATCTCAGCATCAGCCCATGAGCTCCCTGAACATCCCGAGTGCTTAGTGACAGTGACAGCTCCACAGGAACTACTGACTTTTTATTTGATGGCAACAAAAAGTTTACCAGGGTGATACTGCAAACACAGTAAGATCCTTGTTCTTCAAACATTTTCTCTGATCCTTAACAGAATTCGCTAAGAAACTTCTCCAGCTTAACACAGAAATACTTTTAGGTCTGTAAACCAGGCAAGGGTGACCATGAGCTATGCCCTGAAGAGAATGATAACAGCACTTGATGCCAGGCATTCTTGTCTAGTCTACTACTATTCCATTTCATGCTTTTTGAGCTTGATGCACAAGGTTTCTTTTTGTAAAATTGATTGCATTATTTCACTGGAAACATTAAAATATGTCAAAAACTGCAGTGCAACTTACTGAGAAAAAAAAATACAGTAAATGGTCTAGCATTTTATACATAAATGAAAGGTAACCTTGGATTTAACCGTGCACTTGTTAAACAAATACAAAATATTGTCTTTATGATGTATTATTGAGCTTTTAATTTTGCTCTCAATTTGTTGTTGTTAGCTATAAGAACATGCAGCAAATCTGGGTTTTTCCATTGTCAACTTAGAGAAGAAAAGAAATTTGGGGGTTTTAAATTAAATGGCTATTTTCTATTTTTTTTTATAAGAGGAAAATCTTCCAGATTAAGCTCTGACCATACATCATTTTATGTTAAATAAAGCCAAGAAAAGCCCACAAATTTAAATTACCACCAGGATTCACCAATTTTTCTTCTCTGAAAAATATTTACAGCTTGGTTTCACCTAAATTTGCGGGGACTGGGGGCATGGTTAGGTTGGGGTTTTTTTGCCATCTTTTGCAGAAGCCACAGTAGCCAGCTGAGGAAGGTGGGTGGAGGCTGAAAAATAGTCCTTCTATAGGATGCCTCTGTATGACAGCCAAAAGCCACAGTGCTGTTTTCTGGTTTCCATTATGGTCTGCACTCCTGCCTTTCACTTGTAAAGCTGGCAGCATAAATGGGGCTGCTCCTTGCTGGACTCGTCATAAGTATTTGGGATACTAAAGGAGCATTTCTTTGAGTGTGCTGTGCCATGACAGAGACCAAGGATCTCTCTGAGCTGACACAGTGCTCTTTGGGAAGCCAGGAGTTTTCAAAGCCACATCAGCCCACTTCCAGTGTAACCCACCACACACAGAGGTTTTAGACAAAAGGCAAACAGCCCTGCCTCTTGCAGCTAACACATCAATTTAGGGGAAGCAGCTTCCATTATTGTTGTCAAGAAGCATCAAAAGGAATGAAGGCACCAGAATAGATCAAACATCCAGCTATGTCTTGCTGAGAGTTATATATACACTTCAGAGAGGGGTATGGCTGGTCAGAAGAGCAACAGAAGGCAACACAGGGTGGGTCAGGACACAAGCAAGGCTTGTTAGCAGGTGGTCTAAAGACTCCAATGAGCACCTGAGCCTGAGTACATCTCTGACAGCCCTTGGAAAGAATCAGTTCCTCCTAACCCTGCCAAAATAGGAAAATAATAAAACTGAATAAATTAATTGAAACTATTAGCAGTGTTTTAATCTTTTTTTTTTTATATTGAGCCTGTATGAGGTATAAGCCAGGAGCTACAGCTTCTACCTCTCACACTGTTCTTGCTTCCCTCCCCACACCACTTTTGAAAGCACAGCACAGATGCTTTCCCAGCAGTGTGTTGTTCTGCTGCCAATTTCTTTGTCTTGCTTGCACTGTCACCAACTGTACTCTTCTGGGGGTAGCCTTTTCTGATTCTAACAAGATGTATTTCACAAATCACAAATTAAAGCATCGCAACAGGTCTCCTGACATGAACAAAAAAATTGTGCTTGCTGGAGCACGAGCACAAAGGAGGAAGAGATTCATTGCCACCAGACATATATGACTACAAACAGAAGTACTGCTAAAATTTATTTTAAAATCCAGTTATGTGAGAGTTCTAGAAGACATGTCAAAGAGATGGCCTTAATACAGAAGCGAAGACAGCAATGGTCATGGCACACCTGCTACTTCATGCCTCTGCAAACCAGAGGAGTCACTCTGCCTAATTACTTTGAGTCACATTGCTCTCAAAATATTTTACCATATTTTATAAAAACATGGTGAAATATTTAAAACACACCGGACTCCTGTTAAATGGGAACTACTCATTCTTAAGTTACTTCTACAACTAGGAAGTTTAATATCTTTAATATTAACAGAAAATTAATCTCTAGCTAAAATACCTTAAAGCTACCCAGTTATTGAATGTAAATCTAAATGAGCTACTTAGTTCACATCAGTTCAAGGAAAAGAATAACTTGTTACATGTGTTTTGGGATCCATGTTAACTCTCCAAAGCATATTGTGAAAGATATCCCAGATTCCTTATTAGCAAGTTTAAATAAAGCAGCATTACTTTTTCTGTGAAGATCCTTTTCCATCTGCATGTTCTATGATGCTACTTTTTATATAATAGGTTTCTCATTCATATTTATAGATGCAGTATAAAAAAAAACCACAAACATTCGATTCATTAAAATTCCTCTTAGGTCATAATAAAATTAAAAATAAGAGAACAAGAGGGAAGACAAACATTGCAAGCTCCACAATAATGTTATTAGGTTAAGGACATGACAATTAACAATCCATTGTCTGTGATTTTATTTCTACAGTAGTTTATTGTTGTTAGAGAAGTAATGACAGAGCCTGGTTCACGTGACTGCACACAGGTATGCAGTGCTATAGATGAACATTTGTTCACTGCCTGAGGTAAGTCACCCTCAGTAGATACACTCAGGGCTCCAGGAGCATTTTGGGGCTCAGCCATGAACCAAAACCAACAAGAACCATGCACACACTAATTTCTTCAGGCCCCCTACAATTACCAGAGTCAATAATTGTCTCTCTTTATGGCAATAAACCTCCTTGAATAAAATTTTGTGCAAATGACATCTGTTTATTTTACATTGATCAATATAGAATATTTTGCTCTCAATACATCTCAATGCTAAGAACTTTAGACATATTCTATGTATTTCCTAGTGCAATGTCCTGCATATCATTGGTTGTTCTAAATCACAGATATTTCTAGAACCCTTATTTGGTTTAAATCATGAGAAATGGCCATTCTTAAAGCTGGAATTCCTAAACCGCTCTCATGTCCCCCTAATCTTTGAAGCACAATTTTCCTGAGAGCTCCTGATGCTCTGACAGTCCCCATTTGAGTGTGAGCAGAAGCAAAGCTCTTGCTCCTGGGTGTGACCATGGCTTACATGGTTCTGTTCCATCTGGCGATACTCTGACAGCTGAAATATGAGATTTCACCTCATTTTTGCTCCTTAGTGTATTGTAGGCAGCACACTGGTACTATTGATTTAGTACAGGCACCCTGGCCTTTATAGGTGACATTTCATCTTTCATATTATTAGGTAGCTCCATCTTTATAATAAACACAGATTAAGTTATCCATTCATTAGAAATCAAACACCACTGTCTTTCCACCTCTTCTCTAATTTGCTTTTCTGCTTCATTTTTACATGTGCATATCACAGTGCATTATTTAATTACTTCAAAATTTAAGTATTCAGATGGAAGAGGTCTGCTACATATATCTGAGCTAAATATAACCCACTTCTTGCTAGACTCTTTCCTCATTTAATATTATTTCAGACAAATCCAGTAACAGTATGTTTAATCTAACACAGAGGTACCACACAAAGCTGAAACAGTGTAGATTTCTGGGGGTTTTGGGGTTTTTTTCCCAGTTTTTGTTAGCTTGCATTTGTTTGGTTTTGGGGTTTTTTTCTTCATTTGGGAAACTTTCACTTGTATTCTGCTTATCTTATGTGTACACTGTCTCCAACTGCATTTTGAGTTTTCTTGATGACAATGCAAGAGACACCAGAGGTACTACATAAATTTCTGTTACACTTAACTGAATGGCAGGAGTGAAGAACATTCCCTAAAATTAGACTGACTGTTTCCATGGAAACAAGAGAGCACAAACAGAATTGTAATAACTTGACTTCATAAAATCAAAATAAAAGGCATCTTTATATATTTTGTTGACAAAAGGACAGAAGCCAGTAGTTTATTATTTATGGGATTTCACCTTTAGGCATATTTCTGATCCTTATTTTGTTCAGAAGAAATGCGTTGTTGCTTTTGAGGTCGGGAAGGCTCAGATTGGTATAAAAGGTATAGGGTACCACTGTTAACAAATATTATTGCTCTCCCAAATAACACAGATGAGAGCTTGAACATAGAAACACAGTTGAAGACATTAAGACTAATTTTCAAATGGAATTTAGCATTCATCTTCAGAAAAACAAAAAAAAAAAAATCAGAAAAGGGTGAAGGATACCTGTTTCCAAATTGTTAGCAATGGAAATCAACCTCAACCCAGACACTGCCACAGTGATACAATATCTTTTCTCTGTTAAAGAGGAGAACAAAAGGAAAATAAATACACCCCCCAACATGGTGGGTGGGGAGAGGACTGGAAATTGTTCAGGAAAACATTTAGGAGTGATTTGATAAACACAACGGTTGATTTTGTGAAATCCCTCTAGCCCCCTGCCCCAATGAGATGAACATTCCCTACCGATGTCCTCCTGGAACCCCCACCCCAGGATTTGATAAGGTGCTCCAGAAGCAGAAACAATTTTTAATCGTGAAGGATTCCCTCTCTTCCTATTGGACAGGCCGTTTGTTCCCACAGCCAAGGATTTGGCATTTGTTTTCCATTTGCACTAAAACAAACTACTCCTTCACTGTAGCCCACTAAGGGCTTCAGATCTAGACACAGAACTCCCCATTGTCCATTGTCCTCTCACATTGTTTGATTGTTTGATTGCTCACTTGTGTATCATATGCAAGTTTTAATCATTATTTTAGCAGTTTTAATAACTACTTTGAAAATAACAATGTCAAATGTCACAGCCTGCACAAACCAAAAAAAGCAGTTCCCTGACAGTGATTGCTACTTGACAATTATCTGAGTTTTAATCCCTTCTCTATGTAATGGTGAGATTTTTATCATTCTCATTTCATAGGCAAAATTCTGACCATCAGCAGCTCACATTTTCTGCAAAAATAGTTATATCAGCACTATTGCCTGGCATCAGTTAAACTTGTAACCCAGAGAGAAGAGACAGATCCTTTCAAAGTAATGATCTTCTGGTTGTTTAGCAATACACTTATTTCTTCTTTTAATACTTTGTTATTGAATCCTATAACAACTACTCAAAAATATATGAAGAATCAATGACTGATTGTTCCTCTCTACCTTCAGCCATCACAAAAACAGATTTAGCTTCCTTCACTTTCAGGCAATTCTTCCAGTGTTCTGAAATGAGCTAAACAGATCAATAGGCAATAGCCTGCACAGCTCCTCAGGCAGCCCTCTCAAAACTTCGTGATGTGAGTTTGTTAATGAACTCTAGCTCATTGTATGATGTGAATTCTGGTAGTTTTAGCATCTATACTGATATCACCTCTTTTTAGCCCCAGATAAGGAAGAGGGGTGAAAAAAAAATCAATGCGTCATTGTTTAGAACAGACTGAAAGGAGAGGCAGCCTGGGACAACAGGGATTTTCCTGCTTCAGGTATTGTGCTGTACCTTGTCAAAAGGACCAAGGAATAATTCCTGATAGGGTTCATCTCCTTTAGCTCTAGGACTGGACATCAGTATGGAAAGAGACTGATGGAAAGCACCAGCATCAAGAACTTCTCACAGATTTGCTTTCAATCCCCCTGTATTTGGATTTGCCACCAAGGAAGTGAAAGACACCCATGATTGGGCATCTATTCAATTTTACTTCCAAATTCCAGAGGAGCCCCAGAATGAAGATGTTGGCTCTACTCTCATAAAGTAAAATAGCATGAACTTGATTATAGTATTGGAAGGATATAACAAAAGACAAAGCATAAAAAGAATAAAGCATAACACCTATTTAAGATGGCCACAGAACTTGCTTCACCTTGATTAAGTTAAATTTTGTTGATTTTTTTAGTTCAGTTTGTGGAGGGTTTTTGGGGGGTTGCTTTATTTTATTGTGGGTTGTTTTGGGGTATTTTTTAGTGATATTCTTAGTCTGCTTAATGATTTATTCTTAACCAAAGGGGAAAAGTTACTTCATAAATTGATCCAAAATCATATTGACAGCTGGTGGGACTGATACAAGTATTTGTACAGTAGCTTTTCCCTGTAGGGTTCCATCTCCTCTAGCATCTCCATTTTAAGTTTATGTCATTAAATTTAACAGCTTTATAAATACAACCTATACATTTAATTCCTTTATGTACTTATGTATTTACTTTCACGCAGACTATCCAAATATAGCAATAAATTAGCATCTTTTGAACAAGCACTAGTAAGGCATTATTTTTGTTAGAATTGGGGTTTTTTTCTTTACTTTCCTACTCTAACTGGCTGAGTATTTTATGATTTTTCAATGCTATCTTCATTGGCAAGAATAATATTCTGTGACACAGATCAGGAAAGGAACCAAAAAGAAAAAAAAATGTGAAACTGAACCTGTGAAAAGAGAGCATTTATCACAGTACTAATCTAAGACTGAGAATACTGAAATGCAAAAAAGATGCCCATTCATCTTCCACTGCAACTTGTAAGAATAAGAAAAACAGTTTTAGAAGTGATTAACTGAGGTGATCTTCAGAAAAAGTCACAGGTGAAGATGCAAGATTTTACTTTATTTTCCAGATCTTTCTCAATTCACAGGATATGGCCTTGAACATAGTTTACTTGCCTGTATATTAAAATCTAATCTAAAAATCACAGTGAAATTGCAATACTGCCTATAAAATTCCTTTCTATGCCTTCTTCTCAATATCTTCTCTCCATGACTTTTCAAACAACACAGAGTCCCATGGGAGGTTAAACAGCCCCATGTATGCTGCTGCAAGACTAATAACATCCCAAAACATTTTCTAAGCTCAAACCACACTAGCAGTGTAAGAAACATGGCATAAACAAACATACATGTCTTTTAATACCATATTAAAAAAACTCCAAAGAACACAAAGTCTTCATATGAATTAGTTATCAGAATTTTTCATAGATAAAAATACATTACAGAGGATGAATAAAATGAGAGTGTGACACTATATAAATACAACTAAAAGATAGAGATTGCAATTATCTGTAACAAATCATTAATAGGCTTTGAATTCAGTTAGACCATGAAATCTCAGATGCCCTAGCTTTTTCCTTGTCAGCCTGCTGGCACAGACCCTTACATCAAGGACTGTGCAGTTCAGAGCTTCCAACCATCCCTCCCAATTCAGGGCACCAGGAGAGCAGGATCAAAGAGCTGGAATTAGAAATGGTGCAGGGATGCTCTTTTACAAATGTAGATATGAATTTGCCATTCCATTTTGTGGTCTGTAGTGAGGCATTGTAACTGAATGTGACAGAACACTGTAGGAGAGCAGTTCTGCTCCACAGAATTGCAAGGGAAGAGAAGTGGGTAATGCTGATGCTTTACAACTGTAGGCATGTTTTTCCACAAATAAACTCTATCCAAAAACACGCGTACACAGCTAGAAGTCAAAGGTACTAAGGCTTCATTTCAGGGAGATGGAAAGGCAGAAGAAAACACAATTACAACAGAAATATTATCTTACAACCAGCACCAACCTTGCCATTGATATGCCCAATTACAGCAGATTTCTCCTAACAGCTCAGGTGTGCCACACCTTACAGGGTATGTAGCCCTTCCACCTACAGATTCTGACAATGTAATAAGATGAAAGGATGAGTGAGTGTCTCAGATTAGGAAGAAAGTTTCTCCGGCAGTTGTCCTTACTAGAATTTCCTGCAAAACCAGACCTCTGTTTGGCAAACTTTTGGCATTTGTTTTCCATTTGCCCAAAACAAAAGGCTCCTCCACAGCACTCAAACTTTAGCACTCAGATGCAGTACAGAAAATGCTCTTGAATTCCAAATACCAGGTAAAACTATAAACATAGAGCAATACAGAGACTAGTCAGGGATGGATAAGAGAGATGAATGGGTAGGAGTTACATGCTAGAATTTAAAAGATCCTTTTGATAAAAACTTTGCCAGACAGGCCCATTGACACTGAATGATTTGTTTCTATGAACTTGTATTTACTTGGGGGAAATTGTGAAAAATCCAGAGCCATACCTGGCCTGCAGAAACCCTTTACCACCACCTAAGTACAGGGAAGAAGGAGGAACAAAAAACTCAGGAAAATTGCTGACTCCACCTTTCTTATGTGCAAGAGAAACTGGATCTTTTACCAGCTGCTTCTGCTGATGTTTACAGCTCAGGAAATCTAACATAAGAAAATTAATTATGCCAGCCCCACAGATTCATTCCCAAGGTTAATTTGCAGTGTACATTTCCCTTCACATTTTACAAGATGCCCTGAAAAAACTGCAAAAGGATTGGTAAGAAAAATCCTACAAGCTTGCTGCAGGTAAGAATGCAGAGCAAGCAGCTACTTCCAAACTCCTTCCCTCCACCTCTTACTGTTTGTTCTTCTACCACGAGCCACAGCCATGATCGCTGCATGTGAGATCATGACTGCATTACCCTGACAAAGTTGAGTCAGGTTTGAGGGCACTTCACCATTTCCAAGAGCCCTCAAACCCAGCTCAACTCAGTCAAGGTAAAGCAGTCATGATCTCACATGGAGAACCCCCCAGCCTCTCATTCCTCTGTGCTGTATTTGACCCAAAACACCTTTGTGGCCTGGGCCTGCTTGCAGCACTGCTGTGGTGTGCAGAACAACTTGCAGAAAACCACTGGCTCTGCAGC